>NC_041733.1:19938863-20241893 GCF_004115215.2 Ornithorhynchus anatinus | reverse complement strand
TGATGGTATTTATTGAGTGCTTACTGTGTGCAGAGCATTGCTCTGAACGCTTGGAAAAGTACAATGGAACAGTGTCAGTAGACGGGATCCCTACCCACAAGGAGCACAATAATATTTTCCTACACTGCTGTTTGAGCACTTCTTCCTCTTACGTGTAAATAATAATAATGTTGGTACTTGTTAAGCGCTTACTATGTGCAGAGCACTGTTCTAAGCGCTGGGGTAGATACAGGGTAAGCAGGTTGTCCCACGTGAGGCTCATAGTTAATCCCCATTTTACAGATGAGGGAACTGAGGCACAGAGAAGTGAAGTGACTTGCCCACAGTCACACAGCTGACAAGTGGCAGAGCCGGGATTTGAACCCATGACCTCTGACTCCCAATCCTGGGCTCTTTCCACTGAGAATTATTTCACATCTATCTCCCCAGATAGGTTGTTCATTCAATATTCATTCATTCAATAGTATTTATTGAGCGATTACTATGTGCAGACCACTGTACTAAACACTTGGAATGTACAGTTCGACAACAATGGGCAGGGATCATATTTTTTCAGTCACATTGGCCCAAGAGCTTAGACTCGTGCTTGGAACCAAGCAGACACTTGACATATATGATTGAGTGATTGACTGATACATTTTGACAGTCTGTGTGTCACTAACTCTGAGTAGAGAACCCAAAAGTAAAATGGGTACGAGATTCACTCTCACGTAATTAGAAGTTGCCAGTTATTCTAAATAATTCCCCTTTACCTAGCCTACTCTTACAAAATGAAGAGAACTGAGGCAGATATCCTTGTCGTTCAAGGAAAAAGAATTTGCCTTATTTAATTTCAGAGCACGTATACCCATAGTCCCATTAGGTGGGTGATTACTTGAATATTAGACTGTAATAATAATAATAATGTTGGCATTTGTTAAGCGCTTACTATGTGCAGAGCACTGTTTTAAGCGCTGGGGTAGATACAGGGTAATCAGGTTGTCCCACGTGAGGCTCACAGTCTTAATCTCCATTTTACAGATGAGGAAACTGAGGCACTGAGAAGTGAAGTGACTTATCCACAGTCACACAGCTGACAAGTGGCAGAGCCCGATTAGACTGTAAGCCCATCATTGGACATAGATTGTCTCTATCTGTTGCCGAGTTGTACATTCCAAGCGCTTAGTACAGTGCTCAATAAATACTACTGAAGGATTGAATATTAGGCTTTGGAGGTGTTGAGCAAGGCCTAGCCATGAGGTTTGCATCCACCTCAGACTGAACTCAAATGGAGCTCACAAAGTCATATAGTCCCTTCCCCTGCCTGTAAGCAGGAAGTTGGTTTATTTTGGGGGTCTGAGCCCGCTGTTCTAAAGAGACTCTCCAAGGAGCAAAGAAAGGTTTGTGTGAAAGGCCTGCCAACTGACGATCCAGAGAGTAATAACCTCGGGACTCAAGCCAATTCTGCCAAGGTGGCAGCAGATTGACTTTAAACACTGCCGGCCAGAGCGGTCCAGCTCCTCAGAAGAAGGCAGGCCTTTCAGGAAGCAGGGAGTTCTGGCAGGTGGGTATTTGTTGGAGAAATGTAGGGCTACAACATAGAGTTGCCCAGCTCCTTCCTCCAAACTCTCTTCTATTTCACCGCAGAGCCCATTGTTACATTTACTTCTTCTGGTGAATGAAAGGTGCTTCACTGAAAAAGGGGATGAAGATGATGATGGTACTTGTTAAGCGCTTACTATGGGCCAAGCACTGTTCTAAACGCTGGGGTAGATACAAGGTAATCAGGTGCTCCACGTGGGGCTCACAGTCTTCATCATTTTACAGATGAGGTAACTGAGGCCCAGAGAAATTAAGAGACTTGCCCAAAGTCACACAGCTGACAAGTGGCAGAGCCAGGATAATAATAATAATAATGTTTGTTAAGTGCTTACTATGTGCAAAGCACTGTTCTAAGCGCTGGGCGGATACTAAGTGATCAGGTTGTCGCTCATGAGGTTCACAGTCTTCATCCCCATTTTACAGATGAGGTAACTGAGGCCCAGAGAAGTTGAGACTTGCCCAAAGTCACACAGCTGACAAGTGGCAGAGCCGGGATTAGAACCCACAACCTCTGATTCCCAAGCCTGGGCTCTTTCCTCTAAGCCTCGCTGCTTCTCATCTGTCCCCTAACATGAAAGGAGGAAATGCCCACTCTTCAAATGTGAAGCTCAAAACCATTTGTGAACTTGGGGTGGTTACTGGTGGTCCCACTGTCCCTCCAGACTCTCCCTTTCTCTGAAAATTGAACTGTCCATCCAGGGAGCCAAAGGACTAGCATCACTAGGCATGTGAGAGGATTGGAGAATGAATTCTCTCTTTCAGTCTTCTGACCACCAAAATGCATGAAGCCCTGCAAACTCATAAAGCTTAAGGAGAAACAATCAGACAATCCAATAAAGGACCCCAGCCCATTTTCCCACATGTCTCCCTCTTTCTTCCCCAATGCTTGTCTCTCTCCCTTCCTCGACCTTCCTCTGTGCCCTTCTGTGCCCTAACCTCACCCTTCGCTAGTCTTGATTATTTTTAATATCAGCAGAGAGATGAACTGTCATTTTAAGGTTTGGTTCAGATAACTGTTCAAGCCCGTGTCCTCGAGAATTGGTAAAAGACAATCGTGCTTAGTGTCGGTGGGCATTAAGGGATCCCTTTAGAGTAGAGATGTTAGATTTTTCAGTGATTTATTCACCCTACATCTTCCTCCTCTATGAAGTGATTTTTACCAAATCACGATTCTTCATGCAATATTAGTAGTTACAGTCTTTATTAAGTGCTTACTGTGTGCAGAGCACTGTACTAAGCACTTGGGAGAGTACAATATAGCAGTGTTGGAAACACATTCCCTGCCCACAATCAACTCACAGTCTAGAGGGGGAGAAGGCATATTGTTTATATAAATAAATTATGGATATGTACATAAGTGCTGGGGGGTTGAGGAAGGAGTGAATCAGAGAGGAAAATCCAAATGCAAGAGTAACTCAGAAGCGAATGAGAGAAGGGGAACTAAAGGCTTCGACGGACATGTCCAAGAGCTAACAGAGTTGCCATAAATGGAACATGGTAGTGATTTGGGGATTTCTAAAGAGGGATCCGAGGACTTCACTTCCCTACCCAAAATTCCGCAGGGCACGGCATGGTGAATTCTTGACCATCAGCTCCAAGGTTCTCCCTCAGTTGGCCCCCTCTTCCCTTTCTCATCTTCTCCCACTACATCCCAGCTCAGGTTCTCCCCTCCTCCCAAGCCATCCCTCACTCATCACTCCCGTGTATTGAACAGAGAGTGAGGTGAGAGAAATCACCTTTGAGACGTCCCCGGAGATTGGAATTTTTTTAACAGGCGACAAACTATCCTGACCTACAAAGGAACTCTCAGATTTGAGCACAGCATATAAGCACACACCCGTGCTTCAGTCTGCAACTGATTTATGGCTCAGAACAACCAGCCTAAAAATTTATCTCCTCTGCCCTTCCCATCCCTGCGTGTGTGTGTTCATGGCCCTGCTTTGAGTTTATTTTGAGAAAGCTGGGGAGTTGCTATTAGCTTGGTCTATGGGTCCTAGTTAAGCCATGAAACCCATACTGTGTTATCAACCTCCTGATTTCTTCCTGGGCTAGTAGCACCTACCCTCACTGGGCTAAGAGAGGTAGCATTTTTCACCCGTGCCAGTGGGAATGATGGTGTGGTAAAAGAGCTGTTTTCCTGCATTCCCATTTTGTGTGAGGATTTTGGGGGTAGAGGAAGAGGAAAGCCATTCACCAACTAGAGATCTGACCTCTTAGAGATAAAAAGAAACAGATGATATGAGACTTGGTGCTTTTCATTTTACTGCGCCGGGCTGTTTGTGTTGTTAAATATTAAAAATGTCAGATGGCCTAGGGAGCCTGCATAATTTCACTGCATAAGAGGCCATAACGGACCGTCAGAAAATTCCAGTCCCTCTGAGAAACAGATGGGGAATGGCAGCCAAAGAAGCGGCCCGAGTGAACCTTTGGGATTCCTTCTCTGGGGGGTCAGCGTAGCCGGCTGCTGTGGACCTCAGGCCTGGAGCCTGGTGCCTGCCCCTGGCATGGATATTTTGAAAGCCTCCCTTCTTCCCCTGTCTCGGAGAGTCTCAAGTCAGGAACTTGATTTTACCTGTTCACCTGCAACTCCCTCGTGGCTCTTGATGTTTCCCTTGGGCCTCGGGGCTTATAGGTTCAGGGAATGGAGGCCTATATCCGAAGCCCTCCACTAGTCCTTTGGCAAGAACAACATGCTCTCCCTGCACCTCATTTTTTCCAATTGCAAAATGGAAATCGTAATCCTTCCTAGGCTCCGATCCCAGTGCTGAGCTCTGAGGTAGATACAGCATAAGCAGATCTGACATAGTCTCTGTCCAGCATGAGGCTCATGGTCTAACTAGGAGGGAGAATTGGTATTGAATCGTAGATGAGGAAACTGAGGCACGGAGAGAAGTGTCTTAAATGTCACAGCAGACAAATGGAAGAGCTAGGATTAAAACCCAGGTCTCCTGATTCCCAGACCTGTGCTTTTTCCACCAGGACACACTGCCCTCTCCTTCCCACACAGAAATGGCATGATGACTGGTGAGATCGTAGATATGAAAGGCCTCGGGGTTGTTTGAGAGAAAAGTTCCGTCTTCAGAAACACAGTACAAGGTGTAATTCACGTGACTCGTGTGTGGTCTGACTCTAGGATTGTGAGTTCTAGGTCAAAGGTCCAGCTGTGTAGAAAGCAAGTGTCAGACACTTCAGGAGGTGTTGCTGATGGTGAAATTCATCTTGGAGGCCAGATGTGGCTGAAAAGATCAATCGATCCTATTTATTGAGCATTTCCTATGTGCAGAGAGCACTGTTTAAAGGTTAGGTTAATGGAGGCCCCACGGTCCCTCCCCAACTGTACACAGACCCAAAGCTTGCTTGCAGCTCCTGATGCAGTTTTCATGTTTGCCTCCTTGTCTCACACTAGTGAGCTGAATGACATCATCTGCGATGAGAAGAAACAGTGTAAAGAGCACAGAGGACCAGAGTTCTAACCCCGGTTCTGTCACTTGCCTGCTTTGTGAACCTGGGCAAAACACTCCACTTTTCTGGGCCTCAGTTTCCTCATTTGTTGTCTCCCTCCTCCTTGAGACCGCGAACCGTATCCGGCCTGGTTATCTTGCATCTACCTCAGTCCTTAGAACGGTGCTTGGCCCTTAGTAAATGCTTAATAGATGCTATTATTTATTATTGTCTAAGTGAATGCCTGAGGTGGAAGTGATTTGTCTTTTAAGATAGTGACTGGTAGATCCCTTAGAGACTTACTATTTAGGTGAGAACTGCAGGTTATCAATCAGTCAATCAATGGTATTTATTGAGTGCTGACTGTGTGCAGAGCAATATAGGAAGGATTTGAGAGAATACAATACAACCGAGTTGGTAGACACATTCATGCCCATTTTGAGCTTACAGTCTAGAGGGGGAGAGAGAGACAATATATGAATGAATAATTAATAGATATGTACATAAGTGTTACGGGGCTGAAGGTGGGGCAAATACCAAATGTCCAGAAGACCCAGATCCAAGTGCCCAAGTAATCCAAGGTAAAAGGAGACGCTGCCTGTGGTTTGTTAGTTCCACCATCCCTGGGGCCAGAACCAGTTTTAATTTCTTGGAAATTCCCACCTTGCCACCTCCTCCAAACTAGCTGCTTCCCTGCAGGTGCTAGTGGACAGGAGTTGACTCAAAATGAATGAAGGCAAGAAACGTCACTCCTGTTCTTGCAGGAGTCAGTTCCTGTGAGTTAGATAACCCGAGCCAGATGGATTTATTCAAACTCCTGGGGCGGGAGGGGGCAATCCAACATTAATAATAATAATAATAATGTTGGTATTTGTTAAGCGCTTACTATGTGCAGAGCACTGTTCTAAGCACTGGGGTAGACACAGGGGAATTAGCTCGTCCCACGTGGGGCTCACAATCTTAATCCCCATTTTACAGATGAGGTAACTGAGGCACAGAGAAGTTAAGTGACTTGCCCACAGTCACACAGCTGACAAGTGGCAGAGCTGGGATTCGAACCCATGACTTCTGACTCCAAAGCCCGTGCTCTTTCCACTGGGCCACGCTGCTTCTCCTAATTATAATTATAGTATTTATTAAGTGCTTACTCTGTGCCAGGCACTGTATTAAGTGCAGGGGTGGATACCAGCAAATCAGGCTGGACTCAGTCCCTGTTTCACAGCCTCACTCCCCAATTTCCAGATGAAGTAACTGAGGCACTGAGCAGTGAAGGGACTTGCCTAAGGCCACACAGCAGACAAGTGGCGGAGTCCGGAAGGATTAAATCCCAGGTCCTTTTGACTCCCGAGACCGTGCTCTATCCATTACACCGTGCTGTTTTCCAGTAGTACGACCCTGGGATCCAGACACTGTCTGGTTGGGAGAGATGCAGGGGCACGCTCAAATTGTGGGGTGGGGTTTAGTTAGGGGGTACTCCAGGTCTTGTTTCTTTGTGAGTTTATCACGAAGCACAGGGAAAAAAGCTTCTGCCTGCGTTGCCATGTGGTTCCTATAAGAGTGCAAGATTCTCTCACTCCCCTCCACCCCTGCTCCCCTTCCTGCCCTCCGAGTGGGCCACTCTTCTTGGATAATGTTGTGAGGCAATGGTATTTTCAAGGCAGCAATCCCAGGCTCCCTTGGGGTGTTGCCTTATAATGCTGCTCAGCATGGAAATATCCCAGTTCAACTGAGGGCACTGTAGCTTTTCCCAGTCTGATTCATTCAGGTCCAACTCCTGGATGTTCAGGGAAGGGGGTATATCTCTGTCCTCCCCCTGCCTCCCTAGCCCTGGAGAGAGAAGAGTTTCAGAGAAAGACAAAGACATTTTGTGCACCACAGGACCCAGGAGAAAGACCAGTGTGGGAAGACTACTTTCTGAATGCTGGTTCTTTTATTAGGGTTTTTTGTGTTCATTTAATCAAATTGGGATGGCATCTGGCAATCTGGTATTAGCCTAATGCCCTGTTTCCATCCAGGCTGACAGCTTCAACCTCTCTACTTCAGAGCTAATTTGCTACCCCAGAATGCTTGCACTCTAGTGCCTAGCTGGCTCCTCATGCTTTATCTTCAGGTACTGGGGAGGGGCTGCGGTCTTGCTTCCCCGTAGTCTTATTAACTCCAGAGGCTGCATTACACGCCACCTTTTTTCACACCGTAATTAGTTCTGCTTCATATCGCTGCACTCTGACAGGGAAATGAATACTGCAAAAGCCTGCAGCATAGAGGGAGAGAAGGAAAGAGATGGAAATGGGGGAGGGGAGGGGGGGGAAAAGAGGGGAAGGGAGACAGGGAGAGGAGAAGGAGGAGAGCGTAGAAGGGGGTGGGGGAATAAAACCAGGGAGGGGGAGGCAGGGAGAGGGATGTGGCCACAGTGAGGAGCTTTAGCTTGGCGCAATCTCAAGGACAAGTCAAGGAGAAACAATCAGAGAGGGAGGGAGGGAAACAGAGAGAGGGGGAAGGCAAACGAGACATTGAAGCTGGCAGAATCTGCCTTTACATGACATGGTAATTTCCCTCTAGTCCACCAGGAACTGCCCATAATGCAGATTTCTTGAGATAAGATCAGCCCTAACAGGGAATATCATTGCCCACATCTAATTTGAAAGTGACAGTTTCAGGATGGCAGCTCCGGTACACGGAGGGTTCCTTTCCCTCTGGAGAGCAAGCCCAAATGAAGTTTTTTCTGAGACCCCTCCCGAGGAATATGCAGGAGGGAATCGATCAAAAAACCAAAGACTAAAAGAAGCAGGGAGCGGGGAGCAGAGAGATGACGGGTGCTACCCGGACCACAGATCCTATTTTTGGATCGTCTTTTTCAAGGAGAAATAGGTTCCAGCTATCATAAAAGAAACATTTAGGTCTTGATTTTAATGTCTTTAAAAGTCTGTCCATCCTCCCCAGAGCAGATTTTTCAGGAATAGAAACTGGGAAATTACCAGAGATTGGGGGACTGTTATTCCTTCTAAATCCTTTTAGCCCCTGAAAGATAAAGGGGGGTGGGGGTGAGGGGTGCTCTCCTTTCCGTGTACCACTCGCACCCAGTGATGCAGCCACTTAATGTATCCAAGGAGCTGAAATAAAGTCCCAGGTTGAAATGGTGCTGAGAGCAGGAATGCTCCCAAGCGAAGAGTTCTGATGTCTACGAAATATCAGTCTTTCACAGTGACAGTGGGCGGGGACTGGGCTCCCTCAGAACACAATTTATGGGGACTTCGAAGTGAGGGCAAGGTAATCTTTAGGGAGGCACTGGGTGACTGTGGACATCAGCTGCAACCTGAAAATTTTGGCAATACTAATGATAGTAATAGCAATGTGTCATTTAAATGTTTGCTACGTACTAAACCCTGGAGTAGGCATGTGATAATCAGGTCGGACACAATCTCTGCCCCACACAGGGTTCAGTCTAAGGAAGTGGGAAATAGATATTGAATCTCCATTTTACAGTTGATGAAACAAGCAAAGAGAAGTGAAGTCATTTGCCCAAGGTCACAAAACAGGGAAACGGTGGAGCTGGGATTAAAACCCAGGTCTCCTGACTCCCAGTCCCATGCTTTTTCCACTAAGCTACAGAAATCTTGATGAGTTGTCTCATAATGGAATGAACTTTGGGGAATCAAAGAGGGGAGTCCTCGCCCCCGTAAGTCTCACAGAGTGCTCACAGAGAGATGTCCCTAGGACATTCTTTATCACTGCGATCTTCCAAGGGACTGCAGCATAGCCTAGTGAACAGAGTATGAGCCTGAGAGTCAGAAGGACCTGGGTTCTAATCCCTGCTCCCTCCACTTGTCCACTATGTGACCTCCTCCAAGCCTCAGTTTCTTCATCCGTAAAATGGAGATTAAGACTGTGATCCCCAAGGGGGACAGGAACTTTGTCCAATCTGATTTGCTTGTATTTACCCTAGTGCTTAGTAGAGTATCTGGAACATAGTAAGCACTTAACAAATACCATAATAAGAACAAAACGAAAACCCTCAAAGTCCTAATGTGTCAGTTAATAATTAAGCATTAAAGGATGTTTTTCACAGCTGCTGGCTCCAGGTCCCAGGTCAGACAAGTTGCAAAGAAATTGCCCTCTGTGAGACCTTTTAGTGGTCTCAGCCTGCAGTATGGAGGTCATAGTTGTCCAGTCCAATGAATTCAGTCCTGAATGGGCATTCAAGGACGGAACTACTGTTCAAGCCAAACTGGATGATGAAGTAAAAACTCCACTTCTGGTAAAAGCGCCCCAGACGGGCTAGGCATGTGGGGGAGTGGGTGTGTGGGAGGACTGTGGATCTGTTCTTTGGGCATAACGATTATAGAGTGCCCACCGGGGGAAGATCCCAGAACACAATGCCGTGGAGAGTTTCAAAGGAAGGAACATTGCATCCGGCCCTTGAGGAGTTTATAATCTAATAAGGGAGCAGAGCAAACACACGTCTTCAGCACCTACGTAAATACCAGTGAAAAAAGGATAATCATTTGAATCTGTACCCTACTAAACTGAGCTAGACAGAGATCTATATGTAAAGGCTATAGAAGCAGTACGGGAAGCAATGTAGACTGATGGAAAGAGAACTGGTCTGGGAGTCAGAAGACCTGGGTTCTAATCCCAGCTGTGCCGCTTGTCTACTCTGTGACCTTGGGTAAGTCACTTAATGTCTCTGTGCATCAGTTACCTAATTTGTAAAACGCAGATTGAGACTGTGAGCCCCTGTGACACACAGATGGTGTCCAACCCGATTAATTTGTATCTACCCCAGCGTTCTGAATAGCGATGGCCCTGTGAGCCCTTAGCAGATACCATTTTAAAAAAAGGATCAGCGTAGGGCAGGGTGAGAGGGTGAAGGTCAGAGTAGAGTTTCTTAAAACACTTGAGTGTCTGTGTGCATGGGAAGCTTGTCTTTGCCCTTTTGGTGATATTCCTAAACAGGGGGTAGGAGAAGGATTTCAAAAATGTTAAACCAACAAATCTCACCAGTATTGAATCTATGTCTAAAGGATATTAAATGATAAACCTGGTACCAATTATTAGCAGAATTTCATTTTGAATTCCTAGCAATCTCCTGGCCTCTCTGGGTAAACATTACCAGTGGCAACAGAGACCCACAGAACATCTCTGAGGGTGATGGTCACATGCTCCTGATTCAAATATCACAAACATATATCGAAACCCTGGGTTCTCCTGAGAAGTTCAGTTCAGACTATTGCTAAATCCCACTGGCTTTTCCTCCGCAATAGTTCTTCAGTTCAATCCCTCTTCTCCTTCCAAGCGGCCACCACCCTGATCCTGGATTTCGTCACACTCCGGCTAAGTAACTGCATCAACCTCCTTGCTGCTCTCCCTGTCTTCAGTCTCTCCCCTCTCCAGGCCATACTTCCCTCTGCTGCCGGTATCATTTTTCTAAAAAACCCTGTCTCTGCCGCTTCAAAACCTCCACCAGTTATCCATTCCTTTCCGCCTCCAGCAGAAACTCCTGGCCACGAAGCAGCATGGTCTAATGGAAAGAGCAGGGGCTTGGGAATCACAGGACTTGGGTTCTAATCCCTGCTCTGCCACTTGTCTGCTGTGTGACCTGGGCAAATCACTTAACTTCTCTGTGTCTCAGAGTCCATAGCTGTAAAATGAGGATTAAATCCTACTCCCTCCTACTTAGACTATGATCCCCATGTTGGACAGGGACTGTGTCCAACCTGATTATCTTGTATCTACCCCCAGCACTTAGTACAGTGCTTGACACATAATAAGCACTTACCAAGTATCATAACTGGTATTATTATTTTTATTATTATTATTATTGTGGACTTTAAGTACTTCATCAGCTCTCTTCCCCAAACATCTCTTACATGCTCCCTAGCTAAGACTTTCGCTATGCCATCGCCTCCACTTCCCAGCCTCCAACCCCTTCCTCCTTCCTAGAACTTCCGTCCCCTTCAAATCTGCCAGACTTCCATTTTTACAGTCTTCCTGAAATCCCACCTCCTCCAGGAGGCCTTCCCTAATTAAGCTCCACTTTTCCCTATCTCATCCATTCATCATCCACTCTTATAGCCCATTTGTTTATACACCTCCTAAAACCACTGTGCTAAGTGTTTACTGTGTGCAGAACACTGAACTAAACACTTGGAAGAGTACAATACAAGAGTTGGTAGATATACTCCCTGCCCACAACGAGCTTTCAGCCTAGAACGTACATTAACTAACTCTAATTTCTTCGTTTTTCCTTTGGTAAGTCTCCTGTCAACCACTACAGAGAAGTGTATCTTTCTCCTCCTCCAACTATTTGAAAATAGTTATACCTGTGAGCCTCCTCCATTTAATTGTTAGCTCCTTGAGGCCAGGGAAGATGCCTCTTAATAACTGTACTCTCCTAGCACTTATGGTACAGGGCTTTACTCCCAGAAAATGCTCAAGATACTATTGATTAATTAAGTTCCGAACACTGGCCATTAGAAAGCAGATGTCATTATCTGGACAAAGGACTTAGGAGACAGTGGAGTAGAAAATAAAAATATAAGGGGAGGAAATTGAGGAGCCTACGCCAAAAGAATTGGGCTATAAAATGGCAAGTTATAATGATGGAGTTGAAGAATATGAGAGCTGACTGTTCTGGGAGAAGAAGGATAAGGTCAAAGGCGAACGGTCGTATTTCTTTATATTAAAGGAAGTGTGCAAAGGACAAGATTCATTTAGGGGCATAGAAAATGAAGGCCTTAGAATGTTAAACGTAAATATCCTTCAGAGAAGAAAGGATTTATGGCATACCAAGTCCTTAAAGTCAGTTGTTTGCTCTTTTCATTCCAAAATCTGCAAGTTCTTCTGTACCCTTTAGAAGCAATGCAACCCTGCAGGGCTCAGGATGGGTTGGGTGAACCTTCCCAGGATGCCCACAGCCCCCATTTGCCCCCTCTCTGGATACTGGGTACTTTCCCTTTTGAGTCTGGGGTTACCAGGGGCTGTCAGTGTCCAGATTTTCCCTCACCTCCATGCTACTCTCTCTGTACAGAAAGGCTTCTCAAGGATCAAACCAAACCTAGACATTTAAAACCCTCACTTTGGCAAACCCTAAAATCATTCTTCATTTGAATCCCTGACCCTACCCCCCAAAAAAAGAAGACAATAATCCCTATGTCCTAAAACATAGCAGGGTACAGGTTTTATTGGGCGTATGAGCTGGCTGGGTCAAATGCCTTGTCAGAGGGTCTGGAAGGTAATTGAGTTTACACTCGCTCCCATTCATTCCCACAGCTTCAACTACCTCCTCTATGCAGATGTTACCCAAATCTAGATCTCCAGCCCTCATCTCTCTCCAGTCTTCCGTTCTCCTCCTGCCTTTAAGACATCTCTACTTGGTTGCCTACCAGTCCCCTCAAGCTTAACACATCCAAAACAGAATTCCTTATCTTCCCATTCAAACCCTGTCCCCTCTCAGTCTTTCCCATCACTGTAGAGAACACCACCATCCTTCCTGCCTCACAAGCCCATAATCTTGCTGTTATTCTTGACTCCTCTCTCTCATTCAACCCACATATTCAATCCATCACCAAATTCTGTAAGTCCCACTCTCACAACGTTACTAAAATCCACCTTTTTTACTCCTTCCAAACTACTATCCACATTAACACATTCACTCATCCCACCCACCTGGATTAGTGCCTCAGCCTCCTTGCTGACCTTCCAGACTCCTGTCTCTCCCCATTCCAGGCCATACTTCATTCTGCTGCCTGGATCATTTTTCTACAAAAACATTCAGGATATATCACCCACCCCTCCTCAAAAAACTCCAGTGGTTGCCCATCCACCTCTGTATTGAACAAAAACTCCTCACTCCTCTAGTGTTAAGCTTCTCCCTGTGCCTGCATCTCACCTGTCTCGCAGCCGACCCCTAATCCATGTCTTGCCTCTGACCTGGATCACCTTCCCTCCTCAAATCTGACAGTTACTCTCCCCGCCACTTCAAAGCCTTACTGAAGGCACATCTCCCCCAAGAGGCCTTCTCCAACTAAGCTCCACTTTTCCTCATCTCCCATTCCCTTCTGCACTGCCCTGAATTGCTCCCTTTGCTCTTCCTCCCTCTCAGCCCCACAGCACTTAAATATCTGTAATTTTATTTATTTATATTGATGTCTGTCTCCCCCACTCTAGACTTTAAGTTCATTATGGGCAGGGACTGTCACTGCTTATTGTTGTACCATACTTTCTCAAGAGCTTAGAACAGTGTTCTGGACACAGTAAGCACTCAAAAATTACAATTGAATGAATGAATAAAGTCTAGACAAATGGAAGCAGAAAACAGTCCACAAGCTTGCCTTCGGTCATCCTCCACCTGACACCACCCCACCCCGGCCACACTCCCACTCCAGCCTGAACCCCGTTCTTCAAGGGCCAGTGCTAATTCTAAATCTTTCACCAGCAGTGGGAGGTCACCATAGTCACAGATGTCACAGCAGTGGGGTGCCAGGGGGTTGCACAAGGGTGGGAGGTAGAGGGTGATGTGAGAGGTAGCAGAAAGGTGCAAAGAGAGGGCCTTTGATGTGTTTGGTCCCTCATTTCACCGTTCTAAAGGAAGATTTTTCCCAACATGGGAGTTACAGAAGTTCAGAGTGTTTTAAAAGATCCTGTTAGTTTTTCCCCCTGTTTCTATTACCATGAATTTTATCTGCCTCACTTGTTCTCTCTCATCTGTATCTCTTACCCTTTCCACCTCTTCCCCTCCATTCCATTCCACTCTTCCCTCTCTCTAGGTCTCATTCCACTGTCCTCCCTCCCTTCTTCACCTCCTCCCTTCACTCTTAATCAGCACCCAGTGGTTTCAGAGAAGGTGTCTCCCATGAATTGAGGTGAAAGCCAGAGTCTCTTCCTTCATTAGAAACCCAAAGTTGCTTCAGTAAGGAGCTTTTGATAGGTGGAGCCTTTGCATTGAGCTGAGCAATTGAAGAAGAGAAGTACGAATCCAGTCTTCAAAAATGTCTTGATTTATCTGCTTTTGGAACCCAATTGATAGCTCACTTTTTTCACTAAAAAAGGAAGACTAATATGATCTCCACTTGGGTGATAAAAATAATGGAGAATATAGGGAAAGAAGAGAAAAAAAAGTGGTCTGTTGTTGAAGTTCAGGATCAACTCTTTTATTAAAAATAATAATAATAATTATTATAATATTTAAATGCTTACTACATGCTGAATCCTGCACTAAGCACTGGGGTATACGAAAAGTCATCAGGTTGGACACAGTCAAGGTAGGAAGGAGAAGAGGTATTGAATCCCCATTTTACAGATGAGGCCCAGAGTAGTTAAGTGAATTACCCAAGGTCACCTGGCAGAGCGGGGATTAGAACTCAGGTTCTCTGACTTCCAGACCTGTGCTTTTTCCACTAGGCCATACTCCTTCTCACTCCCTCCCAACCTCCCACTCGTACAGATCACCAGGCTCAAAAAATGCTAGTGGGCTGGGGAAGAAATTTGTTGACATCATTCAGGCCTGATTTGTTTTTAAGGCCATCGTCTGATTTCCAGGTTAATTATCATTAAGGTCAGGGCATATGCTGATTTGCATGTCTAGGCTTTATCAAAAAAAAAAGAGATGTGATTTTCCTGGTCTGAGCCAAGAACTGGAAACCAGGAAGGGCTGATTTCTAATTTGGGTTCTAAAAATATCTCTTCCTGAGTGAATCTCTTCACTCTAGCCTCCCTATTTCGGTGTCTGTCTCTAGGTTGGGGAAGGAGGCACTGGAGACTTAGCTAGCTGAAGAATTCAGCGAAGACCCAGGGCAACCTTCAAAGCCCTACTGAAGGCTCATCTCTGCCCCTTCCCAGACTAAGCCCCCTTCTTCCTCAGCTCCCCCTCCCTTCCGTGTCACCTTGACTCACTTTCTTTGCTCTTCCCCCAACCCCAGCCCCACAGCACTTACGTATATACGTATATGTAATTCTATTTATTTATATGGATGCCTGTTTATTTGTTTTGATGTGTATATATCTATAATTCTATTTATTTATATTGATTATTGATTCCTCCTTACTTGTTTTGCTGTTTCCCCCTTCTAGACTCTAAGCCCGATGTGGGATTGTTTCTCTTTATTGCTCAATCGTACTTTCCACGTGTTTAGTACAGTGCTCTGTACACAGTAAGCACTCAAAACATTTGAATGAAATGAATGAATGAATGAATGAATGAGCATAGTGAGCTCTTAAGAAAACCCCCAGTTTTTGTGATTATTGAAGCTTTTCCCCCACCAGTCCTCCCTTCCCACTAGATTCCTTACCCTCTTTGCTGCATTCACATTGAAAAGTTGGGATCTCTAGTCCCTAGCCATTGTCAGTCCTGTTCTGGAGCTGGAGGGGGCTCGGGGTGGCCATTTGACTGGCTTAGTACCGGACAGTCTGCTTTTCAGCTGGTCCGTCCCCTGTTCAATACGGGACACTGCACCAGACGCCTTGAAGACTGCCGGCATCTTTATTTTAAGCTCCCAACCTCTTTCTGGCTAGGCACCTGCCGTCAAGTCCTTCAACTTGGCTGTCGGGTCCCGGTCCGTGGGAGGGGAAGGCCAAGACTCCAGAGTCCAGGGGGTGTCAGGGGTTCTCCGGTGATCCACTCTAGATGCTGCAGTTTTCTGCCAGTAGCTTTTTCAGTCACATGCTGTGCCATCACATTACAAAATGGACGTCTGGTTTTTCCAGGTCAGCGAAGAGGTGACCAGTATTCTCTAAGGTGGTCAGTGCATACGCTGAGATGATCCCAAGCAGGCAGGCCTATTCAGCTAGCATAAACCCTGGTCCTTCCTGGTGCTAAATTGGCTAGTGTCCCAGGCTCAAGGAGCATTAAGAAATTCACTGCAACCTGAAAAACAGGCTCCCTGAGTTCTAATCCCAGCTCCACCACTTGCCTGCTGTGTGCTCTAGGCAAGTCATTTAGCCTCTCTGTGCCTCAGTTTCCTGATCTATGAAATGGAGATGAAATATTTGTTCTCCCTCCCCCTTAGTCTGTGAGCCACATGTGGAAAAGGGACTGTGTGCAAACTTATATCTACTCCAGCACTTAGTAGCCCAGCTCTGCCACTTGGCAGCTGTGTGACTGTATGCAAGTCACTTAACTTCTCTGTGCCTCAATGACCTCATCTGTAAAATGGGGACTAACTGGGCCCCTCACATGGGACAACCTGATTCCCCTGTATCTTCTCCAGCGCTTAGAACAGTGCTCTGCACATAGTAAGTGCTTAACAAATACCAACATTACTTTTATTATTATTATTACAGCGTTTGTCTCAAAGTGAGTGCTTAACAGATATGAATACAAACTATTATTATTATTACATGAAATGGATCAACCCACATCAGTTCTTATTAGCATGCCTTCTTGCAAGGTAGCAGAATGAAAACTCAGCATTCTTGTTTATTCTTAGGAATACTGCTGCCAGGCTCAAATTCAGAACTAAATCACCGTTTGAAAAGTACTTCAAAAAATTAATAATGATGGTATTTGTTAAGCACTTACTATGTGCAAGGCACCTAAGCACTGGGGTGGATACAAGTAAGTCCCACATGGGACTCACAGTCTCAATCCCTATTTTCCAGATGGGGTAACTGAGGCCCAGAGAAGCAAAGTGACTTGCCCAAGGTCACACAGCAGACAAGTAGTGGAGCAGGGATTAGAACTCATGACCTTCTGACTCCCAGGCACTCGCTCTATCCACTTCGCCAGTTCTTAAACTGGAAAGGAAGAATGATGCTAAGCTCCCATATTAATGAATAAAACCCAATCTGCTCAGCATAGTCTCTACAGTAGATCAGTTGATCGCTGGAATTTACTGAGTTCTTACTGTGAGCAGAGCACTGTACTAAGCACTTAGGAGAGTATAATAGGGTTGGTATTCACATTCCCTGCCCACAGAGATCTTACAGATTAAAAGTCACTGACTGAAGTCTTAATTGTAAACCCCTTAAAGGACAGGGATTGCATTTTTTATTTCTTTTGCACATTCTCCAAGCATGCAGCAGGCACTCAATCCTGCTGATACTAATTTACTTAATTGAATAAGATGAATAATTACCATTCTTGGTGACTCTTTTACAGCACCATTAGTTTAAACCAGCAGGTTCCTAAGTTTCTCAGGAACCCATTTCCCCTCCAAAAAAAGCACTTGGACCTTCCTTTAGTCTTCTAGATCTCTTCCCTGGAACAAGAGAGAAGGGGAGGGAAGGAGAGAAGGGTAGTTTGGGGGAAGAGAAGGGAGGATTTTTCACAGTGAACCCTGGATTCGGAAGTTTCATGAGCCTCTTGGAATGCTGAGTCTTAGGCTTGGTGACTCCCACTGGATTTCTCCCACAACATTTGATCTATTCCTGACCTTTGTGAGTTTCATTTTAGGAGAAAAATCCTTGCACCATTTAAAATGTTTCCTTTTCTCAGCAACAGAAAATGGAAAAAAAAAATGCCCTGCCATTTGATGAGATTGTTTCTAGCAAGTTCTTAACCACCAAATGGTCATTAAAATCCTTTTAAAGGAATCAAGCACTGGGAACATCGAAAAGAATCACTGTAAAAAAAAACACATCAAAGAATTTTTAAGGGCGATTTCAGCATACAGATAGGGTGGGCTCAGTTTCTTTTCAGCCAATGGGGTCATCAAAATAAAACTACTGAATATTTAAAATTCAACACCAAATTGAGTGCATTTTTCCATGTTAAAAAAATTGTGCACATTGCCTAAATGGCGCTGATAATTTTTAAGAAACTTGTAAAGAAAACCCCTTTAAAGATAAAATGGCAAAGACAAAACCCAAGTACAAGTTCCGGCAGATCGTCCCCATCAGAATATGTACAGGAGGCTAAATAGAGAAGTTCCCATTTGACCCAGAACACACAATACTAAGTGGAAGACCCTTGAAATAACTTCATTTGAAAGCCAAAGCCAAGGAGCAGACAAAAACAGTGTCACTACTTTTTCCACAATCTTATTTTGAAAGCACTAAATGAAAGCAAAGGCATTGGCAACAACAATAATAATAATAATAATTGTGGTATTTTTAAGTGCTTACTACGTGCCAGGTACTGTACTAAACTCTGGGGTAGAAACAAGCAAACTGGATTGGACACGGTCCCTGTCCCACATGAGACTCACAGTCTTAATCCCCACTTTACATTTGAGGTAACTGAGTCACAGAGCTGTTAAGTGACTTGTCCAAGGTTCCATAGCAGACAAGTGGTGAAGCCAGGATTAAAACCCAGGTCCTTCTGATTCCCAGGCCTATGCTGTATGCACTAAGCCACGCTGCTTCTCTGACAATAAATGAACTTTTCTTATAAGAATCAAACACCCAAGAGAACCGAATGGGATAAAACAACCAAAAGCAAAACATTCTGCTAAAAAATTGGGGCAATTACATTTTGGAATGTAAAAAAAGTCTCCTAAAAATGCCATGGAATGCCTAGATTAAGTGAAACCAAATATTTAAATTGAGAAGGAAACTGGTGGTTTTTTGCCCCATCTTCTTGAAGCAGTTTGGGGTGCCACGTTTACCAAGTGATGGGGAGACCAGATACAGCAAATCTGGAATGGAAAGGCCGTGTGCTGTGAACTTACAGGTGTCCCCATTTCTATCTGGAATGATAAAAGAAGGGAAAGAGGACTGGAAGAGACAAGCATCAAATATCTGAGGATGCCTTTTATATCAAGCAGTCATTCCCCCCACAGGAATTCCATTCTGTTAGCATCGTTTCGGGAAAAGACAAACCTCACTGAGACCCTCTGGGCTATGTCGGGCTGGGAAGGAAGGATGGACACCTGAGAAGAATGGATGATGGCAGGAGGTCCAGCCAGCTGTTCAGTGAGCACTAAAATGGGCAAGAAGGAAGGACAAAACCACTGCTTAAAGGCATGAGGTGGCCCAGCTTCACCCAATATGGTCTAACAGGAGCTGGTTGCAATAGAACAAACAGTCTGTTTGTAACAATCAGGAACACAGTCATCATTCAGACATGTTCCCTGCCCACAACAAGCTTACAGTCAACCAATCAGTGGCATATATTGATCAGTAATAATAATAATGTTGGTATTTGTTAAGCGCTTACTATGTGCAGAGCACTGTTCTAAGCGCCAGGGTAGATACAGGGTCATCACGTTGTCCCACGTGAGGTTCACAGTCCTCATCCCCATTTTACAGCTGAGGTAACTGAGGCACAGAGAAGTGAAGTGACTTGCCCACAGTCACACAGCTGACAAGTGGCAGAGCCGGGATTTGAACCCATGGCCTCTGACTCCCAAGCCCGGGCTCTTTCCACTGAGCCAAGCTGCTTCAATCAATCAGTGATCAATCAATCAGTGGTGTTATTGAGCATTTACTATGTACAAAGCACTTGGGAGAGTACAACACAGCAATATAACAGACACTTTCCCTGCCCATAACTTAGTGTGCAGAGCAGTGTACTAAATGCTTGGTAAAGTAAAATGGACTAGGTAGACATGATGCCTATGTTTAAGACGCTTATAAATCTAGCAGGGGAGACCGGATTTAATATATATTACAGTAGGGAGAAGCAACAGACTAATGATAATAATAACGTTGGTATTTGTTAAGCGCTTACTATGTGCCGAGCACTGTTCGAAAAGCTGAAGCAGATAGAAGGTAATCAGGTTGTCCCACGTGGGGCTCCCACTCTTCATCCCATTTTACAGATGAGGTCAATGAGGCACCGAGAAGTGAAGTGACTTGCCCAAAGTCACACAGCTGACAGGCAGCGGAGTCGGGATTAGAACCCATGACCTCTGACTCCTAAGCCCGGGTTCTTTCCACTGAGCCACGCTACATAAGGATATGGACTTACGTGCTGTGGGGATGGGCTGAGTTTCAAAGAATTTAAGTGGATTCAGGTCACTTGGTCTGTGAGAAGGACATTTATGAGGGGCTTCAAGACTGTAAGCTCATTGTGGGCAGGAAATAAGTCCGCCAACTCTGATGTATTGTTCTCTCCCAAGCGCTTAATACAGTGCTCTGCACCTGGTAAGGTTTCAATAAATGCCATTGGTAATTAATATGCATTGGAGCTAAAAGGAAGATTCTTCAACAGGAACTCAAACAAGAGTTCTGGGCCACTGCTTATCTTAGAGAAGCAGCGTGGCTCAATGGAGCTTGGGAGGTCATGGGTTCAAATACCAGCTCTGCCACTTGTCAGTTGTGTGACTTTAGGCAAGTCACTTCGCTTCTCTGTGCCTCTGTTCCCTCATCTGTAAAACAGGGATGAAGACATGGGACAACCTGAGTACCTTGTATCCCCCAGCGCTTAGAACAGTGCTTTGCACATAGTAAGCGCTTAACAAATACCAGCATCATTATTATTATGCTGTCGAGTCATCTGCGACCCATAGAGACAGCATGGACACATCTCTCCCAGAATGCCCCGCCTCTATCTGCAATCATTCTGGTAGCATAGCCTAGAGTTTTCTTGGTAAAAATACAGAAGTGGTTTACAACTGCCTCCTTCCAGGCAGTAAACTTGAGTCTCCGCCCTTGACTCTCTCCCATCCGGCTGCTGCCCAGCCACTGCAGCAGCCTCAATAAAACTTTGCCAGGTAGAATGAGCTATTAATAAATCATAGAACTAAAATCTGGCTCTAAACCCATCCACTTTCTGCCTGAGGCAAGGAAACTGAAATTTCAAATCCAGTAAACAAGCCCTCGGGGCGGGGGATCCTTAAAAAACAACTGAGTGGAGAAAACAATCGCATTTAGGAATTGGGGATGGGTTTTGGTGATGAAAGATTTTGTTTTTCTGGAATCACAACTGCTTTCTTTGAAATTGGTTAGACCTTTCTAAGGGCTTCCTTTGGTGAAGCCGAGGAGAACTTCCAGTGCCTCTTTAGAAGCACTAAATCGCTGACACAGTTCCCATCCTTGGGAGCTTAGGGAAAGTGGATGGGAGTGGGAGAGGGGGATTAGTTGTGATTGAGAAAAAGGAGATTGTGATGGTTCTTGTCAATGAATTTTGTGTCAGTCCACAGCTGTCTGCTTACACAGCTCACACAGTTGCTGGCAATCCATCTTCACCTGGGGAATTACGGAACAAAATTCACAACCTTCAGCTCCAAAAACATCACTCTCTCCATCCACTTGAATTAATCATCTCCTAATTCATTTGGAATTAGGTGTTTGGATTTGTGGTGCTTATGTCCTTTAGCCATCTTAAGCCTCACGGAAGCAAGAGCACTACCGCTGATCCATCTTAAAGTAGGAAGCCGTAGTTCTTACCCAGCTGAACTGTACAGAAACTTCAACAGAAACAATCACAGCAGAACAAGGCCTGGAGGGAGCATAGTGCAGCCCTCTGCATATAAATCCCAGGAGTAATTTGCCCTCTTGAATGGATAAGATGTTATACTTGGAAGACAATGATGTTATCAATAAAGTATAAGTAAAGGGGTTCAGGTTGAATCAGGTGTTGTATAGTGCTGGCCAAAGAAAAAGCAAATAAAATGGTTAATATTCTACAGGTGCCAAAAACTCTACTGAGGCAGTTCAAACCCTAGAAGCCTGTATGAGCAATTTCTCCTACCTGCCGGCAGACACACACTCAATCAGTGTGTATTTACTGAGTTCCTACTGTGTGCAGAGCACTCTACTAAGCGGTCAATCGATAAATTATGCTGATTATATTGAATGCTTACTGTGGGCAGAGCACTATACTAAGCACTTGGGGGAATTCGACACCTTTGGTAGACGCGTTCCTGGCCCGCGGGTTTACAGGAGAGACAGACCTTAAAATACATAAAGTATAAATATTACAATTAATTATATGAGTGCTGAGCAAGGGGTGAATATCAGGTGCTTCAAGGGTACAGACCCAAGTACATAGAAGATGCAGAAGGGAGAGGAAGTAGGAAAAAAGAACTTAATCAGTGAAGGCCTCTTGGAGGAGATGTGATTTTAATAAGGTTTTGAAGATGGGAAGAATGGTAGTACATGAAGAAGGGAGGAGTTCCAGGCCAGAGGGGGATAAGGACAAGGGGTTGTCAGGGAGATAAGCATGGGAGAAAAGTAGATAGACCTGATTCCAGCCCTCAAGGAGATTACAGTCTAGCAGAAGAAAGAGACGCTAAAGTCAATTACAGAGAGGAGGAAGCATTTGAGTATATAAATAAGTGTGCGGGCAGTGGGAGCGGGGATGGACTGTGAGTACCTAAGTGCTGAGGTGGCATGAAAATGCTGTTTTAGCATTTGGGGATATAAAGTGAGGAGATCAGAAACTAATCAGGAAATGCCGTCTGAAGGAGATGCGATTACAGAAAGACTTTGAAAATGGGGATGTTATATGCTGTTAGGATAAACGTCACTGAACTATTATTAAATTTAACTATTTTTATTAAATGTATAGTAGTTATTAAAGTAATTCAAAGCATAGCATCACAATATTAAATAAACAAATTGTGATATGATTAAGTCTCTGTGAAAGGCTCCAGAAGGAGAAACTTGTTCTGCCTACTGTGGGAGTGGTTTTTCAATTTTAGTGAAGAATCTGCTCTATTTAGGTTAAAGAGAAGCCTTCTTCTTTGCCTCATAATATAATGGTATTTGTTAAACTCTTACTATATGCTAACATTGTTCTAAGCACTGGGGCAGATACAAGGTTATAGGTTGGAAATGGTTCCCACCCGACATGAGCCTTGCAGTTTTGGTAGGAGGGAGTAGGACTTAAACCCCATTTTACAGATGAGGAAACTCAGGCACAGAGAAATTAAGTGACTTGCCCAAACTCACCTAGCAGACAAGTGGAAGAGGCAGGATTAGAACCCAGATCCTCTGGCTTCCAGACCCAAGCTCTTTCCACTCGGCCACACTGCTTCTCTAAAAGCTAAAAGTTTCTTTAACTGAACTCCTTCAAATACCTCTGCACACCTTTGAATTCCTCTTTAGTCTTCCATCTTATTCACACTCAGTTCATCCACAGCGTGTGTTGTCACGACAAGTGTCGGCCAGAAGGTTCTTATGGAATTGGGGAACGTTCTTCCCAACACCATGTGTCTGTTTTGGATGCTGCAGGGTTAGAAGAAACACTGGTGTGAAAGAGTGTGTGTGAGGAGTTGCAACGGGTCAGTGTTACAGTATGAGTTTTCCTTAATGCATAGTTGTACGCAAATGCAACCCCATCTCCTCCCGACTTTACGGAAGAACATAAATTCATCCACTTCTTGAAAAGTGATGTTGGATTTTTTGAATTCCAAGGTGGTAGTGGAGAAATCATAACTTCAGCTAATAATAATACTAGTAACGATGATGCTTGCTTATAATAATAATAATGTTGGTATTTGTTAAGCTCTTACTATGTGTCGAGCACTGTTCTAAGCGCTAGGGTAGATACGGGGTCATCAGGTTGTCCCACGTGAGGCTCACAGTTAATCCCCATTTTACAGATGAGGTCACTGAGGCACAGAGAAGTAAAGTAAAGAAGTAAAGCCCATAGTCACACAGCTGCCAGGTGGCAGAGCCAGGATTCAAACCCATGACCTCTGACTCTCAAGCCCGGGCTCTTTCCACTGAACCACGCTGCTTATGCCTACAGTGTGCCATTTTGCTAAGTTTGGCACCTGCGATGATGCATTGGCTTGTTGATGTTGGATGAGGTCCTCGCTGGACAGTGATTCCGCTCAGTGAAACGCAATTAACTCGAAACACAATTAACTCATCAACACCAGCATTATCCACTTCTAAATTAAGTTGCCTCCCAGGTTCAACATCTCCTTTCGTTATCTCCTCCAAGTTCTCTTTAATATCTTGAAAATCTGTCTGTGAACTTTGAGCAGAGTTTCCTCCAAGATCTGGTAATTGTTAGTTGGTTAATCTCAGCCTGGGGAGAATGTAGGTGGGGAGAGAGTTGGGAGGGATTTACTAATTGTAGTACTTGGTCAAAGTACAATTCGGCAACAGATAGAGACAATCCCTACCCAACAATGGGCTCACCGTCTAGAAGGGGAGACAGACAACAAAACAAGTAGACAGGCATCAATAGCATCAAAATAGATATATAGAATTATAGATATATATGCATCATTAAAAAAATAAATAGAATAATAAATATGTACAAATATACACAAGTGCTGTAGGGCGGGGAAGGGGGTAGAGCAGAGGGAGGGAGTAGGGGCGATGGGGAGGGGAGGAGGAGCAGAGGAAAAGGGGGGCTCAGTCTGGGAAGACCTCCTGGAGGAGATGAGCTCTCAGTAGGGGTTTGAAGGTGGGGAAGAGTGCTAGTTTGGTGGATGTGAGGGGAGAGGGCATTCTAGGCCAGAAGTAGTTGTAACCCACCCTATGCCTGTCATAAGGGTGACATTTGTACCCTCTAGACTGTAAACTCATTGTGGGCAGGGAATGTGTCTGCCAACTCTGTTGCATTGGTCACTCCCGAGTGCTTAGTACAGTGTTCTGCACATAGTAAGCCCTCTATAAATACCAATGATTGCTTCATTCACTCATCAACATTCGCTTATTTGGACTGAGCTCACTCATACGCAGGCTATTCCCCCATGGATCAACTCCGAATTCCTGCCTTCCAGCAGTTTCCATTCTAAACGACAAACCCTCTAGTAAACTGCTACAAGTACAAATATGGGATAGAATTGATCTCGTAGAATTGATCTCTTTAGCTGCTTAAGCAATTTGTGATGTTTATGTAAATGACCCTCTAAATGACTTTCATCTGCTCATCATGAAAGTGAAAAATATAATATTTGGTGGTAAAATCATGCTGGCTGTTCCCTGAGAACAGAAATGATCTCTCAGTTTAAAATTTCCGTATTCTTAACCAAGGTATGTATCTCACTCTCCAAAATTTTCCAAGAGGAATCAATTCTAATAAGAGTAATAATAATTATTGTGGTGTTTGTTAAACTCTTACTTTGTGTCCAAGCACTGGAGTAGCTACAAAATAATCCCGGCCCCACATGAAGCTCACAATCTGAGGGGAAGGAGAACAGAAATTTCATCCCATTTACAGATGAGGTAACTGAGGCAGAAAGAAGTTAAATGACTTGCCCAAGATCAGACTGAAGGAATTTGACTGTCCTGGGATTCGAACCCAGGTTTTCTGATGCCCAGGCTCTGGCTCTTTCCACTAGGCCTCGTTGTTTTCCTGTTAGTTTCCTAGATGTGTACTATGTTGGGCTCTTCTTGCACTCTCCCCTTTAGCAATTTCCGGCTTAGTTATTTTTGTAGGAACCAAACCTGGTCCTTTGCTCTTCCAAAGCGCCTCTCTTCTGTCGGAAGCATCTGAAAGAAGCAATTTATCTCACTCTAACCTCATTTATCTCCCTGCTCCTCCCTGAGGAAGCTAAGCGGATCCTTAGAGATGATGGAAATGCAGAAAACACAGATTAAGGCAAAACCGTGGTGAGGGGTGAGGAAGCTTCCCAGATTATTGTTCTACTGCTGGGCCCCAATCCCAAATAGCTTCACAACTGGCCATAGCCTGATTTATCCAAACCTGGAAAAATATTTCTGTAGCCTGCTAAAAACAAACCCCTTTTTAGAAGCAGAAGTGAGAAGCAGCATGGCCTAGTGGAGAGATCATGGACCTTGGAGTCAGAAGGCTCTGGGTTCTAATGCCGGCTCCACCGCTTGCCTGCTGTGTGAATTTGGCAAGTCATTTACCTTCTCTGTGTCTCAGTTAGCTCATCTGTAAAATGGAGATTATGACTGTGAATCCAATATGGGATATATGGACTGTGCACAACCTAATTAGTTTGACTCTACCACAGTGCTTATCTGGCACGTAAATATTATTTTTAAAAAGCACAGGGGAGCCCATTTTAAGTAGGTCAGACTGTGGTACTGATTGGTAACTTCTTAACCTTGTGAAATTAATAATAATAATGATGATGGCATTTGTTAAGCACTTACTATGTGTAAAGCACTGTTCTAAGTGCTGGAGAGGATGCAAGGTGATCAGGTTGTCCCTCGTGGGGCTCACAGTCTTAATCCCTATTTTACAGATGAGGTAACTGAGGCACAGAGAAGTTAAGTGACTTGCCCAAAGTCACACAGCTGACAAGCGGCTGAGCGGGGATTTAAACCCATGATCTCAGACTCCCAAGCCCGGGCTCTTTCCACTGAGCCACGCTGCTTCTCTAGGAATTCTGTATGGCTGAGTCTTAGGGGAAGCAGCATGGTGTAGTTGATAGAGAATGGGGTTAGGAGTCTAAAGGTCAAAGGTTCTAATCCTGCCTCTGCCACTTGTCTTCTGTGTGGCCTTGGGCAAGTCACTTCACTTCTCTGTGCCTCAGTTACCTCCTCTGTAAAATGAGGATTGAGATTGTGAGCTCCACTTGGGGCGGGGACTGAGTCCAACCTGCTTTGCTTGTACCCACCCCAGTGCTTTGTACAGTTCCTGGAATATAGTAAGCATTTACAAATACCCCAGTTATTATCATTATTGTTTCCTTTCCGCTCCAAGGACTTTTTTTAATGGCATTTATTAAACACTTACTATGTGCCAGGCACTGTACTAAGCACTGGAGTACGTTCAAACTATTCAAGTTGGACACAGTCCCTATCCTACATGGGGCTCACAGTCTAAATCTCCATTTTACAAGCGAGAGAACTGAGACATCTTGCCTCGGGAACTCTTGGGTCACTTTCCCCACCCATCTCCAGGCTTTGATTATGAGGAATGGGCTCCTCTCTTTTGCAGGTGCCTTCCCTCCCATCATTTACTCAAAGTATAACAATAATTATTATAACAGTAATGGCAGTTTTTCAGTACTTACATCGTGCCGAGCACCGTGCTTAGTGCTGGGGTGGCTAATAAGGTTAGACACAATCCCTGTCCCAAACAGAGCTCACAGCCTAAGGGAATGGAATTCCCCATTTTACAGATGAGGAAGTGGAAGCATAGAAAAATTAAGTGGCTGCTCAAGATCACACAGTAGGCAAATGGCATAGACAGGATTAGAACCCAGGTAATAACAACAAATAATAAATAACAAATCATAATAATAAATAACAAATAACTTTGGTATTTGTTAAGCTTTTACTGTATGCCAAGCACTGGGCTAAATGCAAGATAATCAGGTCAGACATAAGCCTTGTTGCCACACAGCATTCTCAGTGTAAGGGGAGAGGAGAACACACATTTAATCCCCATTTTGCAAATGAGAAAACTGAGCCAGAGAGAAGTCAAGTGACTAGTCTTTTGACTCCCAGCCCTGTGCTCTTTCCATTAGGCCACACTGTTTCTCACCAAGTTCAACCGAGACCCGCCTTCCCAGAAAGTCTCCTCAGTCTGGGTCGGGATGAGTCACTGTCCAACGCTCCTTAGTGTATTCATCTGTTTCTTTCCCTAATGGGGCTTGATCATCTCTCTCAATTATACTAGATTATAAACCCTCTGAGAGGCTGAACCTGGCTTCTCTAGATTTTATATGCCCCCCGAGTGCCTAATACAATAACCAGTCAGGAAATATTAAGTGAATTGAATTGGGGTCCATTTAAAATGCAATTCAATTTAAACTGGACCCTGAGTAAACCTATATACCCTGGAAGCCAAAGTGTTCCCCTTGGGTAGAAGTGAAGGCTTCCATTTAATAATAATAATTATGGTATTTGTTAAGCACTTACTATGTGCCAAGCACTGTACTAAGTGCTGGGGTAGATACAAGATGCTTTAGACAAGCAGCGTGGCTCAGTGGAAAGAACCCGGGCTTCGGAATCAGAGGTCATGGGTTCAGATCCCGGCTCTGCCACTTGTCAGCTGTGTGACCGTGGGCAAGTCACTTCACTTCTCTGTGCCTCAGTTACCTCATCTGTAAAATGGGGTTGAAGACTGTGAGCCCCACGTGGGACAACCTGATTACCCTTTATCTACCCCAGCGCTTAGAAGAGTGCTCTGCACATAGTAAGTGTTTAACAAATACCAACATTATTATTATTATACAAGATAATCCGATTGTCCCACTTGGGCTCACAGTCTCAATCCCCATTTTTACAGCTGAGGTAACTGAGGCACAGAGAAGTTAAGTGGCTTGTCCAAGGGCACACAGCAGACAAGTGTTGGAGCTGGGATTAGAACCCATGACCTCTGACTCCCAAGCCCGTGCTTTTGCCACTTGGCCCGGAGAGAGATGTAGTGGACAGGATGCCTGCTGGGTGGTTCTGGTTGGTAGTTTGAAGTGTCAAGAAACAAGAGAGGCTCCTGCCCCCTCCGCTGGGAACAGTGCACCTTGGACTTTCTCAAATATCCTCGGGGAATTTCAGATTTGCAGATGTTACATGTGCCCAGAAGACCCAGGCCATGGCTTGAAATCTAGAACACTTTCAGGGGATCTTAGGGTCCCATTTTAAGAATCCTCTGTGGACATCTTGTTCCAGAGTTGGTTTATCATCATCATCACTGGTGTTTATTGAGCTCTTACTGTGTTGTGTGCAGAGCAGTGAACTAAACGCTTGGGGCAATACAATACAACAGCGTCGGTAGACACATTCCTTGCCCACAATGAGCTTACAATCTAGAGGGGGAGACAGATATTAGTAGAAATAAATAATTTGTAATACATCATTCATAGATATGTACACCGTGAATCATATGTCTATGCTTTCTCTTACCACCCACACCAGGTCTGTCAGACAACGTAGCGGATTTGGAAAAGCGAAGGCAGATCTACGGACAGAACTTCATCCCTCCCAAACAGCCCAAAACGTTCCTGCAGTTAGTTTGGGAAGCTCTCCAGGATGTGACGCTCATCATATTGGAAATCGCGGCCATCATATCCCTGGGTCTTTCATTTTATGCGCCACCGGGAGAGGAGAGTGAAGGTAAGTGCGGCACCTCGATAGGAGATGAAGTGTGCCGGGATGGGCTGCAGGTTGGGGTCTCAGCCGGGCAAGAGGAGAAGCCATTTAGCCGTTCCCCTGCTCCCAGGCAGAAACACACCTAAATCACCCCAGGCAAGCAAGAAACAGTCCAGTAGTCTTCCAGTGAAGGTAATTCCTGCTCCAGCACTATCTGGGTTCAGTTAGTCAATCAGTGGTATTCATTGAGCACTTATTGTATTCAGAGCACTGTACTAATATCTGTAACATTTATAGAGCTGTAATTTATTTATTATATCTGTAATTTATTGTATCTGTAATTTATTTATATATGTATATAGATGTCTGTCTCCCCCTCTAAGACTGTGAGCTCGTTGGGGGCAGGGACTGTGTGTTTGTTGTTGTACTGTACTCTCCCAAGTGCTTAGTACAATGCTTTGTACACAGTAAGCGATCAATAATTACGATTGAACACATGAATAAATACAACAAAAGTGGTAGACACAGTCTCTGTCCACAAACAGCTTACCGTCTTGAGTGTGGGGTGCCTTTTGAATGCCTATAGGAGTCTTAGCCTGCAGTTTAAGACTATTTCCTCTCCTTCTGGCCTCTATGGAGGTGAAGACCACCCTCTGAAAGCTAACCCTCCATGTCCTTGAAGACTTGTGAAATTGTCTCCCAGGCTTCTCTTCTCCAAGCTCCCATTTTCCCAGTTCCCATTTTCTTCCCTGATAAATATTTCGGCCCAGACTTTGGAGTGATCCTTGTGGCTTTCCTCAGCATCATCTCCAGGTTCTACAAGTCCCTCTTAGATTGTGGAGCCTAGCACTGGGATTGCCAAAGAGAAATGTTGGCCTATTCCATTAGGCACTGGTGGTCTGAATTTCCCAAGGCACCTAAGCCTATATCCTAAAAGCAGAAGTAACGTTGCCTAATTTCTCCTCCTTCTTTTGTCGGTACAGCCTGTGGAAATGTAGCAGCTGGAGCAGAAGATGAAGGAGAGTCAGAAGCTGGCTGGATTGAGGGAGCTGCCATCTTGCTGTCAGTCATTTGTGTCGTGTTGGTGACGGCCTTCAATGACTGGAGTAAGGAGAAGCAATTTCGGGGCCTGCAGAGCCGGATTGAGCAGGAGCAGAAGTTCACAGTCATCCGGAATGGACAAGTCATTCAGATCCCAGTAGCAGAGCTCGTTGTGGGAGACATCGCCCAAATCAAATACGGTGAGGAGGACGTCAATGTTCCTGCCGGACTCCCCTCAACTGTGGGCCACAACCTTAGGATATCTATAGATACACCTTATATGTGTGTATTTGGAACTAGACTCCCTGCTCTCTACTGTAATCAATCAAACAGCATATTCAGGGTATATCAGTTTGCCCTGACTGATTTCACCAGCCTCACTCCCCAGTCCCCAGTTCTTACGCATCATCAAAACCCTAAACCTAGAATTGCCTCAGCCCCACAGGGATCACCCCCAAATTAGAAACCCGAACAATTCCTCCCTCACCTCCCCACAGTGTCTGCAGCCTGAGCAATAATAATAATAATAACTGTAGTCATTTGTTAAGCGCTTACTATGTCGCTAGGCCCCGTACTAAGCGCTGGGGTGGATACAAGTAAATCAGGTTGGACACAGTCCCCGTCCCACGTCGGGCTCACAGTCTCAATTCCCATTTTACAGATGAGGTGACAGAGGCATAGAGAAGTTAACTGACTTGCCCAAGGTCAAACAGAAGCCAAGTGGCAGAGCTGGGACCTCCTGACTCCCAGACTCGGGCTCTACCCACTCTGATGTTCCTCTGGTCCACTCCAGAATCCCAAAGTCACAGCAAATGACTGTTAGGCTGCTGCAAATGTGAAATACTAGTAGTAGAGTAGGTCGAACTGATGAGAAGGAAAACCAATCTTCACTTTTGAATGTGCACTGCTCTTTTGGGGTCTTGAAGGCATCTTCAAGTGCTCTAAAAGAAGTAATTTACTGAGTAAGCGAGACTCTTGGATATCCAGGATCCCAGTGATCAGTGGTTCAAGGCTCAGTAATCCTTGGCTGTTGGGAAGGCGATTTGGGGTGTTAGTATATTTTCAAGTTCTTTCTTCTTTCCCTTTCTCCTGTGGCTTGGACACAATGGGAAGGAGAGAGAAACTACTGGCTAAAATGAAGTTGGAAACTATCTGTGAATTTCAGTCTTCTACGCTCTCTCCTTTCCCCAATTAAAACAGAAAACCAGGAGTTGGATGTCGAGGAATTTGTGCTCATGGCTAGACTAGGTTCCTGGATTTCCCAAATTTTCATGCCACTGCTAATAGGGAATTCCTCTGGGTTATCCACCAAACATTCAACTTCCCCGTACTCCAGTTCCCTGCGACAGATTTGGAGAACGTATTACCCCAGAGGGGTTTTACGAGTCTTCATTAGTTCATGTTTGCAAAATACTCTAGAGATGAAATGTGATCAAAGCCACTTCAACAAGTTCTCTGCAGCTCGTGTTGATGGTGGCCCTTTGGGAGAAGATCGGTAATTGAGAAATGGGGTGATGAAAATCATTTGAATCCTTTACTCCACTTCTTTCCTTTGATGTTGTTAACTAAAAATGAATCAAGCTCAGCTTTTAAAAAAAGATGAGTAAGGCAAGAAGGCACATCTTTACTGAAATTAGACAAGCAATCATTTACTGAGAGCTTACTATGTGCAGAACACTGTACTAAGCACTTGGAAGAGCGCAGCGCAACAGAGTTGGTAGAAATGTTCCCTGTTCACAGTGATTTTACAGTTTAGAGGGGGAGACAGACATTAATATAAGTAAATAAAATAAGACAGAGAGGATATCTTTCAGCAGGCAAAGGAGGAGAAGGAGAAAAAGCAGGAAAAGGACAGAGTACATGATGGATGAGATGGTCCTGAATGCCATCCTGCACTTCCTACAGAGACCGGCCTGCTGAACCCTCTCCCAGGGTCAATTCTTCTCTGATCCCCTTCACCCTGGGATTCAAGACCAAAAAACCTATTCGAAGTTCGACCGCTGTAATTTGGATGTAGAAGATTTCATCACCACACCTAAGCAGTGACTCTGACTAGGATGTAGTCTCAGGATTGTTGATCTTCCTTCAGTAGGACCCAAGTTAGCTTCAAGATGGAGATTAATAAGGAATGTGTCGTACGTTCAGTCTCCCCGTAGGTGTCCTTGGGCTGATTTGAATATTAATGATCTTGGGGATTATCTTCGCGAGCTGTTTGTAATTCAGATGGACAGAAAGCTGCATGATCAGACCTGGAACAGCAACACCTCTGGCTATAGAAGCCGATTTTTTTCTTTCGAGCCCTGAGGCGAAGGTGAAGTAGGGGATGTGCTGGAGCTTTACCCTGAGAGGTGAATCCCCAAAGGTAATAGTCCCACCTCCTACCAGGCTTAGTGTGCTTCAGAAGCTGAGGGCCAAACTGGTTGAAATCTGGAATTGGATCAGGGGTTGGGGGCAGGTCATTGAGAGCCTTAGTTTCCTGACTTTCCATCTCACTGGTGTTCTTCCAGGGGACTTGCTGCCCGCAGATGGAGTTCTGATCCAGGGGAATGACCTCAAAATTGATGAAAGTTCATTAACAGGAGAATCAGACCACGTGCGCAAGTCAGTGGAGAAGGATCCAATGTTACTCTCTGGTGAGTATCCCGGCTCTGGAGTTCTGTCTGCATTGTTGGGGGCGAGGAGGCGGGGCCTAAATTAAATGCTGCAACTAGAAGAAGCTTTGCAGAGGACACTGCCCTTTCCCAGCAGAGAAGAATTGGGAGAAATTCAACAGAGAAAGAAGGAGCTGGGAGGCAGAAAATGTCCCTTAAAGGTGAGAAGTCAAATGGGGGAGAAGGATACTAGAGACATAGGGGGGAAAAGACCAAAAGAGGGAGGATGAGAGAAAGTGAGGAGAAGACACAGAGCCGAGAGACCCAGGATGGAGGGGGAGCAAAGAAAAATTGCCTAAAGGACATAGAAGATTAAACTGAGTGAGCAATGGAGGGATTGTGAGTTGTTGGTGACAGGCTGCAGTAAGTGATTGTAGCTAATGATGAAGCTAGTTGCTCCCAGGTTTCCTTTAATAATTATCTCTGACCTTCAACACCATCTGCCAGATTTCCCAGTCTGGGATCCTCAGCTCCTGGCACAGTAATTTACTAGGGGCTGTTTGCACTAACACTGCTCAGACTACCAGGGAGGGCAGCCAGAGGCTGGACACTGGAATACAGGCCTCTTTGGTTCCCACTTCCCGCAAGTCAAAGAAAGCTCTCCGACTCCCACCAACCTTGGGGTCTCCAACGTCACAATAAGAGGAAAGAACTATACCTTTCCAATATTCATGAATTTTAGCGTTTGCAAGGGCTCCCAAATCAATCAGTGGTAATCCCAACTCCGCCACTTGTCTGCTGTGTGACCTTGGACAAGTCACTCAACTTCTCTGTGCCTCAGTTACCTCATCTGCAAAATGGGGATTAAAACTGTGAACCCCACATGGGACAACTTGATCACCTTGTACCACCCTAGCGCTTAGAACAGTGCTTTGCACATAGTAAGCGCTTAACAAATACCACCATTGTTATTTTTTACGGAGTGCTTACTATGTGCAGAGTTCTGTACTAAATCCTAAATGTTTGGGAGCGTACAATAAAACAGAATTAGTGGACACACTTTCTGCCCATAATGGGTTTAAGGGTTGGGGCCAAGGGGAAGTGAAAGTACAAAGAAACAGGTGCCCATAGGTTGAATGGTGGCACTTACAGTTATTCCAGACCTACTCCACCCTGCCCAACTGGACTGTTCAGAAGCTCTACCAGGGAGACCAGCAGACTACATCCAGTTCTATCCACAGGCAGTCCCAAAGTATTTATTGAGTGACAATTGTGTGCACTTGGGAGAGTTAGAGCACACAATCTCCTCCCTGGTGGAGTTTATGCTTTAGCAGGGAAGATAGATACAAAACAAATTACAGGTTGAAGGAAGGAGAGAATGAAATATGGACGAGGAAGTTTTTAAATAGTAGAAGAGTCTGTCAACTGAGGTGTTCAGAAAGGCTGCTGGTGGTAACTAGTTCACAGGTGATAGGAGGATATGTCCTGGGGAGAAGAAAATTGAACTGGGGAGGAGGTGGGATTTCAAATAGGCTTTGCAGAAAGGGAGACCTGTGGTCTGGTAGATCTGAAGGAAGAGAGTCCAGGGAGGAGTAAGAGCATGAGAAGGGGTCAAAAGTGAGAGAGATGAGACCAAAGCACAGTGGCAAACCCCATATTCAATGTCACCAAATCCTGCTGACAAGATCTCCGAGACCAACTCGTCAAATGGCCACCCCGATCAGATCCTGACATGACTACTGCATCAACCTCTTCACTGGCCACTGGCCACCCTGCCCCCAGTCACTCCTCTTTCTGCTGCTCAGATCATTTTTAGTCATAATAGTAGTAATTACATTTATTATGCACTCATTCTGTGCATTTTCCTAAAATGTTCTTCTGCACACATCTACCCACTCCTCAAAAACCTCATATGGTTTCCCATTCCTTTTTGCATCAAGCAGTCTCCTGATCATTGGCTTGGAAATGCTCTATCAGTTCTCTAGCTCTTTCCTATCCACTTTCTTTTACTATACTTTGGTTTGCGTTCTCTGTTCCTCTCACTAACCTATTCCCAGTGCTTCATTCTTGTCTCTCACATCAGCAACCTCTTGTTCACACCTATCACCCTGCCTAGAACTCCTTCCCACTTCAAATACAACAGACCACCGCTCCCTTTCACCTTCAAAGCCCATCTGAAATCACATCTCCTCCAAGAGGCTTCCCCCAATTAATCTGTAATTGCTCCAGGTAATTAGCCCCTCATCTGCCACTTCAGCTTTTCCCAGCCTCCTAAAAAGTCACACCCCCACAGTAGCACTGAAGTGTGTAGGTTATATACCTGTGACTAAAGCCCTAAATCATTCGCATATTCTCTTTCCCTTCTTATGCTTACCTGTAATTCATTTTAGTGTTTCATTTCCCCCAATAGTTTAAAAATTCTCTGAGGGCAGAGGGCAGAGATGGTGTCCACGACTCTATTTTCCTCTGTCACGCACTTACTACAATGCTCTGCACACAGCAGGGACTCAGTAAATGCTGTCAGTTGAGTTATCTTGAGAGGAAAAAAGAGTGCAAGCTGTAATTCAAGAAGATGAATTGATTGGGGGAGGAGGAGAGAGCTGATTGAATTCATTTAATTGCATTTATTGAGTGCTTCCTACGTGCAGAGCACTGTTCTAAGCGCTTGGAAAGTACAATTCAGCAACAGACTGTGAGACCGTTGTTTCTAGACTGTGAGCCCGTTGTTGGGTAGGGATTATCTCCATCTGTTGCTGAATTATACTTTCAGCATTTAGTACAATGCTCTGCACACAGTAAGCGTTCAATAAATGCAATTGAATGAATGAATGAAATAGAGACAGTCCCTACCCAACCATGGGCTCACAGTCCGTGGAGACAGACAACAAGATGAAGTAAGTATGCAGGCTCGCAAACCTTGGTATGTTTTCCCAGGCACCCACGTCATGGAAGGATCGGGGAGAATGGTGGTCTCTGCTGTTGGTGTAAACTCCCAGACAGGAATTATCTTTACCCTGCTCGGAGCCGGCGGTGAGGAAGAGGAGAAAAAGGATAAGAAAGGTAAGCCCTGATTTTGCTACAGTGACTCTTGATTTCTATACGGTTATTGGCTTAACAGGTCTGTGAAGTGAGGCCCCACTTTCCCCCCATCCAACAGCCAGAGTCAGGGAACCTAGGTTCTGATCCCAGCTCTGCAACTAGGCTGTTGTGTGACCTTGGACAAGTCACTGAACTTCTCTATGCTTCAGCTTCCTCATCTGTAAAATGGGAATTCAATGTTGGCTCTCCCTCCTCCTTTGACAGGAAGCACCGTGTGGGACAGGGACTGTGTTGGGTCTGATTATTTTGTATCTACCCCACTGCTTACTGCAGTGCTTGGCACCAGTAAGTGCTTAATGAATACCACAGTTATTAGGATCATTTTATTACTCTTATCATTTTATTATTCCTAGTTACTGACATCAGGATCCTGGTTTCCCAGGGAGGAAGAGCCAGGACTCAGTCCTGACTTGGGAATTGGAGGATGGCCCGCAGAACTTTTAGGGAGCACCAGACTGCAGGCCCCGTTGCCACCAGTGGATCTACATGCCCATTTAGGGCACTTGGTTTTCGTTTTGGCGTCGGCTTTTCAAGAGAAAACTGCTGCTCACTGCAATTTCTTGCCTATTTCCCTACGAATGGTAGCCCAAATGTAGGTCTTAGAGGCTTGGAGGCCATTTCAGCCCAGGGAAAGGCAGGTGGAGAGCTAAGTTAATAGTTCAAATCTTTCAGGTGAATTTTTATTTTTTTTTGGTCAGGGGCGCTTAAATTATTCACATAATCACCTCACACTTTGCTCTATTTTGTACCCATAGGCCCAGATTTACATAGTAGATACCTACTTCCCCGACTGGAAGAAGGGAGAAGGTGGGGAGTGTTTCTAACAAAGCGGTAGGCCCGATTAGCCCCTCAGGTGTCAGAGACTCTCAGATCTGCCAACCAGCTTAGGTTAGTAGCTCATTAACTCCCAGGAAAGCCCTCAGACACGAAACCCGGAGAAGATTTGCAAAACAGTGGAGAGGTAGGTGGGGGGTATTATTTTATTCGGTGAGGACCCCACAACATCCAAAATGTGCTCATTTCTTCTGCCGGCGAGGTAGGAATCTTGAGGCAAGAATATCACTGTCATTCTCTGGAGTATTTCTCGGCGGAGTTCAGAGGGCAGGAAAGAACAGAGTAGAAGGAAGCAGAAGAACGGTGGAGAATGAGTCAGTTGTGTTTCCACCTGCTGCCCTGCAAGTCAGATCTCGTGATGGCAAATGGAACAGCCAATCTGTTGGTTGCAATTCCCAGTTGGTCTACCTCATTCTACTTCTTCCTGCCCCATGGCAGCCTCCGCAGCCTCTGGCCCCCTTCCTCCCAGTCACCAGATGGTCGCAGCACCTCCTCATTGCAGCTTGTGAATGGCGCAACATTAACGCCCAACAGTGTTGTTTCTTTGTAAGGCAATTTTTTTCCATAAAATATTCATGTTCTTTATAAATGATTAACTCCCAGGCACCACGGTTTCCTTTTTCAATGAGAAGACAGGGGTGACAGATGGGAAGTTATTTTCACTTGAAAGCCCAGCTCCTTGATGGTGGACCAGCTAGCGTCTTGTAGCAGTCACTCATTTCCCCCGTGGGGCTTGATCCCTTCTCTCCCCTCTTCGATGAGATGATCTACTGGGATTTATTTCGCAACGCAAACTCACCGGAGAGGTCCCCCCGTCTCTGGGAGACCCTGGGTTTCCTGTATTTCCACACGCCAAGGAGCTAGGACTATGGAAACTGTGTTTGGACTGAAAGTGGAGGAAAAACAGCTTTCAGGAGATTGTCCCCCACAAACTGATCAGCCTTCCTGAAGTTGAGAGGCAGGAGGGCAGTGCTGGCACTGTGGAGGTGGAGATGGGATAGTTGGGGGTGAGAGTCTCGGCTAATAGGAAGTTCAAACGCTTAGTAAAGTGCTTTCCACACAGTAAATGCTCAATAAATACAATTGAATGAAATTCCATAATGAATTTCCCATGGTAAACAATAGTAGTTCCACCACAAAGACTTCAGGACCTAGAAACCTGTGTGAAGGAATGATTTTGGAGCTAGTTGTTCACACATCACCACTTGCACATTCTCTTCCCTGCCAGCCATGTTCCTGCTGAGGCAGTGGATGTAACCAACAAGAAGGCGGGCATGGGAGCAGTAGCGTGGCCTAATGGATAGACCATGGGCCTGGGAGTCAGAAAGACCTGGGTTCTAATCCCAGCTCTTCCACTTGTCTGCTGTGGGACCTGGAGCAAGTCACTTAACTTCTCTGTGCCTCAGTTACCTCATTGGGACTAAGACTGTGAGCCCTATGTGGGACATAAACTGTGTCCAGCCTGATTACTCTGTATCTACTCCAGCACTTAGGACAGTGCCTGACACTTAACAAATGCCATAAAAATAATGGCCAAAGTCCCGTAAGAATTTTACATACAAACCCCATTTACACCCAAGAGGTCAGAGCACATCCCAAGCGCTGGGCCACCAGCAGATGATTACTGCCTCCGTAGCAGCTCCTATCTTCACCACCCACTTACGCGGGCCGTCTTCTGGATTCAGGCCAAAACTGTCCACTACTTGAGATGCCCGAGGTGGTTCTTCAGACAGAAACTTTTAGGACTGACGGCCTAGCTCCAACAGTCCCCCACTTCCGTCCATCTCACCTCCCCCCATCCCCTAACTCTCAAGTCTAACGAGCCTGTTAAGACCTAATTTCCATGGGAACTGGTTAGCGCAGCAATCTTCCCAAACTAGCACTGGGAGATTCAGGAGTACCATGGAGGCCAAGAAACAGCTCCAAATATTCCAGAAGGAATTACCCAGTTCCTGGGGCTCCTAGTCTCCCAGCATGGGTGCCCATCACATCTCCCTGCATCTTAGGTTCAGGCTGGAACTCTAGTAGCGGCTCTGAAGGTGTTAGTCTTCTAGGGCACTCGCCTTTCAAGTGCAAGCTAAAGGATTTGTGAGGGTCTCATCTTAGCTAGGAGCCACCTGTCCCATCTCTCTGAGCCTGCAAGAGTCAGTTTGGGCCCCAGTCATCTCTTCTTCAAGGCCTAAGTCCCAGGAGCTGTTTTGAGCTCATCTTGGCTCAGGGATTGAATGATTTTTGCTGATTTCCCCAAGCATAAAAGGGGGTGGCGCTGGAAACAGAAGGTCTGCTCTTTGAACAGCCATCCCAACCAGTGGTCTATCTCTTCCACCGTGTTCTTTTTTCCTTCTCATTGTTATCCTTTCTACCCTGGACCTCCCCGGCACTCTCTTAAGTACACCCAAGCAGTGCCAACAACATCCAGTGAGTGTGTGGCAGTAGGATTCCGCTGAATGCTTAGGTTTGAGCAAGAGACAAGATGTTTACAGGCAAAACGGAGGGACACGGAGAGGAGGAGAGAGTGGGAGGGGGTGATTCATTATTTATGACGTTCTCTTCCTTTCTGCTGCTGCTTTTGCAGCACAAGCCAAGAGCATAGAAGCTGAAATAATATTCCCTGGGCACAGCAACAAAGCCATGATTCGGAAGGTGGGAGAGGGAAAGGTTCTTTTTCAGCAGGAGCCTGCAACAAAATATGAGAAGGATCCGAGTTGTGAAATAATGGACTGGCATGAAAGAAAGGCTTGCTCTTTGTTAAGTGGAATTCCAGTCACCCGGGTTCTCACTACCAGCCCCTTTCGTTGGCATCAGAGCAATGGGCTTAGAATACAAGGAAGCCTGAGTGTCAGCACTGGGAAAAAAACAACCTTGTAGTGCCTTACAGGTACTTCACGCTAGCTCCCTCTGGTCTGATGCCAAATTGCTCCCAGCAATTCACCCTCTAGTATTTGTCTCGTCTGGTTTGAAGCATCTTAGCTGAACTTACACTCCTTCCCCTGAGAAATGATATAGGAGTGCTTAGTGACACAGTTTCTTCCGATTCTCAAACTAAATTTTTCTTGTCTCTTCCATGGGTCTGCTCTCGAATTACTGATAACTATATGGTTCCCTTCCTAGGAAAATTAAAGCATAGCAGATAGTAAAAAATATAGTGAAGGAATGAAATATGCTAGAACATAATAATATAGCAGGGTTTGGAACCTTTTGTGGTAATAATAAAATATTAATGATGGCATTTGTTAAGCGCTTACTATCTGCCAAGCACTTTTCTAAGCACTGGGGTAGCTTAGGTAATCGGGGTGCTCCAGGTGGGGCTCACAGTCTTAAACCCCATTTAACAGATGAGGTAACTGAGGCACAGAGAAGTTAATGGCTTGCCCAAAGTCACACAGGTGATAAGTGGAGGATCTGGGTTTAGAAGCCAAGACCTCTAACTCCCAAGCCCGGGCTCTTTCTGCTAAGCCACACTGCTGTTAAGTGTTACTTGCCTCCCTCAATTTTTCCTCCTTTGATCTTTTCTCAGGAGTTTTTGTTCTTTCTGGAAGCCCACTCGATGCTGCATTCTAAAGTCAGTTTTGCAAGAATTGTTTGAAGAGGAATAGTTTCTTTGTTTACTGATATGATTCACCTTGACATGAAGCTGAAACTAGTAATAGCCAGTTCAATAATAATAATAACGTTGGTATTTGTTAAGTGCTTACTATGTGCTGAGCACTGTTCTAAGCACTGGGGGAGATACAGGGTAATCAGGTTGTCCCACGTGAGGCTCACAGTCTTCATCACCATTTTACAGATGAGGGAACTGAGGCACAGAGAAATGAAGTGACTTGCCCAAAGTCGCACAGCTGACAAGTGGCAGAGTCAGGATTAGAACCCGTGACCTCTGACTCCTAAGCCTGGGCTCTTTCCACTGAGCCACGCTTGCCATATTGTTCTGCAAGCTGCAGGAATAATGCCTAGTTGCTACTTTCTGCATCTGATTTCATGACATCTCAAGGCCTTTTATGAATTCCATCTCTTCACTCACACCAGCCTTGGAAAACATGGGGATGACAAGAAGCCAGCACCATTTCCCTTCCAATATCATCCAGTAGTCCCTACATCTAGAATGAATCTCTCCATTTAGTCCACAGCCCTAACCACTGTGCTACTGTACCCTATATACTAAGTATTCAATAACTGCCCTCCCTGACATAATCCCTGGGCCTCTTTCTATATTAGATTTTCTTTCTTCTTTCCCACTGAAATTCTAGCAGGATTTTCAAATACTTATAATAATAATTATTATTTTGGAATAAAGTGCTTACTCTTTGCCAAACGCTGCCCTGGGAGCCGGGATAGGTATACGATTATCAGATCGGACATGGTCCCTGTCCCACAAGTGGTAGGGAGAGCAGGGAGCATCCCTTTTTTACATACGAGAAAGCAGAGACCCAGAAAGGTTAGTCGACTTGACCAAGTTCACGCAGCAGGCCAGTGGCAGAGTTGGAAGCAGAACCCAGGTCTCCTGACTCCAAGACCTGAGCTCTTTCCATTAGGTCACAGTGCCTCCAAGATATGTTTTCCCAAAAGCTGTAATTTCCCAAACAGAATTAAATGTTACTCTTTTCTGTGCTTATTGCCGACTTTCAAACATGGACCGGGAGTGTCTACTTGCTCCGTCGTACTCTTCCAACAGATAGCATAGTGCTCTGCTCACGACGGCTGCTCAAGAAATACCAATCATTGAGCGAATGGTTGACGCCCAGGGTCCTTCTCCTCCAAAAGCAGCTGTAGTGTATCTCCCTTTAGCGGGACATGCACATGGGCACCTTGGGATCCTTGGCTTTTGCAAACAAAGCAGAGCCTGGCTCCTCTCCCACCAGTCAGTCCTTTATCCAAAACCACTGTTCTGCCATGGGAAGCAGCACGGCCTAGTGGAAAGAGCATGGGCCTGGGAGTCAGATGACTTGGGTTCTAATCCTGGTCCCACCACGTACCTGAGGTGTGACCTTGGGCAAGTCACCTCACTTCTCTGTGCCTCAGTTCCCTCATCTGCAAAATAATAATGTTGGTATTTGTTAAGCGCTTACTACGTGCAGAGCACTGTTCTAAGCACTGGGGTAGATACAGGGTAATCAGGTTGTCCCACGTGAGGCTCACAGTTAATCCTCATTTTACAGATGAGGTAACTGAGGCCCAGAGAAGTTAAGTGACTTGCCCTCACACAGCTGACAAGTGGCAGAGCTGGGATTCGAACCCATGACCTCTGACTCCCGAGCCCGGGCTCTTTCTACTGAGCCACGCTACTTCTCAAAATGGGGATTCAGTACCTGCTGTCACTCCTACTTAGACTGTGAACCCCATGTGGGGCCTGATTATCTAATATCTACTATGGTGCTTGGCGGACAGTAAGCACTTAACAAATACTATTATTATTGATATGCTTATTTATATTGTTGCTCTCCTGCCTGCTTCCCACATCTGCACTAAGGCACTCATGAAGTCAGAGAACAGGTTTCCATTTTGTGAGGAATGCTTCACTAATTCTGTATAAGACACATCGAATATAGCCAAACCCTGAATTACACAGACTTCTCCAGAAGAAGATATACGACCAAGTGTGCCATATATATTTTATTTTCTTTCAGTTACCTAATGCTTCTTGGTGCTCAGGAGTCTGTGTTTCCTCTGATGGGTACAGACTTTCTTTCTCAATACTTCCTCGGCATTCACTTTAGGTTTGTGGGCTCTGAGCCTTTCTTGTTATAGCTGGTATTTTTCCAATTTGACCTGATTTTTTTTCATGTCCATAAAGGGTTCAGCATGTACATAAGCAATTTTCCTTAATATGCTATGCTAGGTAGCAAACAAATGCACTGATTAACATGTATCTCCGTTTCCTAAGTATTGGCTCCCTACCTGGTTGTTGCGGGCTGCCCACTGGGGTCCTTTATGACTTCATGAGTCTGTCGGTCCCCATCTCCCTCCTGCTTTTCCCTCATATGGTGGGATGGGTTGAAGGGCCAGGATGATGCCTCTGCCCCTGGGCCACCTTTGTCTCTTCAAATTGGCTTCCTCCCCTGTGCCCTTTCCGGGCCTGGCAATCTCAATCAGGGGCCCGGCCTAGGATGGCACGGGGAGAGGCCATAGAGCAGTAGCCATAGGCTTCTCTACACAGAAGTAGGACTCTCTCTTCCCTGGGAAAGGGCGCAGAAGTCATTCGTTCCTTCATTCAATCGTATTTATTGAGCACTTACTGGGTGCAGAGCACTGTACTAAGTGCTTGGAAAGTACAATTCAACAACAGAGACAATCCCTACCCAACACAATCTAGGAGGGGGAGACAGACAATGAAACAAAACAAATAGGCAGGCATCAATAGCATCAAAAGAGACAAATAGAATTATAGATATATACACATCATTAATAAAACAAATAGAATAATAAATCTGTACAAATATACACAAGTGCTGTGGGGCAGGGAAGGAGGTAGAGCAGAAGGAGGGAGCAGGGCGATGGGGAGGGGAGGAGGAGCAGAGGGAAAGGGAGGGCTCAGTCTGGGAAGGCCTCCTGGAAGAGGTGAGCTCTCAGTAGGGCTTTGAAGGGGGGAAGAGAGCTAGTTTGGCAGATGTGAGGAGGGAGGGCATTTCGGGCCAGAGGTAGGACGCGGGCTAGGGGTCGACGGCGGAACAGACGAGAACGAGGCCCAGTGAGGAGGTTAGCGGCAGAGGAGTGGAGTGTGCAGGCTGGGCTGGAGATGGAGAGAAGGGTCTCTACCGGTTGATCATAAACTCCATTTTACAGATGAGGAAACTGAGGTACAGAGATGTTAAGTGACTCGTTGTGGGACCCCGGGCAAGTCACTTAACCTCTCTTTGTCTCAATCCCCTCATCTGTAAAATGGGGATTAAGACAATGAGCCCCATGTGGGTGATGAACGGTGTCCAACCTGATTCCTTTGTATCTACCCCAGTGCTTACTACAGTGCCTGGCACATAGTAAGCACTAAAACAAATACCATTAAAAAAAAAGACTTCCAGGGAGCACCAGCCTAGCTGAGGGTAAAAGACAGGGTGGGCTGGTAGGAGGTGCCCTTCACTGGGCTGCACTCAGCATGGGGGCCGCTAGTGCCCTCCTGGAACAAAAGGCCAAATTGAACCGGATCGGTGAATGAACCGAAGGCTCTGCCCATGCTAGGGAGGAGTCTGGGAGTGCATAAACCAGTTGGTTTGGTGACTCGAGGGAATCGATTAATCACATTTATTGAGCTCTTACTGTTTGTAGACCTGTACTAAGCGCTTGGGAGAGTACGGTATAACAGAGTCGGTAGGCATGTTCCCTGCCCAAAGAGGTTACCCTCTCCCTGTCCTCCCTCCCAGCAGTTCCCAGTGTCCTCGAGCCCAGGGACGGGACCGGTGAGGTAGGGACAGAGTGGAGGCCGGAAGCTGCACTAGCTCGGAATTCTCCAAGCTGCCTCTGCCCGGACTAGGTCTTTCCATAGGCAAAATTTGTCTGTGTGGGTGTGGGTGTGAGAGAGAGAGAGAGAGAATGTTCTTGTGAGCATGTGCATCTATGTGGACATGTGTAGGTGCCTGTATGCATGTAAGTATGTGCCTATGTGCATTTGTGTGTGTGTATGCATGTGTCTGAGGACAGGGGCCACTTCCAGACAACCACAAGCATGGCTCCTAGGTGAAGAGACCACCAACCTGGCTTCCCTGCTTCCCGATATAATCGTGGGCAAAGGGAAAGGTTGACAGGGCCTCTGCTTCCGGAAGGGGAGGAGGGCAGGGGGGCCAGTCTCTGCTGGCGCTCTGGGGGACCAGGCTCTTAAATCAGAAATCACAGTAGAGGCCAAGTAAAAAAATCTACTCCCAGGCACTTATTTCTCCTCAGAAAGGAACAATGGAATAATAACTCCTTCTGAACGTCAGCTGCCAAAGACCCACTGCTAATTTCTTGCCCTCTCTCACTAGCAACCAAACTGGCTTTCTCCATTTTTTTCTTCCATCCTTAACACTGTGGTGCTAAATGCCCTCCAAGATCTCTTTAACCCTCTTTATGGTAGCTGACTCATTCTTGCTCTTTGATGCCCCTTTCTTTTCTCCAGAGAGCCCACCTGGTCTCACGGCTAAAGACGACACCTGGAATTGCAGAGAGTCCCTGATTTCAGGGTTGCTCAGAGGCTCTAAAAGGCCCTGAGGCCAAAGAGGGCAGGCACCGCTCCCCCCCATTCGTTTGGGGGAAGAGGCCTAGGCCAAGAGGTTGGGGACCTGCCCACCCACCAACAGCAGTGGTAGAAACTAGATCCCAGCTCTCCCAAGCCCCCTGAGCATTCTTCCGCCAGACCATCACTTCTGATTCTGCCGCTTCCTCTCCTCTTGCTGATGCAGAAATATGGCCTCTCATTCTCTGCTTTGTCTGACACCGGGTTAGTCCCTTGAGTATTTGTCCCTCAACCACCCAAAATGCTGCAGCTGCCAAGTCCGTCCAGATGGCCCTGCGGTCCACCCTCCCGTCCTTCCCTGACTGTCTTGCCAAGTCTGTTCTTAATAGCCCCAGCATCTGGGTCTCAACCCCCGGTACCATCTTTGTCAGTATTTGCTGTCCCTGTTTTGTACAGAGCTCTGTACTTTCGTGAGCCACTGACTTTAGGAACTGCTCTAAGGTTGAATCAACTTTTGGCTGTTTTCTTGATTGATGGCTATAATCAGCAGCCCTTTGCTTGCACGCTTTTTATCCTGATTTGACATCTCCCTATCCAAGGGTTAGTGCCAGCTACTGCGCTGTCCTGCTTCTGTATTTCTGATAGGAACATCGAGGTCTGTCTGGTTTAGGGAGGGAAAGCAGAGGTTTTCCCTTGTTCTGCCACCTTACCTTTCCCCTCGCTACCCCTGTGTCCCCTCCCCATCCCTTTCCCAACCTGTAAACACCCTGGAAAGTCCGATTCCCTAAAAATAATAATAATAGTATTTATTAAGCACTTACTGTGTGTCAAGCGCTGACATAGAATCAGATAATCAGATCAGACACATTCCTTGTCCCACATGGGGCTCACAGTCTAAGGAGCAAAAGAGAATGGACATTTAATCCCTGTTTTACAGATGAGTTCACTGAGGCAGAGAGAAGTTAAATGACTTGCCCCAACATCACCCAGCTGGCAGGGAGTAGAGCCAGAATTAGAACCCGGGTTTCATCGATTCCCAGTTCTGGGCTTATTCCACCGGACCATGCTGCTCCTCTAATTTGATCCCCCAGGGTCAAATTGTTTGGGAATCTTTCACGCCGTCTTTTGTGAGTCCAGACAAGATTGACCTATGACTTCGGGGCCTGTTTGATTTTTGACAGTCACATCCACTCACGTCGCTCCGTCCTTTGGCTGCTCAGCCAAAATATTGTTGGCAGTTGGATACTAAGTGGCTTCTAAGTGTTAGGCTCCACACAATACCCTTAGTCAACGTGGTAGGCCTGCTCCCTCTGTGCTTCCATTCTAAGGCAGCATTATAGACAATCCTCTACTTTCAAAATATGTTTTTAAACAAGGGTTATTTTGGTTCGCTTGGCTCTTCCTGCACTTTCTCTTTATTTGGAAAACAGGCACGCCCGGCACCGGAGCAGCTTCGAGAGGGGTGTAGGGCTGTAGGCAGGAGGAGAGTGGCAGTTTCAGGAATGTCGTCAGGGGAACGGGGTCCATAACTAGTGCCATTTACCCCAGAATTGCCTGCAGTAAGTCCCAGTGGCAGACCAACTGCAGATGGGGAAGCAGGATCTCACCCGCTGTCACCACCCCTCCACCATAAGTTTTTCTGCAGAAGTCAGAACGTAGCTGTGGCCCCAGCCATGACGGACACGGTCTCCTCTCTGCCCCTACCTCCCTCACCTCCCCTTCCCTCCGGCCCCAGTTGGCCTGGGAGAGGATTAAGGCTCGGCAGACGTTCCCCACCTAAGTCAAGGCTTGGAACGGTGTTGAACGAAAGGAAAGAGGTGACTGGACACCGGGAAGAGAGGAAATTGTTCTCTCTTGGACAGCATAGAAGAAGCTTGAACCCTGAGAGAAGGGAACAGAAGCAGCAAAGAGCAGATTCGTTTGCATGGAATAAAGACAGCAGGCTAGAGGATGGGGGAGACATGGAAGCACATTAGCAGAGAAAGAGGAAGGATGGAAAAATTTTCATATCGGGAGAAAGGTGTTTGGCTTCTCTTATGGCAGGCAAGATTTTAGGGATGAGAATTTCTAGGATTAATAAATCAAATGACATCCTTATAGGAACAGAAGCTTTTAAAATGGAAGGAATGAGAGAATGAGGTTAATCTCATTAAGATTGCACGGTACTTGTTCGAAACTGGATGCCTACAAATGCTGTGCGGTGCTGTCTTTCAGTTAGATGCACTGAAAGCAGATGAAATTTTACTCTGGAGGATAACCTGAAGTCAGAGAAATTCATTAAAAGGTTTCTTTCCCCCAGCTGCCAATTATTCCTGAAAGCCAGCATATGTTTGGGACTGATTTGTTGTTTGTATTTAAAAGGAAGAATGACATATTATATTAAAAGCGGAAAGCGGTAGAAGGGGGATCGTTAAGACTGCTCTTTGGGGACATCAAACTGTCAAGAAAGGCGGGGACAACCCTCGGAAGCGGCTTGCAACTCACCCCAGCCCTAGCAGCAGCGTAGACCCTTTGATGTCTCCAGGGAATGTGGCCCTGTGAGATATTGCTCCGGTGGGCCATCAGTTAGGGCCGAGGGCACGGGGGGTCAGCTTGCTGTCGTGCAACAGGGCAGGGTATCCTGATTCCAGCCCTGTCCCCAACTTGAAAGTGATGCCTGCATAAAGGAACTCCCCCTGGACTGTGAGAAGAAAAAGTAGGAACCCAACTCTGTCAGCGATGCTTTCAGAATTAAGTTGGCAGTGGGCTGTGTTCTGGGGGTTTGAGTTATTTCCCTTCTTGCTAGAGGGGGATTTGAGAAGAACGCTCGGAGGATGATGCCCGGTCTGTTTTCCACAACAAAGTCAAAGATCTTGGGGTAAAAGTGTAGATTTGTCTTTCAGTCCGATGATGAGGTCGCTGAGGGTTGAGCTGTACCTACTTTCTAAGCATGATTGGGTTCCATGTCAGAAGGCTCAGGTGTGGAGAAACTATGAATGGGGTCGGGCCTATCACCCTTTGGAAGTGCTGCTGCAGAATACCATGCAATGTAGGCTCCTAGACCTGGAAGAGGATCTGAGGAATTAATAATAATAATAATGTTGGTATTTGTTAAGCGCTTAATATATGCAGAGCACTGTTCTAAGCGCTGGGGGAGATCCAGGGTAATCAGGTTGTCCCATGTGAAGCTCACAGTTAATCTCCATTTTGCAGATGCAGTAACTGAGGCCCAGAGAAGTTAAGTGATCTGCCCACAATCACACAGCTGACAAGTGGCAGAGCCGGCATTCGAACCCATGACCTCTGACTCCCAAACCCGGGCTCCTTCCACTGAGCCATGCTGCTTCACCCCCTGCCTTAAGGCAAGATCACACCTCAACCCAAGTAGACGTAAGAAGATCTCAAGCGTGGCTTAGTGGGTAGAGCGTGGGCCTAGGACTCAGAAGGACCTGGGTTCTAATCCTGGCTCCACCACATGTATGCTATGTGAACTTGGGCTTTTAGACTGTGAGAGCATTGTTGGGCAGAGACCGTCTCTATCTGTTACCAAATTGTACATTCCAAGCGCTTAATACAGGGCTCGGCACACGGTAAGCGCTCAATAAATATGATTGAATGGATGAATGAACTAAATTTCTCTGGGCCTCAGTCACCTCATCTATAAAATGGGGATTAAGAATGTGAGCCCCATGTGGGACAGGGACTGTGTCTAACCTGATTAACCTGTGCCTACCTCACTGCTTAGAACAGTGCTTGGCACATAGTAAGTGCTTAACAAGTACCATAATTATTACTATTGCCATCTCCTCAGAAAAGAATATTCCACTCCCTCCCAGTCACCAATCTCAATGTTTTGAACAGGTTTCATTGTCGGGAAGTATTTCTTGAGGTCTAAACTTCATTCCCGCCGGTTGCAGTTCAAATATGTAATCCCGTTGTTGGGCAGGGATTGTCTCTATCTGCTGCCGAACTGTACATTCCAAGCGCTTAGGACAGTGTTCTGCACACAGTAAGCTCTCAATAAATGTGATCGAATGAATATCTAATCCTCTAATTCTGTTCTCCCTGGATGGCACTTATTGAGAGCTTAGTGAGAGTGAAACACTGTCCCCAGTGCTTGAAAGAGGACAAATGAAGCGAGATAGCCCTTCCCTGCCCTCAAGGAGCTTGCCATCTCTAAAAACAGGTCATCCCTGTTGTTTAATCACTTGAAAACTGTTCTTTAGTAGCCACAACACCCTAACTTTCCTATCAAAGGGATAACTCAATCTTTCCTTTTCACAAACCGGCCCCCAACCATCAGTTAGTTGAAACCAGAAACTTCACAATTAGGGATGTTTCACACTTATCTTGCTCTCTGATTTGGGAGAGAGTCGCCCTTCTTTTACTAATATTCATTTAGGAAGCTTCCTAGCACCCCAGTGAGCGAGGTAAGTATTGTTCTTATTTGGCAAGCAGGTGGAATGAGTTGTCCACACTCGCACTGTGGTTGCACACAGGACAGAATCCTCTTCCTGGAGAAGGTCCTATGCTCTCATGGGGCCAGGTGGTCTTGAAACCATCTAGGCCCTGGCATTTCTTATCACCTCCCAAACTTTCCATTTCCCATCCAGTCTGGGAAGCAGCCTGACCTACTAGAAAAAGCATGGGCCTGAGAGTCAGAACACCTGGGTTCTACTTCTGACTTTCACAGTTTGCCTGCTGTGTGACCTTGGGCAAGTCACTTAGTTTCTCTATGCCTCAGTTTCTTCCTCTTGTAAAAGGGAGATTCAATAGCCGCACTCCCTCCTACTTAAGCTGTGGGCCCCCTGTTGGCAGGGACTGTGTCGGACCTAATTATCTTGTATCTACCCCAGTGCTTTGCACATAGTAAATGCTTAACAAATACTATTACTGTTAGGTCTGGTTCCCCAACCCAACCCCCAGTAGAATGGTTGGTTACTCCAGAACCCCATTATTCTGAGACATTACAGAAAATTTTAGATGAACTAGCTAAACCACCCCCAAGGCCAGGGGCGATTAATGCGACAGCACGGACTCTGTAGGGTAGAGAGTTATCTGATCCATCCCTCCCATGCCCTACACAGTATGCCAGCCTGAAACCAAATGGAAAGACCAAGATTCAGATGTCCTCCTCTTTTAAGTGACAGGAAATCATCTGTCTGTACCTGGAAGTTGAAAATGACCGACAGAGTTAGGTATTCAGTCCTTGAAGTTAGCGATTTTCCTATTTTGCCAATCCGGGCCACATTCAGTAACATGGCTAACTTGGTATTTTTATCCTGATGTATGTCGAGCCTGAATAATGTTTTGGATCCATTCCATGGCAGGTTTACTCACTTTCTGTTGTTCAATCTCTAACCTCCCGGCAACATCTCCACCACAACTCCAAAAATCATCCCCACTTCATCTCCCATGGAGCACTGCAATCTGAATTGCAATCTGGCCACAAACCCACTTCGTTTCATTCATCCCCATTTCACTTCTTTCCTAGTGGCTGTCAACCATGCTTCCAGAACCAAGATCAATGTGCACGGCATGTGCTCTGGACCCCCCATCTGTCGCCCTGGAGGCGAGCCTTTCCCCCGGACCCTCTCTATCTTGGTGACGGAGCATCTTCATTCCAAAAGGGGAAAACTTGGGACCAGCATTTCCAAGAATGGAAATGAATCACTTCCAAAGGAGAGGAAACCAAACACTCTGTGTGGAGCGATTTCACTGTTTTCCTTCTCCTTATCCCACCACTTCCAAATATGGAGGTTTTCTTAAAATCCTCATTTCCCATGCACATTGAGGAGATTGTGCCTGTTTTCGCATGCAGTGACTTTCAACCAGTATGCCAGCAAGAGAATGGGGTGAGGGTGAGGTTAGATTCTATGAGAGTAGAAAGAGCCAACAAAACAGTAGAGGGCCATCTGGTCTGAGGAAGAGAAGAGGTCATAGTCATGGAACTTCAGACCAAAAGAAAAGCCTCATTAACACCACCCCCATGCCTGCTCCCCTTACCACCTGCCCCTGCTCTAAGTTGCCTCTCTGCTGCAGTTCATTAGCAATGATGCCAGAGAATGAAATAGGGTTTTCTTTCTCTTTCTTTCTCTGCGGGGAAGCATACATGCAGCATAGAAGGGGTGTTGACCCCAATGTTCCTGATTATGTTTAAGCCGCTATAGTCCTGGTTTAAAAAAAAGGGCCAGGGCTCCTGGCTCATAATTCTACTTTACATATTATTTTTCATAAATTTGCATAGTAGATTCGAGAGGCCCTGGCTTCAAGGACATAAATTATAGTAAAGTGAATTAATTAGGCTGATGTACTGCAGCTGTATTAGACCCTAATGGTAAGGACATTATTACGCACATGAAATGCATAAAAGGTTTTGGAACTCATCCCCAGTGGGGAGTGAGGGGAAATGGCTGAATTGAGCTGCTCAGCAGCCCTTGTAGAGAGGCTGGAGGTCTGGAGGTCCTCTGGCCTGCCCCGTGAGGGAGAATTCCTGTCCAGGATCGGCTGCTGTGGGATTCTGCCCCTACCCCAGACCTTCCCTGGACCCAGGTATAATGCTCATTAGCAACAACGGATGTGAATTTCCCTTCGCGCTCACTTGTTAAGTCCTGCATCCTCTGAATTCAGAAAGCAGGCCATTCATTACAGCATCATTAGCCTGGAAGGATCTTGAGAGATTTGGGAGGATCTAGTGGATCCCCCCGTCTGCAGGTTAAAACTGCCCCTAAATCGACCAGAGATCAACTGAGCATGCATCTCTCCTGAAACGGCCAGAGAAGTAGATTCCACCCCCTTTCTCTGGACTCCAAGATCCCATTCTTGTTTCTATCCATCTTCACAAGCAGGAAAACTGTACTTTCTAGCGGACATCCCTTGTGATGCAGCCTAAGACCTTCTCTCCACTTCTGTTCTCAGCTGCCCAACTGGATTTCCCCGAGACATTTCACTTCCTGCCCCCAAATGGGGCAGCCCTGGTGTCAGCGCCATTTTGGTATGGATCCTCCTTACCCAAGAACACAAAGATTGTCTCCACGGCAGTTTCTTTGCCTTCCTCTTCACGCTTCCTCCACCCCCACCATCTCCTATCCTCTGTGTCGGTGTCCATCACTGTGGGGACCGTTTTGTGTATTACGCAGCTCTACTCTCCATCGAGTGTGTGAGTGTGTGTATGGGAGAGTGCTGTCTTGTCTGTTTTCAAGTGTTGTGTTTGTCATTCCTCTTTCATTGTAGGAAAGCAGCAGGATGGGGCTGTGGAGAATAATCAGAACAAAGGTAAAGTGCGACACAGAGCGTAACTTTTCCAAGGTCATTTACATCTTCTCAGCTTTGGAATGCCTTGGGGAAACTGGGTAGTCCTAGAAACTCATGGGTAACCAGGGGCCTGTGACTGGGCTGGTATTCTCTGAACGCGTTTCTCATCTTTCTCCGTTGCCCCCAAATAATCCTGTCCTGGTACTAAGAGGTAAGTGGGTGTTACTCTGAACAGCTCCAGGTGGCTCCTTGTTTCCACGTTTGGAGGAGGAAATAAAAAAGCAGGGATTTGGCTAATGGTGGCATGAATAGGAAAGAGTCTTCCCAGTGTACTTGGGTAGAAACAAGCAAAAGGTACTTTAACGCTCCAAAATGAGGGTTATTTTAGCAAAGCCTAAAACTTAGAAATTAGGAGAGGAAAATGTCCTAAAAATGAATCTGTTCCATACTCAGCAGAGAATCGCACTTGAATTGCCTTAACAGTCAAGCAAAACGGCTGCAGCCAGGAGGTATCCAGTCACTCTATAGTCTTCTGGATTATAAAATAAGAAAATAGCAGACAGTAAGAAATTGTGAAAATCTCCTCATGGCCCATCTATTTGGTAAATATAAACCTCTAAATTCAATCCTTAAAACAATTTTAGACTATAGTTTTTGGCAAAAGAACAAACCTATAAAACCTCACCTCACAGTCTAGTTTTTTTTCGATCCTTGTCTTTGACTTTTAGGATTCTCAGAACTCCTACATGCCAAATCCTGTCATCTGTCTGTCGTTGAGGGAAGGTTTGGATTGCAACTAAGAGATAACTAACTACATTTCTGACAGCAGTCAAGTCTGCATGAGGCAGACCTATTTTTTGAAGAGAATTTTTGATTAAAAAAAAATGTGGGGTGGGGCCTGTATCAGGGCATAGATAATATAAAGCTTTCTTGAAAATTGGGTTTGAGAAACAGCATGGGCCCCAGAGCCAGAGGACCTGGATTCCAATTCCCGTCCTGCCACTTACTTGCTGTGTGACTTTGGCTAAGCCACTTAACCTCTCTGAACCTCACTTTCCTCATCTGTAAAATGGGAATTAAATAGCTGCTTTCTCTCCTAGACTGTGAGCCCAATGTGGGACAGAGACTATATCCAACCTGGTTCACTTGTATCTACCCCAGGGCTTAGGCCAATGTTTGACATATAGTTAGTGCTTAACTAATACCATAATAATAATAATGATGATAAATGATAATAACAATAATAATAAAGCCCTTTAGAACACCAGATGGTTTGTTCCACCCCAGTGACTGATGGGAAGCCTGACATCATCCTGCCCGAGTGGCTAGCAGAGGGCATTTCAGGTGTCCCCCCCTGCTCCTCGCTCCACGGCTCAGGGAACTCAGAACCCTCTCAGATTCCAAATAGGCTGGGAGCAAAGGTAGTGGAGGAGGTCGCAGACGCACCCTCGCCACCCCACCATCAGGCACCAGCTGTCAATCAGGGACCTCACAGTCCAGTTCAGAAGTGAGCAGAGGGAAGCAGTAGTATAACAGAGAGCCACAACTTCCCCTATTGAGACACTGGTTCACAAGACAGATACCCTTTATAGCACAGTGAAGATAAAGAAAGGAAAGATCCCATTGAGTTCTTTCGGACGCCCTTTGTTTGGTCCATGTGGATCTGACCGAATGATCACTGACAAACTACTGATCTAAGCCAACCTCCAGCTCGATTATATTAGGTTAGTCACCATGTGATATGAGGTTAGTCACCATATGACTTCACAAGAGTTTATTCTTTCAGAGGGGGATAATACAGGTGAGGCTGAGTGGAATCAGTGCAGAGCTGATGAGTGCACTTTGCCTTAGAAAAATTGGCAGACAGTGTGAATTTTTCACTGTCAGAGTCCCATGGAGGTAACCCAAAGAAACAGCTCCTTTTTAAGTCATCAGAACCTCTCAACAGGGGGCAGTGAGCTTGACAAGGAAACGGCCCCTGTGTGCCCACGGCACCAACTGACTGGTTTGCCATTGCCTCTGATGAGGTCGCCTGTTCCACAGAGAGCGTATACCTCCCTGTAGGGCCGCGTAAAGTGGGGCCATCTTGGCCAAAGTCATAAGAAGTGGATTGGGATATGAGGAAGAATAGAATGAGGTGAAAGGGCAGATCCTTTCCTTGAGAGCGCGATTCTTTTTAGCCGTGAATGCATAAATACGGAGGGTCTGAGGAAGACAGGCCCAGCCTGAATGCACAGAACATGCACAGAACACACCGTCAGTAGATCTGGGTGGCCTGAAGGAGCCCAGGTGCTGCCAACATGCCATATGTTGCTGACGTCCTCTCTGAGGAAAGCTGTGAGGTTTCCCAAGGTGCGGTGATGCACACTGCCACGTGACTCAGATGACTTCCGCTGAGGCCATGGAATCCCTCCTGAGGCTGGGGACGCGGGGGACGCGGGCTCTCTGCTGAGACTCACCTGCTGCCTCTCAGAGCACCTTCTGGCCCGGGTTGGTAAATTTGCTGGCCACCTGGGCTCTTCCAGGTGGAAATGGCCACCTTCGGTCCCCTTGACCAAGCCCAAGTTCCCAAAGTGAAGGTGTGGACCAGGAAAAGGAACAAAAGGCATACCCCGGGGGTTCTCAGGTACCCTCTCTTTAACCCCTCATCCCCTTCTTGCACAACCCCAGTGCTCACCGGACTTTTACCCCACAGCACACAGCTCTGGGCTGCTCTCACTCTTACTGTCATGCTGTAGGGGAGCTGAATTCCTACCTGTGTCCTGATGTCCCAGGGCAGCTGGGGTGGGAGAGGAGATTAGAGTCGGAATCCTCCGGGAGAAACGGAGGGCAGAATCTGCCCCAGCCCATGTGCCAATGGACTTGGCCAGGCAGGAGAATGTTGCTACTGAAGTTTCTGCCCTCAAGGGGAGAGTACTGGGAAAGTTTGTGCCTGAAAGGCTCTAATGACCCTGATAAATGGCAAGCAGCCAAGGAACTGTTCTGGTTGGAGATGCTGGATGGAAATGAAAGACCTATTTTCAATAGCCTTTACTCACCCTACTGGCCCTCAGCTGGCTTCTCTAGGAGGCGGTTAGGACCTTGCTACTTATTTGAGACTAGGCATCAACCACAAGCAGCGGGAGCTTAGCTTGAAGGGTTAAATTGGAAAGACCAAACCATAGAAAGAGGCAGTGCTGTCAAGCCTCTGGGAATCTGCAATCCTGGAGGCTGCAGTCCTGATCCAGAGCTTGTAAGATAATAATAATAATAATTATGTTTTTTGTTGAGCGCTCACTCTATGCCGAGCACTGTACTTAGCGTTGGGATAGATACAAGATAATCAGGACCCACATGAGGCTCACAGTCTAAGTAGGTAGGAAAGTAGATATTGAATCACCATTTTGCAGGGAACTGAGGCATAGAGAAGTGAAGTAACCTTGCCTAAAGTCATACAACAGATACATGGGAGAACTGGGATTAGAACCCAGGTCCTCTGACTCCCAGGTCTATGCTCTTTCCAACAGGCCAAATTGCTTCTCAATATGGTAAGATGGTCCCTCTGGCCCAGTTTAAAAAAATAAATATGATTAGAAAAAGAAAAGAATTAGAAGGAATGGAAACAGGGTCCAATGAAATTTGTGAGTTACAGTGCAAAGGTTGTCAGTCCCAGAGCTTCTCAACCACAGATCTGCCCTCCGCCAGTTGCAGCAGAACTGTGCTTCTGAGCATCTTAACTATTCCATAATATCATCAGGTACTGCAAGGAATGGAGATAAGATTCTATACAGTGAACAGTGATAAGCAGCCTAAGAATCATGTTCACTTTGGACCGGGACATTCAGGCTCCAGATCACAATGGAAAACTGGTAAAGACCTCTTAATGACCCATGGAGCAGCCAAAGTTTCAATTTGCCACAGATATTTGACTCCCAAAGCAACCTAAAGATGGCTCTTTGATTGCCCAGGGCTATAAGGAAGGGATCTTGTGTGTTTGGTGAATTCTTTATGGAATGAGTTGTTGGGTCTCAGCTTCCTGAGTGAGTGGGAAAGTACGTGCAAAACAGTCACCTCAATTGGCAATTTCTCGGTCAATTTGGAGCTGGAACAGAGGAGGCCAGAATCGAACAGGCCCAAAATCCCACCCATCTCAACCACTGACGTTCTTTTGAGTGAGACCCACTGCTGGGGAGATACAGGTGAGAGAAGCCAAGAAAGAGATGATCCATTTCAAACACGAAGTGGTCAGTGGTGAGTTCAGCACTTCAAGAGAACTTCCACTCTTTCTGACTTCCAGACATATCTGTTCTGTGACTATAAAGAATTCAGCTCTTCAGCTGGTTCCTAAGACCAACTGCACTGGTTGGCACTGAGGGCACAAGTTAAACTTCTGCTCCCATTAGGAAGCCCGGACAGTTCAGTACATGGGGAGGGATTTTCACGCTGGGTCTCGAGCAGAGACAGTACAAGTTAGCACACTTTCCTGGGCAGAGCCAAAGACAGGGGTTAAAATCATCCACCAAGGCAGAGGGGCTGCAAGAAGCCTGGGACATCCCTGGTAGAGGGGAAGGGGAGACATCTTGGGATCAGGTGCAGACCCTGAGCTCGATTAAGCTTCCCTTAAGATGGAGGCAGGCTCTGCCCTGGGCGGTTCATGGATCCTGTGGATCCTCAGTAACGCATTATGTCGTCATCTCAGCACCCCTTCCCTTCCTCTAGCCCTCTAGCCCCCACCCAAGGTAAGTATTACAGCCCCCATCGGGCAGATGGGAGAGCAGAGACCTAGGGATACCTGTTCTTCTGAAGATTAGATGACATCCCAAGGACACCGCCCAGATTGCCTGACTTCAGATATGGCATTCTTCATTCCAATTGTTTAATCTCTCCATGGAAATAAAAGTCTCGGATGGTAAAGAAAACAGGAAATGCTTGGCAATCAGGGACCAGAGCTAAGGCACCACCTCGGCCTGGGGTTTCTGAGCAGTGTCATTTTGTTAGTGTCATCACCTTGCACCTGGACATCAAGTTCTCAAAGGAATGTCCAGTTATGGGGTTGGGGAATCTGGAATTAGGGGTCTAGATCGACACTGAAAACTCACATAGTTACACAGGATTAAATTGATGAAAAGGGGGTGAATTTGAAAGCCCTGATGACATAAGAAAGGATTTAAATTTGAGTGTTTGCTATTGTGGGTTTCTCTTTTGGACTTTTTAACTGTTTGCAAGTACCCCACCCCTCCCTGGGTTGAGGGTTAAGTAGCAACCTGCTGTGTGGTTTCCCTTCTCTGCAGCGAAAAAGCAAGATGGGGCAGTAGCCATGGAGATGCAGCCCCTGAAGAGTGCAGAGGGAGGAGAGATGGAGGAGCGGGAGAAGAAGAAAGCCAGTGTGCCCAAAAAGGAGAAATCAGTGCTGCAAGGGAAACTCACTAAGCTGGCCGTGCAAATCGGGAAAGCAGGTAAAAGATGGCGGAACACTGGTTCAGAACTGACAGCCACCTGGCTGAGGTTTAATGAGGAATTTCAGGGACCGGTGAGGGGGCATGTTTTCCCCACGTTGATGAGATGTGAATAGCCCATTCCAAGTAACAGCAGCTCAATCGGTCAGTCGTATTTGCTGTGTGTAGTACAGAGAGCTATACTAACCGCTTGGAGAGTACAGTCAATCAGAGTTGATAGACACATACCCTGTCCACAGGGAGTTTACAGTCTAGAGGGGAGCTGGACTGGAAGGTCTCCTGGATGCCTGGCTCCTTAATGGGGGTGGTCAGCACCAGCCTCAGCCTCCTTTCTCCTGCCTCCCGGAAGACAGCCCGGAGTTAAATGTTCCCCAGAATTTCAACTCTGCTTCCTCTCAGTGAGGAGGCTCAGTGGGACTAGGGAGGTACTTGGAGATGTCGAGGGGAACAATAGAAACGCAGGACAGACAGACCCCACTTCGGCAGGCCCAGCCTCCAACCTGTCAGCAAGTGAGCACTAAACCTAACTGAAGTTTTTTGCTTCTTTTGAAATCATAAAATAAAATTAATTTTGTGGGCCACTGGACTAAGCAGTTAAGATTATAGCTATCCATCCATACCGGCTGTTATCTGTAGCACAACCTAACAGCACTCAACTGGGAACAATGTGAAACTACGGCAATATTGCCCCAGAAGCATATTAGACACTCTACTGCTTTATAAACAGTGGATGGGATGAGGTATTTGTTATCTGTGGTAGAGTTTTAGTGAGTCCTGGGGAGCCCCTCCCTTTCCGTTCTAATGTGCTGCCCTGCCCCTGACCTGCTCTGGTTTCTGCCTTAATTTGTCAGGGGTTCCCTGTTCCTGAGCTGTCCCTGGGCCAGGCAAGAGGCAATCTAAAGATAATTTGTGTGTAAAAATGTGAGCTCGAAAAATCAGCCCCTGAACCAATTGCCAGCCCTCCCCCATTTGGCCACTGGTTGCAAGAAGGTAATGGAGGGGCACTATGGCCAGGGAGGTGAGAGGGTAAATGAGCAATAGCCTCCGTCCATCTGGGGAGTCTGGCTCACTTGCCCTCTTCCTGTAGCATCCCAGATCTGCCTGTCTGCCCTCCCCACCTTGACCCAAGCTTCCTAAGACCCAGATGGAGCAGAACACGTCCCCTTCCAGTACTGGCTCACTTTGAGAGGCCGGGCTAGCTTGGCTCCTCTTCCTCCTAGTCTAGGGTCAACAGGAGGGGAGAGGAAGGTTAATCAGTCGTATTCTTCAAGCGCAGCACTTAGTACAGTCCAGCACCTTGCTTCACCAAGACATTATTGTTACAATTATTAGGTGGAAATAGTGGGCATGTTTTTTCAGGTTGTGGAAGGCAAATTCTCCCCGTTGAGAGGCTACAACGGTGCACTTGGGCGCTCTGGACCCAGACTTTAGGAAATAGCAGGCTAGTGACCGCTCGAGTCCTGACAGATACACTGTCAGATGAAAGCTTGTGCTCCATCAACCCTCCGTAAGCACCTGCTTCTGACAGGCTGGTGGTCCCTGCTGCCCCGGAAATCCAAGCGGGGGGCTGCCAGCAGCGAGCTCCCCTTTCCCATCCCATTTTCGTAAATGGTTTTGTAAGAGAGTCTGGTTTATTTGGGCCCTGAGCTGTGCAGCTGCCAGAATACACTGGAGTATTTCAGTGTGGGGAGGGACTTGAAGAAGGTTGAATTCCAGATCATGGTGGAACAAGGCCAGGGTGGAGTGAGGCAAACAAGTGGCTGAGCTGCTGACATTTGAATGTATCTTCGAGTTTCACTCCAGTTCTGCGTCTAACTGAAATGCAGCCAACTCCGGGGAGAAGCATGCCATCCGTTTCAGAGGTGGTCCCAACGTCAGAGAGGTTTGCATAAGAAATCCAAGCAAGATATCACCATAAGCAAAAGTGTAGCTGTCCGGTGTGTCAATAAGAAAGTACCACAAGTCGCTGGCAGCTTTTGCCTCAATCTCTTCCTTTATTTGTAATATCTCTCTTTCTTTTCCTTCTTTTGTTTTCCCTTCTCTGTCTCGTCCTCCCGGCACCCTCCTCGGCACTGGTGATGTCCAGGTTTGGTGATGTCTGCCATCACCGTAATCATCTTGGTCCTCTACTTTGTGATTGAGACCTTCGTGATCCAGGGCCGAGTCTGGCTGGCGGAATGCACCCCCGTCTACGTGCAGTACTTTGTGAAGTTCTTCATCATCGGGGTCACTGTCCTGGTCGTGGCCGTGCCCGAAGGCCTGCCCCTTGCTGTCACCATCTCCTTAGCTTACTCGGTCAAGGTAAGCACCAGGGCATTCTGCCCAGGCTGGACCCCTTAGGGCATCATCCCCATCCCTGGGGCTGACCCCGTATGGGACTGCCATGACACTGAGACACTCAGCCCCTCCCAGGAATAGGGGAGGGTCAGTCAATCGATGGTATTTACTGAGTACTTACTGTGTGCAGAGCACTGTACTAAGCACTTGGTAGAGTACGATACACGTTCCCTGCCCACAGTGAGCTTACAGTCTAGACGAAAGTACAGTACAATATAATCTGTAGATGCAATCCTTGCCCACAAGGATGTGGGATGACAAACATAAAAACAGATTACAGATAAAGGAAATAATAGAGAATAGGAATATTTGCCTAAGTACCGTGTGGCTGGGGTGAGAATCCAACGATGCCCTTCTTCATCGGCCTTGGAAGCCATCTGGTCAGATTCCCAGGCGACAGTCCTACAGACCTCCTTCATGGAAGTTGCTTGCCTGTGGCAAGTCATGGAGGGAAATGTAGCAAGTTACTAGAGATCCCCTTCTATAGAGAATGCAACCAAAATACCACAGTCAGAGAAACGGTCACACCAGCCACATGGAAGCACAAAGCTATCAAATGACATGAAAGTCATTTTTATCCTTTGGAGGTTGGTATGTGGGTGCTATAGTACCACAGAGTGCTCTGTACTACCCGATTTGGGGTCACAGTCCCTTCCCATTGTCTCCATTTTCATCCCCTCAGTCAGTTCATGGTATTTATCAAGTGCTTACTGTGTGCAGAGTACTAAGGTCTTGAGAGAGTACAAAAGGTAGACACGATCTCTGCCCTCAGGGAGCGTACCATCTAGGCAGGGAGATAGACATTAAAATAAATTGCAGGTAGGGGAAGGAGTGGAGCCTGAAGATATTTACCTAAGTATTGTGGGAGTCCTGGATTGAGTTCCAAAATGCACCGTGGATAAGGACCCAAGTATGTTGGAGACTCAGAAGGGAGGGAGAATAGTGTAGGGAGATGAGAAACTGTTCCACGCCAGATGCTTCCAACAGATTTCGTTCTCTTTTTCAGAAAATGATGAAGGATAATAACTTGGTTCGGCACCTGGACGCCTGTGAGACCATGGGCAACGCCACTGCCATCTGCTCTGACAAAACGGGCACTCTCACCACCAATCGCATGACGGTAGTCCAGTCCTACGTGGGGGACACACACTACAGAGAGATCCCTGACCCTGCAAGTCTGACCCCAAAAACCTTGGACCTTCTTGTCCATGCCATCTCCATCAACAGTGCCTACACCACCAAGATACTAGTGAGTATGGGAATGGCAGACACGGTCTGAAGGCGCAGGCATATGGGTTCTTTCATTTTGCAGTAGGAAGGAACTGATGTCCAGCAGCCTCGTAGTGCTAAGCCGTGTTGGTAAGAGGGAGCTTTGAAGTCTTAAAGGCACGAGGCATGTTCACATGTACAAAGACAGGTTTTCTGAGCACACGAAAAAAGTCTTTGTGGTTATTTTTTCCACTTTTAAGAAATACGATCTTCTTTCCTTTGGGTAGGTAAAAAGGATCATGGGAGGCAGGGAAGAGAGAGAATGGGATGACAGAAATAGGCAGAGTGCAATACCAAGGTGGCAAATGGAATTTTCGATCTATGTCCCCGCATGTCACATGAGAGGTGAGTGGGATGTAATGGGAAGAGCTAAGGACTGGGAATCAAGAGACACAGGTCTTAGTCCTGGGTCTGCTACTGGCCTGCAGTGTGACCTTGGGCAAGTCACTTGACCTCTCTGTGGCTCAGTTTCCTCCTCTGCAAGATAGGGACAGTCATTCAGAGAAGCAGTGTGGCTCAGTGGAAAGAGCACGGGCTGGGGACTCAGAGGTCATGGTTTCAAATCCCTGCTCCATCGCTTGTCAGCTGCGTGACTTTGGGCAAGTCACTTAACCTCTCTGTGCCTCGGTTCCCTCAACTGTAAAATGGGGATGAAAACTTGAGCCCCACGTGGAACAACCTGATGACCTTGTATCCTCCCCAGCCCTTAGAACAGTGCTTTGCACATAGTAAGTGCTTAAGAAATGCCATCATCATTATTATTATGCCTGCCTTTTCCTACCGTTCAGGGATGGCGTGAGAACCAAAATGAGATAAGTAATGTAAAAGGTCTTTGGAAAATAAAAGTGCCATTCACGAAAGGGAAGAAAGCCAATAGAAATCCAAACTCACAGATGTAGAAATAGGTCAGGTTCCAGAGGAAAGCAAATAGCCCTGCAGAGCCTGATGAGCTGCAATGTCTCGATTGGTTTCGCATTTTAGGTTGATACTAAACTGGCCACCAAAAATTCCCCTGCCAGTTGATGGGCTAGGGGATTTGGTCTGTGACTCACTAATTGCTTACTCCAATCCCTTTCAGCGGTGCTCAAAGGACTCCAGTCCGCTCACCCTTCTAGAAACAATGTGGGGGTCATGGCAGGGAACAGGCTACAGGAAGCTAAGTCATTCTTTTCTCCTGCCACCAGCCTCCAGAGAAGGAAGGAGCCCTTCCACGCCAAGTAGGCAATAAAACTGAGTGCGCCTTGCTTGGGTTTGTCCTGGACCTGAAGCGGGACTTCCAGCCGGTGCGAGACCAGATCCCAGAGGAGAAGCTTTACAAGGTGTACACCTTCAACTCCGTCCGGAAGTCCATGAGCACGGTCACCTGCATGCCCGACGGAGGCTTCCGGTTATTCAGCAAAGGAGCATCTGAAATCCTTCTCAAAAAGTGAGTCCAGGAGGGTTTCGTTCTGCTCCCCTCACACAGCCGTACACTTTACCGGTCCTTCCCTAATCCACCATTGGCAAAGAAACCCTTCCTGCTCGGAAAACTCTAGCACTTACTAGCTTAGTCCCTTCATCACCAGCCTTCTCAGCCTCATCACTGCAGCAGTTAGGGTTACAGGGAAAGCTAGAGATGAGGTCTTTGTGCCAATAGGATGCTGGGGCTACAGGCTCTCCAAAGAAGGGATGTTTCTAGACTTTGTGGATCTTAAGAAACAGCAACTACAGAGATGGGGAAATTCAGGCAGGGAGAAAAGCATAAGGGAGTAGGCGAATGATACAATTTGTCAGACATCTTGTGAACCAGCAGGGCTGGAAATAAATGCTTCATTGCCTTTGAAAGGTTTTTGGACCTAAAAACTGGATGGGCACCGCACTTAATCTTTGCTACTTCTTTTCTGGCACTCGGTGAGATGAGAATATAGCAAGACCGAGGCCGGGATGATTTTGCATCGTAGTATTTATCGAACGCTTACTGTTTGCAGAGCACCGTCCTCTTCATCTTCCCAACCAAACCTTGTCCTCCTCAGCATTTCAGAACGGTGCAAAAGAGTTGGTAGATATGTCCCTCGCTCTCAAAGAGTCCGCAATCTAGAGGGGAAGGCAGACATTAAAATAAGTTAGATAGGTACGTAAGTGCTCTGGGGCCGAGGGAAGGGTGAATATCCAAGTGCTTTAAGGATACGGATCCAAATGCACAGGCAATACAGAAGGGATAGGGAGTAGGGGAAATGAAGGTTTAGTCGGGAAGGCCTCTTGGAGGAGAATCAATTTTAATAAGGCTGGGGAGAGTGGTGGTCTGTCGTATATGACGGGGGAGGGAGGATGTGGGCAAGGGATCGGTGGGAAATAGATTAAATTGAGGTACAGTGAGTAGGTTGGCTGGCACTGGAGGAACAAAGCCTGCTAGGCTGGGTTGTAGTAGGAAATCAGGGAGGTAAGATAGGAGGGGGCGAGCTGATTAGGTGCTTTAAGGGTCAATAGTAAGGCGTTTCTGTTTAATGCAGAGGTGGATGGGGGTTCTCAAGGAGTGGGGAGTGGTGGACTGAAGTTTTTTTTTAGAAAAGTCATCTTGGCAGCAGAATGCAGTGACTGGAGTGGGGAGAGACTGGAAGAAGGGAGGCCAGCTTCGGGGCTGATGCAGTAGTCAGGTGGGATATGTGTGCTTTAATCAGCATAATAATACTTTGAATGGAGAGGGAAGGGTGGATTATAGCGATGTTGTGATGGCAGGCCTGACGGAATTTGGTGACAGATTGAATATGAGAATTGAATGAGAGAGCTGAGCCAAGAATAATGCCAAACTTACAGGCTCGTGAGACAGGGAGGAGAGTGGTGTTGTCTGTGATGATGGGAAAAACAGGGGGAGGACAGGATTTGGTTGCGAATATAAGGAACTCTATCTTCAACTCTCGGACCCTTCTCTATCCATAGGTCTTAGGAACTCTGTTACCAGTGAGATTCCTCCCTTACCTTACCCTTTTGCTTTCAGCTTACATTGCCAAGGTAGGTGGCCATGACTCAGTCAACATTTAATAATAATAATGATGGTATTTGTTAAGGGCTTACTATATGCCAAGCACTGTTCTAAGCACTGGGGTAGATACTAGGTAATCAGGTTAGCCCATGTGGGGCTCACAGTCTTAATCCCCATTTTACAGATGAGGTAACTGAGGCTCAGAGAAGTTAAGTGACTTGCCCAGAGTCACACAGCTTACAAGTGGTGGAACCGGGATTAGAACCCACAACCTCTGACTCCCAAGCCCATGCTCTTTCCACCAAGTCACGCCGCTACTGAGATCTCACTGAGAGCCAAGCACTATACTCGAGAATCTCGCTAGACTGACAGCTCCTTGGGGACAGAAATCATCTCCTACATCCATTGTATTCTCCCAAGCATTTAGTAAAACACTCTGCACAAAGCGAGCTCTCAATAAATACAATTGGGGAATTCACCGATTGAGGTGGGAGCTGAACACTGCATTCCTTGATAACCCTGTTGGGGTGTTCTAGATCCTACTTTTAGCCTGTTTCGCAAGTATACCTGGTTGCAAGATTCTGCCTTGATGAGGATTTTCTTTAGCAATCAATCAGTCCACTGTATTTACTGAGGACTGTGTGCACAACACTGTCCTAAATGCTTGGGAAAATGCAGTACATTAGAGTTGGTAGACGTGATCCCTGCCCACATCTATGGGGGTGAGACAGAAATTAAAATTACAGATAAGGGAGATAGTAGCATAAAGGGATATACACAAGGGCTGTGGGACTGAGGTGAATAACCAAGCACTCAAGGTATAATAATGTTGGTATTTGTTAAGCTCTTACTCTGTGCCGAGCACTGTTCTAAGCGCTGGGGTAGATACAGGGTAATCAGGTCCCATGCAGGGCTCACAGTCTTAATCCCCATTTTCCAGATGAGGTAACTGAGGCACCGAGAAGTTAAGTGACTTGCCCAAAGTGGCACAGCTGACAAGTGGTGGAGCCGGGATTAGAACCCATGACCTCTGACTCCTAAGGCCGTGCTCTTTCCACTGAGCCACGCTGCTTCTCAGCCACGCTGCTTCTCTGGATACCCCGCCAAGTGCGTAGTCAGATTGTCTCCTCTGACTTAAATCATCAACCAACCAATTACTGGTATTTGCTGAGCACCCACTGATCGTTAGAAACCGTGCTAGACACTCCAACAGCAGTAAGACATATTCCCTGCCCTCAATCATCTCTCCCAGAAGCCCTGTAACGTTAGCTGTATTTTTCTACATTCTCTGCTGAATTAAAGCCTGTTACCCCGCTTCTGAACTCAGCCAGGGCTGGCATCTCCATCATGTTGCTGGCCTGGAACACCCTGCCTTTTGGAAAAGCCCCAAAAACATGCTCCCCTCATCCCCCACCCTGCTTCCTGCTTCCCTGTCGTGTGGCCTTGCAGGCTTGAAGAAGGGAAAAGACGGGAGAAGGCCATTTGCTGGCAGTGGCTCTCATCATCTTGAATCCATTTCCTTTCTCCATCAACTGCAAGGAGCCATCACTGCTGAAGAAAGGGAATTTGCGGCTGTTGTTGGCAGAAGGCTTCAGAATACTGATGGTGGGAGTATCTCTGGTCTCATGATACTTGCTACAGCCTGCTCCTAATTGATCAGCCCCAAAAACTGTTACTGATTTCTCGGTGAAATGCATTGACCTGGAGAGACATCTGCCTCATTGAACTCACTACCTGGTAGCGAAAGGAAGGCTCCCCAAAAGGACATTATCGCCATCATCCTTTTCATGAGCAGAGCAGTGTCTGGGGAGCTTGGAACCATAGAGTAAAAGTAAAAGGCACAGATGTTTCCCTCAAGGAATTTATAATCTAATGGTGCATAAAATGGTAACGTTAGTACCATAGGAATCTAATGGGAAAACGTAGATACAGTTGGTCACCGCAAAAGTCAGCAAAAATGAATTACTAAGTCGAAAAAATAAACCTATCTCCACTTTGCTGCTGAGCAGATAATGAGTTTACTTTTTCAGGTGGGCTCTGAAGGTGGGGATGGATGAGGTTTGATGAATTTGAGGCGCCGAGGGAGTTCCACGTGGGGGAAGGTGTGAGCAATGGGTGGGAGGCAGGAGAGTAATGAGCGAGAGTCAGCTAGGTGCCTAGCTTTGTGGGAGTGAAGAGTGGGAGCTGGAGGGTAGCAAGAAAAGAGGACTGGAAGGTAAAAAAGGGGAAGCTGGTAGGGAACCTTGAATCCAGTAGCCTACTTCTCCTATCTGTAATTGACTTCAATGTCTGTCTCACTCTGAGTAGATTGTAAGCTCCTGCATTGCAGGGATCAAGTCTACCAACTTTATTTTAATGTATAAATCAAACAATCACATTTATAGAGCACTTACTCTGTGCAGAACATTGTACTAAACCTTTGGGAGAGTACAACATTACAGGGTCGGCAAACATTCCCTATCCACAGTCTAGAAGGGGAAGATGGTCGATAACAATGTAAATAAATTATGGATATGCACATAGATGCTGTGAAGCTGAGGGAGGGACAATAATAATCATTATTATTATTATGGAATTTGTTAAGCGCTTACGATGTGCCAGGCACTGTTCTAAGCGGTGGGGTGGGTACAAGCAAACAGGGTTGGACACAGTCCTTGTCTCACATGGGGCTCACGGTCTCAATCCCCATTTTACAGATGAGGTAACTGAGGCACAGAGAAGTGAAGTAACTTGTCCAAGGTCACCCAGCAGACAAGTGGCGGAGCTGGAATTAGAACCCACTACCTTCTGTGGTATTCTGTGAATAAAATTTGTGAATCAAAGTTCAAGGGTTACATGGAAGGGAAAGGGAGAAGAGGAAATGAGGGCTTAGTCAGGGAAGCCCTCTTGGAGGAGATGTGTTTTCAACAAGACTTTGCAAGTGGAGTTAGTGATCGCTGTTAGGGGGTGGGTTTTTCAGGCCAGAGGCAGGATGTGGGTGAGAGGTTGGCGGTGAGATAGACTAGATCAAGATACAGTGAGTAGGTTGGCACTAGAAGAGTGAAGTGTGTGGGCTGAGTTGTAGTAGAAAATCAGCAAGGAAAGGGAGAAGGGGGTAAAGTGATTAAGTTCTTTAAAGCCAATGGAAAGGAGTTTCTGTTTGATGCAGAGGTGGGTGGACAACCACTGGAGGTTTCTGAGGAGTAGGGAAGCATGGAATTAATATTTTTGTAGAAAAATGATCCAGGCAGCAAAGCGCAGTGTGGACTGGAGTGGGGAGAAACAAGAGAAGGGGAGGTCAACTACAGTGCTCTCTGCCCAGTAAATGTTCAGAAAATACAATTGATCGATTGGTCAGTTTTCATCCGATGCAGAGAGAACTGGGGAGGTATTGGAGGTTTGCGAGGAGAGGAGTGGTGCAATATGAACGGCCTTTTAGGAAGAAGATGTAGACAAGAGTGTCTAGGGTATTCTGAGCATGGAGCAAATAAGTCAGAAACTGATTTTTGTCTCTTGGCAATGGAAGCAGCCTGGAGCATGACCAAGGGGGTAGGGAGGCAGGAGAGGTGAGGCATCTCTTTTGCTGTTGGTTGAGCTGGCACTGCCCTGGAGCAAAGCTGATCTTTAATTTCCATGTTTGCCCCTCTGGAAGGTTTCACTTGGACCTTTTACCCACGAATGGCTTAGAAATAGAGGAATCCACCTGTCCATTGTCCATTCCTGATTCTTTGTGAAATGTTTGCTCTAACCGTCAGGTACAAGGGAGGGGCTGTTTTGTTTTGCTTTTCCTCTGGTGTTCTGAATTATGAATAACTGTTTCTAGGAATTACTTCCTGAAGCTCTGCTTCTGCAAAACCCTGGAGTCAGGTGGCTGAGGACACAGGATGTTTTCCCTCCAGGCCCAGTTTATAAGGGGCCAAATTGGCTATTTGGTGTCCACTGAGGATGACTAGTCCCAGACACATGCCCTCTGCCTAGATTCTAAGGAGTATTGATCCTTGGGCCTACCCCTCTGGTACTACCAATGCTCTCCGCGTAAAGATGTCCTGACAAAAGGATGAGGGCGAGTAGTCTAGGCCATCTGCTGCTCTGGACAGATGAAGGGGTGTCCAGGGCCCTTACTCATATATGAACAGAGAACCAATCATCCTGCCATGGGTCTGGGACAGGCACCTAGCTGAAATCAGGGGGGATGTTTCCTCTAGAGAGATGGAAGTGGGATTAGGATGAGGTCTAGATCGGGGAGCATTGCAGGAAGGCAGGAATGACCTGTAATGCCTCTTTTAGCAGTAGCAGCCTCTTGAGGATCACCCAGGTTATCCAATCAGTTAGTGGCATTTAATGAGCGCCTACTGCATTCAGGGCATTATTTGAAGCACTTGGGAGAATCCCGAAAGGTCACAGACATGATGCCTGCCCTCAAGAAGCTAACAGTTTTGTGGGGGAGACAGACACTTAAATTACAGATGGAGGAATAATATTGTATATGAAATAGAAACGTAACTACTCCGGGGTGGGGGATAAGGGGTAAGTTAAGCTTTTAGGTGGTGTAGAGGGATGTAAATGACAGTTGGAGGCTATAAAGGGAAGCCTAGAGATTAATCAGGGAAGGCCTCCTGAAGGAAATATCATTTTAGTTGGGCTTTGAAGACGGGGAAGCAAAGAAGCAAAGTGGCCTGGGGGATTCATTCATTCAATAGTATTTATTGAGGGCTTCCTATGTGCAGAGCACTGTACTAAGCGCTTGGAATGTACAATTCGGCAACAGATAGAGACAATCCCTGCCCAGTAATGGGCTTCACAGTCTAAACGATAATAAACCTGGTATTTGTTAAGCGCTTAGTATGTGCTGAGGACTATTCTAAGCGCTGGGGTAGATACTAGAACAGTGCTCTGCACATAGTAAGCGCTTAACAAATACCAACATTATACAAGGTAATTAGGTTATCCCACATGAGGCTTACAGTCTTCAACCCCATTTTCCAGATAAGGTAACTGAGGCATAGAGAAGTTAAGTGACTTGCCCAAAGTCACACAGCTGACAAGTGGTGAAGCCGGCATTTGAACCCATGACCTCTGACTCCCCAGCCCGCGCTCTTACCACTGAGCCACGCTGAGTATGGGCCTAGGAGTCAGAGGACCTGCGTTCTAACCCCGCTCCACTACTGGACTACTCTGTGACCTTAGGCAAGTCACTTCTCTGTGCCTCAGTTCCCTCAGTTGCAAAATGAGGATTCAATACCTGTTCTTCCTCTTACTTAGACTGTGAGCCCCATGTGGGACCTGATGATCTTGTATTTACCCCAGCACTTAATATAATCCTTGACACATGCTAAGCACTTAACAAATGCCATTATCATTATTATTATCATTAGGAGAGCTGGACTTCTTGGATATGAAGGGGAAGGGAGTTCCAGGGAGGCAAGAAGGGCAGGGAGATAAGTAAGAGGTAGGTGACTGGGGAGACAAATATCGGTGCAGAACATCAGCCCAAAGAATCTAATTGGGTTGATGTCTGGAGCTGAGATGCTGAAATGGGCTGCTGTAGCCTCAAGACAAAGAGCAATCAGGGCTCCAGACTGAATACATCTGGCTTAGGAAGGCCAGGAAGGTTGTTTTGTGACACCCCCTGTTCAGGAAGGGTTTGGGAGAATTAATTTGGTAGCATGCATCTCATTTGCCTCTCTAAACATCCTTCTCACTTCAAGGAGTCACAGACTAAAGAAGAACTGAAATTGGATGTAGGTTGTGTGAAAGGTCAGGGGAAATTTTCCCTCTTTGAGTCAGAACACCTTGCAGAATTTCAGAAATTTCCCTATCTGGGTCTTCTGGCTGGAAAAGGGAGAGCTGTGATGCAGAGGCGAGTTATCGATCGAACAGTCATATTCATTGAGCACTTACTATACGTAAAGCACTGTACTAAGTGCTTGGGAGAGTACAATATAATAGAGTTGGTAGACACATTCTCTGCCCACAACGAGCTCACGGTGTAGAGGATATCTTTCCCAGATCAACATTTACTCTCCCTCTAAGATGCAGCCTCTAAATCCTTGGTCATGGAACATGCAGGCCTCAAGATCAGCGTGGCTCAGTGGAAAGAGCCCGGTCTTGGGCGTCAGAGGTCATGGGTTCGAATCCCAGCTCTGCCACTTGGCAACTGTGTGACTATGGGCAAGTCACTTAACTTCTCTGGGCCTCAGTTCCCTCATCTGGAAAATGGGGTTTAAGATTGTGAGCCTCATGTGGGACAACCTGATTACCCTGTATCTCCCCCAGCGCTTAGAACAGTGCTCTGCACATAGTAAGCACTTAACAAATACCAACATTATTATTATTAAGATAGGTGTTTTTCGACTAAATTATAAACTCCTGAGGACCGGGATTGTGCCCAACAACTCTCTGTACTTTCCCAAGTACTTAGTACAGTACTTTGCACATAGGATTGTTTGATTTTTTCCTCTTGTATATTGAACCACAAAATTCACTGTTTCATATGTGAATGTCAACTTCACATATTTTACCGCTTCTGTAGAGAGACCCAAGACCACACTCACTTGGGTTTCAAATTCTGGCCCAGAGTGCTAGCTCTAAATTCATTTAAAATATTTTCCAGAAATAAATTTACAAATAACCTGCTTTCTTATTAAAACTAAACTAGGACTCACTGAGTGTCTTCATGTAACTCACAAAAGAAACCCTTGTCTCATTCAGTCGACATCTCAGATGGAGGCCTGAACAGCTAGCTGAGAGATACGTAATAAATTACCTGGTCTAAAGGAAAGTGGGGGTTAGTGGGATAAACTTGATATGAATACTCTTCCCTCAAAGTCAAACTCAATATCTCAGAGTAGAAATGCTGCCCCTGGTAGGGTGCTTGTGGCTTTCATCTGAGTAAAAGAGTAAAGATGGCAATATTCAGTCAATCGATGGTATTTATTGAGCGCTTGCAGTAAGCACTTGCAAGGGTACAGTAGAGACAGGGAGGCAGAGTGGCCTAATGGAAAAAGCCGACAGGGACTGGGATTTAGGAGACCTGGGTTATAAGACCTGGTTTCAGCACCTGCCTGCCAAATTGCTTAACATCTTTATGCCTCAGGTTTCTCAGGTATAAAATGGAGATAAAAATAGCAAATAGCAGTTCTCTCTCCCATTTAGAATGTAAGCCCCATGTGGGCAGGGACTGTGTCCATTCTGACCATCTTGTTTCTATCCCAGCCCTGTTTGGTGCTTGGCACTTAGTAAGTGCTCAGCAAATATTACCATTATTATTTAGATAGGGCAGGGATGCAGGGCTTTTTTGGAGTCCAGAAAATCTCATTATAACAAACCATCCCTACCAGCCGGGGGTACCGTGACCTACTCCAATACAGTTCATTTGTCTTACATGGGTGAGCACTTTGCCTCCAGGAATCGCTGTACTCTCCCAAGGGCACCTTAGGCTCAAGCCAATTATAAACCATGAGGAGAGTGATGAGGATGATGATAACTAGGTTGAATCCACATTCACTACCAGAGTGTCGGGATTATTTAAGCATGTAATATCAGCGGGTATCCAGGGCAGTTCCCCGGCTAAGCCCCAGGGATAGCTTGGGTCCAGCTCAGTAGAGTTATTCATCCAAATCTTGCCTGGGACGGATGGCACCCCTGGGAGCAAGGGGGATTTCTCACAGTCTGCCTTCACCGGGCTTGGTTTTTTCTTCCCGTTCCCCTTTGGCTCCAGGTGTACGAACATCTTAAATAGCAGCGGTGAGCTCCGGGGCTTCCGCCCCCGCGACAGGGATGAGATGGTCAAGAAGGTCATCGAGCCAATGGCCTGTGACGGATTGCGGACCATCTGCATCGCCTACCGGGACTTCTCTGCTGGGCAGGAGCCAGAGTGGGACAACGAAAACGAGATCGTCGGAGACCTGACCTGCATCGCTGTGGTGGGCATCGAAGACCCCGTCCGGCCCGAGGTGAGTCCCAGAGAGCAGTAGGGGAGTTACATCTTATGCTGTCCTTCCCCAGAGAAGGAAGTAACCTGTGCCCTCCATGGAGAAATCCCGCTTCTCCTTAGTGAGCTTTATTTTTGCGTTATTTTTGAAGCCCTTACTATGTACCAGACGCTGTACTAAACGCTGGGTAAGATACAAGGTAATCAAGTTGGACAAAGTCCTCATCCCACGTGGGGCTCACAGTCTTAATCCCTATTTTACAGCTAGAGTAATAGAGGCCCAGAAAAGTGAAGTGACTTGTCCAAAGTCACACGGCAGACAAGTGGCAGAGCTGGGATTAGAACCCAGGTCCAGCTGATGCCCAGGCCCGTTCCCCATCCATTAGACCACACTGCTTCTTCGTGGTGGCCATGGTCAGAGGACAGTTTCATTACCTGCCTGGGTTGATCCCTCCCTTAGCCCCAAAGCACTTATGTACACAGCGTAATGTATTTATTTCATTGACTGCCTACACTTCTAGACTATTAGCTCGTTGTGGGCAGGGAATGTATCTTCAAATTATGTTTTATTGTACTCTCCCCAGCACTTAGTGCAGTGCTCCACACACAGTAAGCACTCAGTAAGAACGATTGATGGATTGGGAGAGGGCACTAACTGGGAAATTCATTTCCAAGAGGTGCCTGCCTTTAAAGGGTATATCTGCATAAACTCAGACTTTCTTGGGGATTTTTTACTTGTCTGAAAAATTCAGAGTCCCAGATTCATTGAGTTGTAAACTCCAGCTGTCCTGGGACTACTTTAAATTCAGTCCACTGCTTTTATTTCTCTGGTGAATTCACTAAGAAGCCAGTGCCCTTCTGGGCACCCAGCAAGTGCTCAGTAATGAATGTCGGTGTCTCTCTTGCTGGTCAATTCACGACATACCAAATGTGTTCCTGATGTGAAATGAGGAATAGGTCTTTTCATTTTCGGCTCCCCTAAATCTGGAGTTTCCAGTTAACAATAATAATAATAATAACTGTGGATTGTGTAAAGGGCTTGCTATATGGCAAGCACTGTTCTAAGCACTGGCGTACATACTAAACAATCGGTTCCCACATGGGGTTCACGATCTAAGTGGGAGAGAGAACCGATATTGAATCCCTATTGTGCAGATGAGGGAATTGAGGCACAGAGAAGTTAAGTGACTTGCCCAAGGTCACACAGCAGGTATGTGGCAGATCCAGGATTAGAAGCCAGGTCCTCTGACACCCAGGCCAGTCCTCTTTCCACAAGGCCTGTTATGTCTTCACACCAAAGGGGATTCTTACTCTCTCCATCCACATCTTTCCCTTTTCTGCGGCCATCCAATACTCAGAGAAGCTGAATGGCCTAGGCGAAAAAGTATGGGCTTAGAAGTCAGAGGACCTGGGTTCTAATTCTGGTTCTGCCACGTACCTGTCGCGTGACCTTGTGCAAGTCACTTAACCTCTCTGGGTTTCAGTTTCCTCAACTGTGAAATGGGGATTCATTACCTTTCTCCCTCCTACACAGTGAGCCTTCTGCAGAACAGAGTCTGAGTCTGATGTGATTATTTCGTATCTATTCCAGTGCTTACTATACTCTTGCCACACAGTAAGGACTTGACAAATATTATTAATATAATATTTAATATAATATCAATATTAATTTATTGTGTTATTTATTATTTAACCGTGTTAAATGTTGATATTAATGTTATTAATAGAATAAGGACTTAGTTATTATTTTTAATTCCTGTTTGCACTCAGCTTACTGAAGTCGTCTTCAGGTCTGTCAGAATTTCCCTTCACACCAAGCAATTTCTCCTGCCCCTCTCAACTACAGCATTCCCTCCCCAGCCCCAAAGAAGATCAGCGTAGAAGGAGATATGTGTCTATGTACTGGGGGAAATTGTGTGTGGGAGTGCAGGAAGTGGGGATCGTCTATGTGGGTGCCTATGATTTGGGCTCATTTTATGAAGGAAAATGAACAATATTTGAAACTTGAGGAAATCTAAAATCAAACTCACCTCTGAATGTCAAATTCAATTTATTTTATTCTGACTCACCTTTCCATGGCCTTGTTACAGAATGTGCAATCCCCGGGGTAGAGCAAGTGAGACTTATATCAACATATCTGTATTTGTAAAGCTAAAAATGTTGGTTTGACATCAAAGTCGGATGAAGCCAACTCTTGATTGTCCCTTATCAGGAGGGAAAGAGAGGTCATGGACAAATGAAACCACAGACGGAATATGGAAACCTCATTTCAGCCAGTAGTTTCAGCCTCTCCAAGAAAGTCAGGTCGGGCTGCTAGCAATATACCCAGTGACCTTTGAAGTTTCACTCATTTTCTTTCTTCTTTTCTACCTTTGGAGAAGATGCTAACCAACAGCACTACTTGTCTGCTGTGTGACCTTGGGCAAGTCACTTAACTTCTCTGTGCCTGTTACCTCATCTATGAAATGGGAATAAATAATGTGAGCCCCACGTGTCCAACCTGATTAGCTCGTATCTACCCCAGTGCTTAGTATTGTGCCTGGAACACAGTAAGCACTTAACAAGTACCATAAAAAAGAAAAACAGTGAAAGAGCCAAAAAGATGGGGAGGATAAAAAGGAGGGAAATTAGCCTAGAGAGTGCACAACTTGGACAGTGAGACATGGATTAAGACATAGTTTAATTAAGACTTTTTCATATAGGGATGTTTGCCACCCATCTTCTAGAACACAGCCCATATGTTTGATATGCATAAATTTTCTCCTGTGCCTTGTATCTACCCCAGTGCTGAGTAGAGTGCTTGGCACATAGTAAGCACTTAACAAATACCACAATTACTATTATTAAGTCCAGTTTGCACTCAATCTGTTGACAGCTTCTTCAATTCTGCCAATTTCATCATTTGCTCAACTGGGTATGGAAAATGTACGGACCTAGTTTTAGGTTCTGTGGATACTATCCTTAGCCATCTACTTTAAACTTTAGAAATGTAAAATTTATGGGGGAAAGTACCCTAATGAACTAATTCGGCCTCTTGTTACCAAAGGATGAACACCAGTGGAGCCTCTTTTTGCCTTTGTTAATCAAAAATTTGACTGTGACTGTCTCAGCTTAAGTTTAGGAGCATGTAGAAAATGCCCTTTTAAACATGTTCTTAAATATGAAAAGTGTGTTATTGTGGGACTGTAACAGGAAATGTTTTTACTCCCAGTGTTCAAGTCCAGGACTCAGCTGAGGTTGAGGGATCTGGATGTATTTTAAAAGAAGCAAAATGAGCTGATCCAGAATTGGTTGCTATAAATCTCATCTCCCTACTTCTTCACTAAGCTTCTTTTTTTTCCTCCAAAAACCAAAGAAATTGTCAGCCATAAAGGTGGATCCCCATTTCCTCAACAGCCCTCCCTATTAACTTCCCCTATCAAATGCATTTTCCATTCTGAAAGTTGTTTGTTTTCTTCTTTATTCTTGAATTCCCTCCTTTCTATATAGATTACATTCCTAAATATGAAAATACCCTCACCTCCCTCACGTCCAGCCAATAGGAGACATTTATTTCTAATAGGTTCTTCAGGAATTTTTGAAGCTGTGACTGCAAATTTTTCCAAGTGAATTTCTTGATTTAGAGCTTGAGGTATGAAGACTTCATAAAGAAACTGCCTTAGAATAGAAAATAGACATTGAACAGCTCGGGTGCTGTCTTTGCTGGGGACAATTCTTGATGATAAATAAACTTGAAATAAACCCCCCGGGCAACATTGTGCGATTTTGTTTGGCTCTGCCCCTTATAACAAGTAGGAAGAAGCCTAACCGGAAATTTTTTTCTCTGGTTCCTCAAACCATCTTATTTTCTGGCCACTCACCTGAGCAGGATTTCAAGGTGCTTTTGCTGGCTCAAGTTGGAACTCCCTTCTGAGGGGGTTAGGTGGCTGTTTTTTTTCTCCTTTAGCCATCACAAGACTTATGGAAGGAATATTGAGGTCTTGAAACAATGTAAGGGAAAGTTGTACTTCAATTCTGATTGTAACTTCCTGCTGTTCCAGTTTCACTTGCTGATTGTTAATTCTCACTGGTCGGGAGGTGGAGGGGTAGGAGGGTGTAGCCTGGGGACTGGCTGTTGGATTTTCAGTCTCAGGGGTGCACAGCTTCTAGCACAGGAGCCCAGAAGGCACTGGAGGGCAAGCCATTCTAACTTGTTCACAGTGCCCATTATTCACCTTGGTGTTTTCAATAACTTGGTGTTTTAAGCTAATTTCCCCCATTAAATTACTGCCACACTCTTATCATCTAGGCGGCCACTGAAACGTCTGTCTGCCTTTTCTCTGCCAGTTGCCATCAATCAATCAATCAATCAATCAATCAATCAATGGTATTTACTGAGAGCTAGCTGTGGGCAGTATAGTGTACTAAGCACTTGGAAGAGTACAGTCTAACAGAGTTGGTAGATATGTGCCCTGCCCGCAGTGAGCTTACAGTCTAGAGGAGGAAATGGATACTAATATAAATAAATTATGGATAAGTACATAAGTGCTGTGGGGCTGAGGGAGGGGTGAATAAAGGGAACAAATCCAAGGTCAAAATGCAATGCAGAAGGGAGTGGGGGAAGAGGAAATGAGGGTTTAGTTAGGCAAGGTCTCTTAGAGTTGTGATTTTAATAAGGTTTTGAAGGTGGGGAGGGTGATCATCTGTTGGGTGTGAAGCGGGAGGGCCTTCCAGGCCAGAGGCAGGACATGGGTGAGAGGTCAGCGGTGAGATAGATGAGATCAAGATATAGTGAGTAGGTTGGCATTAGAAGAGTGAAGTGCGTGGGCTAGGTTGAAGTAGGAAACCGGGTAGATAAGGTAGGAAAGGCTGAGCTGATCGAGAGCTTTAAAGCCAATGGCAAGGAGTTTCTGTTTGATGCAGAGGTGGATGGACAACCACTGGAGGCTCTTGAGGAGTGAGGAAACATGGACTGATCATTTTGGTAGAAAAATGATCCAAGCAGCAGAGTGAAGTATGGACTGGAGTGGGAAGAGCCAGGAGGCAGGGAGGCTGATTCAGTAATCACAGTAGAATAGGATAAGTGCTTGGATTAAAGTGGTAGTTTGGATGGAGAGGAAAGGGTGGATTTTTGAATAGAACAGCAGCATCATCATCCCCAACCTCAGTGATCTCTTGCTATCACATTGTCTCTCCTTCAGGCCAAGTGGGACTCAAGTGGGGAGAAGGAGGGGAGGGAGAGTGGCTCTCCTGCCCAGATCCCCTAATACACACTGTGCAAGGGATATGATAAGCATGCATCAGTCAGTCATATTTATTGAGTGCTTACTGTGTGCAGGGTGCTGTACAAAGTTCTTGGAAGAGGATAACAGAGTTGGTAAACACATTCCCTGCCCACAAGGAGTTATTCCAAGCTGCCAAATAAATTAAAAGCCTCTTCGGTGGCTACTCTGACTCCTGGAAAAAGTAAATCCGAATGTCCTGGATGGATCTGGGTTTCCAACACTCCAAAACCCAGAGGGATAGAGTCTTAAAAGCTCCCTTTTATTCAGCTACTGGTTATTCAGATGCAGCAATTATCTTCCGGCATTTCTCCCTGGAAGCATCTTCTGTGGAAACCCCCACAGACTCCAGCTGAAGCCGAGTGAGCTTTGAAGCTCCCCGTGCCTTGTGCTGGACATGATTTATGCACTTCCTCACTGGGGAAGTGTCCTAGAAAATGCACCATGAATTAAGAGCTGAAAGGGATCCTGACAGGTCGTTTTTCTAATTCATCAGGCAGGAACCAATCTTAAACCATCCCAGACAGTTGAGACTCAACTTTGCTTTTAAAGACCTCCAGAGAAGGGGATTCTACAGACTCACTGCTTGCCTACCCTGTGAGGAAACTCTTATTTTCTTTTTTTAAGAACTTACTATCTTCCAGGCACTGTACTTATCTTGTAGCAAATCAGGCTGGAAACAGTCCATGTCCCATATGGAGCCCACCGTCTTATTCCCCATTTTACAGATGAGGTACCTGAAGCTCAGAGAGGTTAAGTGACTTGCCCCAGGTCACACGGTGGCATAGTGGATAGAGCTTGGGCCTGGGAATCAGAAAGTCACGGATTCTAATCCCGGCTCCACCACTTGTCTGCTGGGAAACCTTGGGCAGGGCACTTCACTTCTCTGTGCCTCGGTTACCTCATCTGGAGATTGAAACTGTGAGCCCCACGTGGGCCAGGGACTGTGTCCAACTTAATTTGCCTGTATCCACCCCTGCTCTTAGAACAGTGCCTGGCACATAGTAAGAACTTAACAAAAACCGTAATTGTTAAATAAATGGCAGAACCATGATTAGAACCCAGGTCCTTCTGACTCCCGGGCCCCTGCTCTACCCACTAGGCCACGCTGCTTCTCTAACTTTTCCTTCAGAAAAACTTAAATGCCCAGTTTTACCACTGAAATCTCTACTCTCTTGCTCTGTTTTGAATTGGCACTGGGGAGCTGACCGTCCCCGGCTTCTTCCCTTACCGAGTTGCCCCTTCAGCCCTCTCTTCTCCCTGTGGACTAATCCCAGTTCCTGAAAACTTTCTTCGGTATTCGAAGTATCGCTAACCCCCTCTGAGATCTCTGAGCCTGGCTTATGAGTGCCTGATTCGTGAGTTCTCAGTTAATCGATCAATCGCATTTACTGAGCACTTGTGCAGGGTACTGTACGAAGCACTTGGGAGAATGTGGTGTAACGGGGTTGGTAGACACATTCCCTGTCCGCAGTGAGCTTACCATCTAGAGGGGGAGACAGACGTTCATATAAATAATAAATAATTGATAAGATCATGTTGCTATATTAGCACTACTGTATTGTATCATATTGTATCATGTTGCTATATTACCGATTTCGTTTATTACTGTTTATTGTTGTCAGTGCTGCCACCCACCTCTCTGGCCTCGCCATGTCTCTCCTCCCCCCCTCCCCCCTCCTGCCCCTTCCTATCCTCCCCTTCCCCTTCCCCTCTCTCGCTCAGCTCTTTCCCGCTCTCTCCTCTGTCTCCTCCCCCCCTCCTCTCTCCCGCCCTAGAACCCCACTTTACCAGCGCTACCCCTCTTCCCCCTCCCCCTACTCTTCCCCCCACCAAACCCCCTCTTCACCCCCTCTCCCCTTCTCTCTTCCCCACCCATGCCCCATCCCAGTCCTCTTGTCCCACCGCCACCCCTCATCCCCCTCTCCTCGTCCAGGGCCCCGCCATCTCCTTCCCATCCAAACCCTCCCCTCCCCCCGCCCTTCCCCCCCTCCCCCCCTTGCACCCACAGCTACTTTCAAGTGTGGCCTCTGGAACCCCCGCTCTATTACAGGCCAGCTACCTTTCATCCATGACCTTTTCCTCTCCCGCTCTCTCCTCCTCCTCGCCCTTTCGGAAACGTGGCTCTCTCCCGAAGACACGGTCTCCGCCGCCGCTCTCTCCAGCGGAGGCCTCTCCTTCTCCCACTCCCCCAGACTCACCGGTAAGGGAGGCGGCGTCGGCTTCCTCCTCTCGCCCCGTTGCCGCTTCCGCACTATCCCTCCTCCCCCCTCCCTCTCCTTCCCCTCCTTCGAAGCCCATATCATTCGCCTCTACCACCCACTCCAGTTACTTGTCGCCGTCATCTACCGCCCTCCCGGTCCCACCTCCGACTTCTTCAACCACCTTGACCCCTTTCTCACCTTGATTCTCTCCTTCTCTCTGCCCACTCTGATCCTCGGAGACTTCAACATCCATACGGATGTACCCGACGACTCCTCTGCCACCCGCCCGCTATCCCTCCTCGACTCTGCCGACCTCCTCCTCCACCATACCGCGCCCACTCACCGACTCGGTCACACCCTCGATCTCGTCATCTCCTACCGCTGCACTATCTCCTCCCTCACCGACTCTGAAATCCCTCTCTCTGACCATAACCTTCTCACCTGCCTCATCTCTCACACTCCCTCCCCCTGCAAATCTTCGCTACTGCCCCACAGAGACCTCCGCTCTCTCGATCCCATCCGTCTTTCCAATAGCATCTCTCCTCACCTTGCCGCCCTGTCCTCTCTTCCCACTCTCGACGAGCGGGTCTCCGCTCTCAACTCCACCCTCTCTACTCATCTCGACTCTCTCGCCCCCCTTTCCCTCCGCCGCTCTCGCTCCACTAACCCACAGCCCCGGATCACCTCCTCCGTCCGCCTCCTACGCTCCTATGCTCGAGCTGCTGAGCGCTGCTGGCGAAAGTCCAAGCACCAAGCCGACCTCACACACTTCAAATTTATCCTTTCCTGCCTTAACTCTGCCCTCTCCTCCGCCAGGCAAAGCTTCTTCTCCTCCCTCATCGACACCCATGCCCGTCACCCCCGCCGATTGTTCCGGACCTTTAACTCTCCTCTTAGGCCCCCTGTTCCTCCCCCTCCCCCATCTCTCACCCCCAATGATCTGGCCACCTATTTCCTCACGAAAATCAACACGATCAGGTCTGAGCTCCCCAAAGTCACCCCTCTGCCTCTCCCCTCCCCCCCACCAACCCCCTCCCCTACTTTCCCATCCTTCCCTGCAGTATCCTCAGAGGAGATCTCCTCCCTCCTCGCAAGTGCCACCCCCTCCACCTGCGCCTCGGACCCCATTCCCTCTCACCTTCTTAAAACCGTCGCCCCTGCCCTCCTCCCTTCCTTAACTTCTATTTTTAACCACTCAATCTCCAAGGGCTCCTTCCCCTCTGCCTTCAAACATGCCCACGTCTCCCCCATCCTAAAAAAACCCGCTCTTGACCCCACTTCCCCCTCCAGTTATCGTCCTATCTCCCTACTACCCTTCCTTTCCAAAATCCTAGAACGAGTCGTCTACAATCGATGCCTAGAATTCCTTAACTCCCATTCTCTCCTAGACCCCCTCCAATCTGGCTTCCGTCCCCTCCACTCTACCGAGACTGCTCTCTCTAAGGTCACCCGTGACCTCCTTCTTGCCAAATCCAATGGCTCCTACTCCATTCTGATCCTCCTTGACCTCTCTGCTGCCTTTGACACTGTCGACCATCCCCTCCTCCTCCATACCTTATCTCACCTTGGCTTCACGGACTCTGTCCTCTCCCGGTTCTCCTCTTACCTCTCTGGCCGATCATTCTCGGTCTCCTACGCTGGAGCCTCCTCCCCCTCCCATCCTTTAACTGTTGGAGTTCCTCAAGGGTCAGTTCTTGGCCCTCTTCTGTTCTCCATTTACACTCACTCCCTCGGTAAACTCATCCACTCTCACGGCCTTGACTACCATCTCTACGCAGATGACACGCAGATCTACATCTCCGCCCCTGTCCTCTCCCCCTCCCTTCAGGCTCGCATCTCCTCCTGCCTCCGGGACGTCTCCACCTGGATGTCGGCCCGCCACCTAAAACTCAACATGAGCAAGACTGAGCTCCTCATCTTCCCTCCCAAGCCCGGTCTGCTCCCAGACTTCTCCATCACCGTGGATGGCACGACCATCCTTCCCGTCCCACAGGCCCGCAATCTCGGTGTCATCCTTGACTCGTCCCTCTCGTTCACCCCACACATCCTATCCGTTACCAAGACCTGCCGGTTTCACCTCTACAATATCGCCAAGATCCGCCCTTTCCTCTCCACCCAAACGGCTACCTTACTATTACGGGCTCTCGTTATATCCCGGCTAGACTACTGTGTCAGCCTTCTCTCTGACCTCCCTTCCTCCTCTCTCGCCCCGCTCCGGTCTATTCTTCATTCCGCTGCCCGGCTCATCTTCCTGCAGAAACGATCTGGGCATGTCACTCCCCTTCTTAAACAACTCCAGTGGTTGCCTATCGACCTCCGCTCCAAACAAAAACTCCTCACTCTAGGCTTCAAGGCTCTCCATCACCTTGCCCCTTCTTACCTCTCCTCCCTTCTCTCTTTCTACCGCCCACCCCGCACGCTCCGCTCCTCTGCCGCCCACCTCCTCGCCGTCCCTCGGTCTCGCCTATCCCGCCGTCGACCCCCGGGTCACGTCCTCCCGCGGTCCTGGAACGCCCTCCCTCCTCACCTCCGCCAAACTGATTCTCTTTCCCTCTTCAAAACCTTACTTAAAAATCACCTCCTCCTAGAGGCGTTCCCAGACTGAGCTCCTCTTCCCCCTCTACTCCCTCTGCCATCCCCCCTTTACCTCTCCGCAGCTAAAGCCTCATTTTCCCCTTTTCCCTCTGCTCCTCCACCTCTCCCTTCCCATCCCCACAGCACTGTACTCGTCCGCTCAACTGTATATATTTTCGTTACCCTATTTATTTTGTTAATGAATTGTACATCGCCTTGATTCTATTTATTTGCCATTGTTTTTACGAGATGTTCTTCCCCTTGACGCTGTTTAGTGCCATTGTTCTTGTCTGTCCGTCTCCCCCGATTAGACTGTAAGCCCGTCAAACGGCAGGGACTGTCTCTATCTGTTGCCGACTGGTTCATCCCAAGCGCTTAGTACAGTGCTCTGCACATAGTAAGCGCTCAATAAATACTATTGAATGAATGAATGCTGTGGGGCTGAGCGAGGGGTGAATAAAGGGTTCAAATCCAAGTGAAAGAGAGTCATAGAAGGGCATGGGAGAAGAGGAAATGAAGGCTTAGTCAGTGAAAGCCTTTTAGATATGTGATTTTAATAAGGTTTTGAAGGTGGGGAGAGTAATCTTCTGTTTGATATGAAAGGGGAGGGCATGCCAGACTAGAGACAAGACGTGGGCAGGGGGTCGGTGGCGAGATAGATGAGATCAAGGTACAAGGTTGGAATTAGAGGTGAGAAGTGTGTGTTCTAGGTTGTAATGGGAAATCAGCAATATAAGGGAGGGCTGAGTGCTTTGGTAAGTTTCTTTTTCTTCTTTTTTTTATGGCATTTGTTAAAGCACTTACTATGGGCCAGTCACCATCCTAAGCACTGGAGTAGATACAAGCTAATCAGGATAGGCACAGTCCCTGTCCTACCTGGGGCCCACAATCTTAATCTCCATTTTAAAGATGAGGCACAGAGAAGTGAAGCGGCTTTCCGAAGATCACACAGCAGACTAGCGGCGGAACTGGCATTAGAACCCAGGTCTCCTGATTTCCAAGTCCACGGTCTTTCCATTAGGCCATGCCCTCCACTAAATCTTTAAAATGTTTATTGTGCCCTCCATGCACCCCATTTTCAGTTCAGTTTGGGTTTTTCTCTGTTTGTCCAAGCCCTTAAAACTGAGTTTCTATAAACATGGACTTACTGCCGGTGACTGATGTCAAAGACAAAGCCTCACTGTACTAAACGCCAGGGTAGAGATAAGTAAATCAGGTTGGACATAGTCCATGTTCCACATGGGGCTCACAGTCTTAATCCCCATTTTACAGATGAGGGAACTGAGGCACAGAGAAATGAAGTGACTTCCCCCAAATCACACAGCTGACAAGTGGCAACTGTGGGATTAAAACCCAGGTCCTCTGACTCTCAAGCCCATGTTCTTTCTTCTGCTTCTCCGTCTTGCCATGTGATGTAGCTATGGCTCCCAGAGTTGCTGATAATAATAATAATAATGTTGGTATTTGCTAAGCACTTACTATGTGCAGAGCACTGTTCTAAGCGCTGGGGTAGATACAGGGTAATCAGGTTGTCCCATGTGAGGCTCACAGTTAATCCCCATTTTACAGATGAGGTAACTGAGGCACAGAGAAGTGAAGTGACTTGCCCACAGTCACACAGCTGACAAGTGGCAGAGCCGGGATTCGAACTCATGACCTCTGACTCTCAAGCCCGGGCTCTTTCCACTGAGCCACGCTGCTTCTCAGATGACTTTGCTAGAGGTCTCGCAGTGCCTCCTGAGGGAAGCCCAGCTCCCACAGCCACAGAGAAGTTTGCCCACCCCCACAGCTCTGTAAACCGTCAACTTGGCATGACACGCCATGCCCCGTGGATGCCAACCGCTGTCGGTCTCTTGAAGCGTCTTTGTCTAACCGTGCGCTGTTGGCTGGCGTTCAGCCTGGGGAAGAGAATTCACTTACAGGATTGAGTGCTGTGTTGCCGATGAGCATTTTTGGCTCTCCGTAGGGTCTCCCTGGTGCAGGCTGCTCCCTAAACCCTTCGGACTCATTGCCAATCCAAAGCTGTGGGCAGACTCTTCAAAGGAGTTCCTAAAGATCCACTTTTCCTCTTATGTATGTGCCTCTGGAGCCAAGTCACTAGCCCACGTTAGCGTCTGGCTAACTGACAGAGTCCCGTTTGGAAGAATTTCCCAGTGGGTCAAAGCACATTCTGGCCCAGCTTTAAGGCCCAGGTTCTGGCCCAGCTTTAAGGCCCCTCTTCCCACCCTCCAGCCAACCGTGTATCCACCTCAACGCTTAGTATAGTGCCTGGCACATAATAAGAGTTTAACAAATCCTACTATTATTAGTAGTAATAATAACAATAATAATGGCATTTGTTAAGCGCTAAAAAAATTAACAATTCGTTATTGTTATTATTATAAAGAAGAGTCGGACAGGATCTGACCTTCACTATCAGCTTGCTTCTCTCTCGGTCAGACTCTGTGAAGCCATGAAGCCATGAGCCCATTGATGGGCAGGGATTGTCTCCATCTGTTGCCGAATTGTACATTCCAAGAGCTCAGTACAGTGCTCTGCACATGGGAAGCGCTCAATAAATAGGATTGAATGAATGAATAAGCAGTTCCTTGAGGGCCTATGAATGAAATGAGCCACCGGATGGCAGCAGAGATTAAGGAAAGGGAACTGGGCAGTTACATCCCCGTAGAAATATTCCAAACTCTTCCCATCCCAACATGGGAATCTCTATTTTTCTTTAATGGAATCGACAAAAATTAGAAAAAGCTAATGGAAAGAGCAGCCCCTCACTCCGGATAGAGCTAATTAGACTTCAGCGGGCTCACCTGCCCCAGGATTTCCCTTTTGTTCTCATTACCTGAAGAAGCAACTGTACACAACGAGGGTCCTTCCAGTGCCAAAGTCATGAACTGACGTGACCGTAAGGACTGCAAAAACGGGGACCTGGTTCTCCCCGGGGCCCGTTGTGTTGCCCTTAAAAACAGGGTCAAGAAAAGGAGGGTCCCTGAGGGCTCCTAGATCTCTCACCAGCAGCAGACCCCATTCTAGTGAGCTGGTTGAAAACCATTTGGGACAAACTTGCCAGTTGGAACCAAGGGCAAATAAAAGCAAAATTCTTCCCTGATGTTTGCTGAAAAAGCCCATGGGATCTTGAAGAGGGAAGAGGGAGCCAATCATTGGAAATTCTTTGAGGGAAAGTTGGATGGTGGCTTCATCTACACACTTGAGTCCTCCCTCCCTAAGCACTTCTGTACTCTCCCCTCACCACCATCCCTACCCAGAACTTATATACTGGTCTTTAAACTCACTCGGTTCCTTTTCCTACCTAAAATGTATTTTAGGTCCGTCTCCTCTGCCCAAGGATAAGCTCCTTGAGGGCAGGGATCATGTCTTCTAGCTCTAGGGTAGTCTCCCTAGCGCTAAGTAAAGCACTCAACACAGAGGAAACTCTCAATAAAGACCACTGATTGATTGATTTATTGATTGATTAGGGTGTCAATGAGAGGCTGTTCTAGCAGTGAGGAGTGGCACAGAACAAAAGGGATCAGAGAAATGACACATAAGTGGGGGACAAGGGTCACAAAAGCCCGGAAAATAGGAGTCTAAAAGACCTCAAGCGTAGTCATATTGGTAGGTCTGACTCTCTAGACTGCACGCTTGTTGTGGGCAGGGAACGTGTCGACCAGATCTGTTGTACTGTACTCTTCCAAGGGGTTAGTACAGTGTTCTACACACAGTAAGCACTCAATAAATATCACTAACTGATGTGTAGCCCGGAGCATGACAGAACCTCAGCACCAAATGTTTCCCGCGCGGGAATAAATCTCTCCTTTCGTCTTCAGGTTCCTGAAGCCATTCGCAAGTGCCAACGCGCTGGCATTACCGTCCGCATGGTGACGGGAGATAACATCAACACTGCCCGGGCCATTGCAGCCAAGTGCGGCATCATCCAACCTGGGGAGGACTTCCTGTGCCTGGAAGGGAAGGAATTCAACCGGAGAATCCGAAACGAGAAAGGAGAGGTAGTGCTCTTCTTCTAGTGTAAGGGACGAAGCCGGGCTTCCTTGTTCAAGGGACGATCCTCGTAAGCACCAGACACGAGTGTGTGCGTATGACTGTACCTCTCACACCGGGCTCTGGAGAAGGCCTAACCCCTTGGGATGTTTCTGCCTTGCCTGTATCCCTCTGTCGACTTGCTCTGTCTTTTTTCCCCTGCGTAGCTGTATAGCTCTGTGTTGTTTGCTTTCCTCAGATAGAACAGGAGCGCCTGGATAAAATCTGGCCAAAGCTGAGAGTTCTAGCTCGCTCTTCTCCAACCGACAAACACACACTGGTCAAAGGTAAAACTCAGCAGTAACCATCACCACCGCTTCCATCCTCATCTCCACCTGTCCCACTTCTGCCGCTGGTCTCCTCCTCCCCGCCTCCCCGTTGCTTGTGTGCCTCTACTCTTTTCCCCCCCTCGCTCTGTATGCATCCTTGCAGTGTTGTGTCTGAAGAGCTGAGTTCATTAAGGCCCCGGTTTGGTTCACGTCCTTTCCCACACCGACACTGCACGTTCGGAAATACACAGAGAACACTTTGGGGGTTTTGGTGCTGCAGGGCCGGTCTGAGGGTCCCTTCCACCAAAGGACTGTAGAGGAAAAGGGGCTGAGAGGATGAGCTGGAGATAGAAGAGTCTTCTGGATGTCAGGATGCCTAGCTAAAGGTGGACCCTTATGCTCACTTATGCTCATTCCCACCTCAATGGCTTGGCTTCGGGCATGCGTGGCTTGGTCCACTCTGAGTGGGTCCCCAAGCCAACTCTGGCTCCAGGGGTCAGTTCCCGTTCCTCCCATTTCCCACGAGAAGCACCTTCCTCAGTCAGGATTCCTCTGGAATAAAATTTGACAGATTTTTGATCCACCCAATTCCCAGAGGATCATTTTCATCTCTTCTCAGAGACCCTCAATCTGGTGATAAAGGGGTGCTGCAATTTCATCCGACTTGAGGCACCCTAAACAGTCAAGCTGGTCCATGAGGAACTCTCTGATTTTATCCTCCTCCTGGCATCTGAAGCTGTCCAGCCAGCCCAGAGCAGGTGCTGGTATTTCACCTGGCCAAGGGCAGCGCCCGAAGCTCTCAGGCCGGCCCTGTGCGATTTGGTTAGCTCAGAGAACTCCCAGGCTTCTTTTTTCCTCTGTGCAGTTCCCCGCACTCCCTCCTGAGCCACAGTATGTGAGGTGTGTGTGCACATCTCTGCCCTCGAGCATTTTACATGCATTGTGAGTGAATGTCTTGCATGCCCGTGCTGACCTGGGCAGGGACCGGGAGAGAAGGAGGGACGGCATCTGGGTGCACTCCGCAGAGCTCATCCACCGGGCTGGGCACCCAGGCCTGATGCAGGGGTGTGGATGGGTCCTTGCCCGACTGAATGAAGCAATGGGCAAAATGGGTAGGGCCTGGAGTTAACGGGTGGCTGAGCTGATGCCACTGAATGTTACAGAAATGAAATCAGGAAGGAGAACAGGAAGAGAAACTGAATTACGGGCCATTTCTCTGAATGCATGGGAAGCGGAAGAGTAAAGGAGCCCAGGACAGCTGGACTCAGACTAAAGTTACCCCATTTGATTTAACAAATGTTCTGCGGACCCCTATCCTTCAGAAGCCCCATTTGTTGATGCCCAAGCTGTAGGAGGGCAGACAACTCGATAGAACCTGGCCCGCTCAACCCCTGACCCTGGCCGGCCTCCTCTGGCCCCCAGGGTCCAAGGGCCAAACTGAAGCAGAAGTGAGCAGAAGTTACCACAGCACAGTATTTTGAACATGGCAAACTCTTCTCCTAACGGGCAGGGAACGTGCCTGCCAACTCTGTTGCATTGTAACTCTCCCAAATGCTTAGTACAGTACCTGGCATATAGTAAGCACTCAATAAATACCTTTGATGACAACTAGCTTATGCACGTGTGGTAGCTCCCAGAGCATCTGGGACACTGGGAATTTTAGTCCCAGAAGCCTAGAAGGTAAGGATGCCCCAAATCTATCTCAGCCCCTTTCAGGATGAAACCCCCAAAATGGAGGTGAGGGGGGGAACGGCGGTATGGGAATTGTGAGTTTGACTCAAGGCTCACCTGGGGAAGGGCTTTGGGGGCCCAAGGAATCCCAGCTGATCTATAATAATATCTACCCAACTCTGACCTTGAAACAAAGCAGGTTTGGGATGGGCAGGTGATGTGGGGGAAAGAAGAGGAGAAAAAAGAGTGAAAGCAGCCCTGGAGAGAAGCATCTACTCTTATCGGTCCATCTCCCAACACCCTGGCCTCGTGGACCCCAATTCACAGTAACTCAGTCGAGGAAGATGTGACCCTAAACTGAAGATTCCTATCCTGACCTTGACCCTCCCAAAATTGTTTTAAATCTGCTGTTGTATGAGTCTTCCCCCAGTTTAAGCCTTGAGGGGTTGCTGGCTCAGAAGCAGTATGATCTAGTAGAAGAAGCACAGTCCTGGAAGTCAGAGGACATGGATTCTAATCGTGGCTCCACCACTTGCCCGCTGTGTGACCTTAATTTCTCTGGGCCTCAGTTTCTTCAACTGTAAAGCGGGACTGTGACAGGGACTGTGTCTGACCCGATTACCTTGTATCTACCCTAGTGCTTAGAACAGTGCTTGTCGCACAGTATGCACTTAAATACCATTTAAGGAAAAAAAAAACCCAAACCCAGCCATTCCAGAGAAGAATCCTTATTCCTGGCTCACCTTAATTTTGGTGCTGGGGCAATTAAGCCCTCCTCTCTGGGCCAGTATCAGGCTGATGATATGGCCACTGGGACTTTGAGGCCAGCAATGCGGCTGTTAAGATGCTGCTGCCTCAGTCTCTCCACATGCGACAAGGTGACTCTTCACAGGCTGTGAGACATAGAAACTGGTCTGCCCTCTAATACCCATTAAACCTTTTGCTCCACATTCCAAAAGACACCTGTTAGAGCTCAAGTCCTCATCGAGCTTACCTCCACGCAAATCTCCTTGAAAAACCAATGTTTAAATCTCCTAACCTGTTGGATAATAAGCTATCCCACTCTGTTCTCCCAGAGGCTGCGTTTGAATGCGGGCGATTGAAATGGTCCTATTGGTCGAATGCTAAGGATCCTCAGGCTGCAGTTTGGAAATCAAAGATGGAAACTGTCACTTTCACTTCATTTCAAATGTGTTTTTTAGAGTCCAGCAATTGACCACCCACTGCAAGCCAAGAAATATTTATTTTCTATCAATCAATAGTATTTATTGAGTGAGTTCCATGTGAAGAACACTGTAGTAAATGCTTGAGAGACTAAAGCAATTTTAAAAGTTCCCATTACTGCCACTGAGGAGATTATGCATCCAACACAAAACCTTAGTAGCAATTATGTACATATTTTAAACTCTGCTGCTTCCCCACTATGTTGTCTATCACCTCTACTGAACTCTACAAGTGCTTAATACAGTGCTCTACACAGAGCAGGCCCTCAGTAAATACTACTGATGGACTTACAGCCTATAGGGGAAACAGACCCTAAATAATTTACAGATAGAAGAAAAGAAAAACATGTGTGTAAATGAGCTAGTTAAGAAGTAGATTTTGTTTCCACTGAACAGAATTCTCCTTCTTTGTGATTCTGTTTATTAACTCTCCCAAGGCTTAATAAGAGAGATGGGTGAGTTGTTGTAGGCTGTATTTTTGCAGAGCAAAGGGAACTTTGGCTTCTTCTTACTGAGAATTCAACCTTTGATGGCTATTGACGTCTGGGTGTCTATAAATCGCATGCCAGGGAAGATCACCTCAGTGAGACTGAAGAACCGAAGAAGTTGTTTCAATTATTATCAGTCCTTCATATATTTGTGTTACTTTTAGTAATTGTGGTATTAAACACTTACTATGGGTTAAACACTGTACTGAGCATAGGGGTAGATATAAGATAATCAGATCCCACTTGGGGCTCACATTTTAAGTTGAAGGGAATATTGGTGCTGAATCCCCATTTTGCAGATGAGAGAACTGAGACACAGACAAGTTAAGTGACTTGCCCAAGATCGCACAGCAGGTAAGTTGCGGTGGTAGAATTAGAACCCAAGTCCTCTGACTCCTGCGCAAGGGCTCTTTCCACTAGGCCACTATGCATTTCTGTGCTGTTGAAGCAATAAGTACCTGGTAAAGCCAACCAGAGGCTCTCTGCCAAATATCTCAGAGAAGAGATTTCTCATGGGACAGAGAAGATAATCAACCTACTTGACAGCCCTCACACCTCCATTTTGGGAAATCTTACCTAAAATAACATTGCTAGTCCCAATTCCTTCATTTTAAAAATGTCACCATTTTGGGTGATGACAGCGATGGGAAAATTTTCCAAAATGGGACAGGAATAACTTAAGAATTGGTGAGAACTGAGATGAGAACAGGAGACTGTACCTCATTTCATCTAAAATAAAGTCTCTCCAGGGGACACGTCAATGTTCCTTGGCTATCCCAGCAATGAGAACAGAGGAGTAAAAAAGCAGTAGCTCCGTGGGACTCAGCTGTTGAGGCCATAAAAACTAATGGGACTGTGTAGTTAAGAAGGATTAAAATGAGCTGGGGAAGTGGGAGAAACTTTCTCTTAGGAAGGAAAATTAAGCAATGGGGTAGTTGAGTGAGCAGATCAATGCAGAGTGTTGTTTGAGATGCAGTAAATTTAAGGCAGAAAGCAAGAGTTAGAATGCTGAGATGTTTTTAGAATGCTGAGATGTTTTATCATCTGAGCCTCCAAAACTCAACCGACAGCGTAGAATGGTATTCGGGGCGTGGTATGAGGAAAGAAGTGCCAAGAAATATGCCCTTCAGTGCAGGGTTTTTATGAGCAACATCAGCAAGAAGCACATATACTACAAATATTTATAACTGAAAAAAAAAAAGGAACCTCATGAGGCATAGACCTGGAGGCAAGCATGTTGTCCCTAAAAGAGCAAGTAGTGACTGTCCTAGAATAAAATTGCCCACCCTTGGGCCTAATCCGCTTCACCGTGTATTTAGATAAGCAGCATGGCCTAAAGGAAAGAGTACCATCCTGAAAGACAGGAGATCTAAATTCTCATCCTGCTCCATCAACTTGCCTGCTGTGTGACCTTGGGCAAGGCTCTTCATTTCTCTGTGCCTCAGCTTCCACATCTGTAAAATGAGGATTAGTCAGTCGATCAGTCATATTTATTGAGCACTTAACCTTTTTAGAGCACTGTACTAAGCGCTTGGGAGAGGAGGAGAAAATCATCTATAGAATTGGAATAGAGAAGAGAAATGGAAAAGCAGAAAAGACAAGTTAATCGATTCAGCAGAATTCAACCCCAAGGAGGAGTGTGGATGTGGAGACCCAGAGGGAGGGGGATGGTCCAACAGAGAGTAATGTTTTGAGGTGGGGAGGGGTAGGGGAGCCGGGGAGGTGATAACTGGGGAAGGGATGGGAGCTTTCCCTCAGTCAGCTGTTAAAGAAAAGCTCCAGGAGAACTTTCAGATCCCCTCTGAAACAGGCAGGCCAGCGCCACTCCTCTCCCCACCCCGCCATTCCCCGCCATTCGGTAGGTGGACTTCCGGCACCAGCTGTGGTCTGCAATGTGTTTCAGGAATCATCGACAGCACCATTGGAGAGCAGAGACAAGTGGTGGCCGTGACCGGGGACGGAACCAACGACGGACCGGCCCTGAAAAAGGCTGACGTTGGCTTTGCTATGGTAAACAGACCTCGGGAGCCGTACGAGTCAAGTGCCCCCTCACTCTGGTCCCATCTGCCTTGGAAAAGCTGATCTCATTTTAACTCTTTTAAAGGTGGTAATCCTCGAGCTGTCGTTTAAAGTGCCCTAGAGACCAATTCCTATGGAAAAACTCAGAAAGCTATAGTTCTTCTCACCATTCTAGACAGCTTATCTCTTCCTGTGCCTTTGCTGAACGAATTAGTTAAATCCCCAGAGAGCTGACTGGGGGCCAGGTCTTGGATTGACTCTCCTCAACCCCTAGCTGAGCCCTGCATTCATCACCAAAAACAGGTCTCACCTGCCGATTACACTTAGCTACCCAGGTGCTCCATCAAGCCCTGCCCACTGCTGCTATTTCACCCATCCCCACCTGAAGAGATGACCACTAGAGCCCAAAAGAGAGACAACCAGAGTCTGCTCCCTCTTTGGTTTTCCTGCCAAAATCTCAAACCAAGGAGCCTCATCTGGCTGGACTCTGAGGATAGCTTTGTTTTTGGGGAACTCTTTTATCTTTCTTAGAAACTGAAGTGAGACCCTTCAACTCACTTTCCAAAGGGTCACCAAACAGTATTGGCTTTTGATGGATGCCTTCTCACTGGCCCAGGTTGGATTCAAGCGAGTGACCTATACACAGAGAACTTTCTCCTTTAGAATCTACCCGCTCTTCCACCCAGATTCACAGAATGCTGCTGCAGCTTAAAGGTGGCTTGAGCCTCATCCTTAAAGGTACTCACCTCCCACCAAACCCTTTAGGTGGACAGGTGACTAATCAGCTCTCAAGGAGGCTGCTAGGGTAGGGAATAGGCACCCCCTCGACATCCACCTTGGACAATCCCTCCCTCCCCTCACCCCAAGTTCCAAAACTATTTGAAACCCCCTTCTTCCAAAGTGTGGGTCTTTTGGTGGCTGGTGGTGTTTTGGAGGTGTTAGGCCATATCTAGGGCCCCCACCCCATGACTAAGAGGAGCCATGGAGTCTGAACGTTTGTTCAGCATCTGGTTATGGTTTGCGCACTCACGCATCTAATTGTGCGATATGTCATGGCAGAGGGGGACACTCGACTATCACCCTGGTGTGGCGGTCACTGAGCCCAGTCGGTGGGAAGCAAGGAAATGGGAGGGCAGGGGCCTCTGGAGGTATTCCCAGTTGTACCTGTGTGTGACTCTCCAGGGGATAGCTGGGACGGATGTAGCCAAAGAGGCTTCGGACATCATCCTGACAGATGACAACTTCTCCAGCATCGTCAAGGCGGTGATGTGGGGTCGCAACGTATACGACAGCATCTCTAAATTCCTGCAGTTTCAGCTGACGGTCAATGTCGTGGCAGTGATTGTGGCCTTTACAGGTGCCTGCATCACTCAGGTAAGTGTGAATTGAAGAAACTTCCCAGGTCCCTTGATAGTGGATGATCATCATAGATTGCTTAACAAATACCACAATAATAATAATAATGATATTTAACAGGCAAATGGGAGCCCAACACCAAATAGCTCAGTTTGAAGTAACCAAATGGCTCAGTTCCTCAGTAATGGGTTAGAGATCCTTTGAGAGAAGTCAGTCTATCATATTTATTGAGTACTTACTGTGTGCGGAGCAGTGTACTGAGTGCTTGGGAAAGTACAATAGAACAATATGACAGACACATTTACAAGTTGTCTGTACATATTTGAGTTCTATTTCCCCTGCAAGTGCTAGGACACGTCAGATTGGATGGGATCTGAACGAGAAAATACTTGTGGTATTTGTTAAATGCTTACTATGTGCCAAGCTCTGTATTAAGTGCTGGGGTAGATACAAGCTAATAAGATTCAAGCGCTTAGCACAGTGCTCTGTACACAGTAAGCGCTCAATAAATACGACAGAATGAATAAGGTTAGACATAGCACCAGTCCATGTAGGATTCACAGTCTTAATCTCCATTTTACAGCCGGTATAACTGAGGCACAGAGAAAGGAAATGGCTTGCCAAAGGTCATGCAGGAGACAAGTGGAGGAGCCAGGATGAGAACCCAGGTCCTCTGACTCCCGGGCCCATGCTCTTTCCACTATGCCATGCTGCTTCCCTGAAATTCCCTGGAAGCCATATTTTTACTGTGCCCGGGAGTCAATCAAGTTGGCTGACAAGCTTCAGTCCCCTTCTCTCAGACACAGTTTATCATTAAGACAAAGCAAACTATCAGTAAAATAAGATAATAATAATAATAATGGCATTTGTTAAGCACTTACTTTGTGCCAAGCACTGTTCTAAGCTCTGGGGGGATACAAGGTAATCAGGTTGTCCCACATGGAGCTCACAGTCTTAATCCCCATTTTACAGATTAAGTAACTGAGTCCCAGAGAAGTTAATTGATTTGCCCAAAGTCACACAGCTGACAAGTGGCGAAGCTGGGATTAGGACCCATGACCTCCGACTCCCAAGCCCATGCTCTTTCCACTGAGCCACGCCGCTTCAAGATTAAAGACAGATGTGGCTCAACAGTCAATTAATGGCATTTATTGAGTACTTACTGCCATGGACTAGTGGAAAGAGCACAGGCCTTGGAGTCAGGACGCCTGGGTCTTGATCCAGGCTCCACTACTTGGCTGCTGTGTGACCTTGGGAAAGTCATTTAACTTCTCAGAGCCGTTCTCAGAGCCTCAGTTTCTTCAACTGAAAATGAGGGTTCAACACCTATTCTCTCTCCTAATTACTCTGTGAGCCTTGATGAATGACAGGGATTATATCTGATCTGGTTATCTTGTATCTGCCCCAATGCTTGGCACATCCATTTTTATTATTATTTTTAATAAAGCTTCTTTGAGCCCTCTGAAGCTAAAACCCTACCCAGTGAAGACATTGGCCCCAATTTATTTAGCCAAAGGGCCAGAATTGTGGTGAAAATCTCCCCTGACTTTGTTCCTGCTGGCTAATTTCTTCCTTCTCATATCCTTTCCTGCAGGACTCTCCTCTCAAAGCCGTCCAGATGCTCTGGGTGAATCTGATCATGGATACGTTCGCTTCTCTGGCTCTGGCAACAGAACCACCCACCGAGTCTCTCCTCCTGCGCAAGCCGTATGGTCGCAACAAGCCCCTCATCTCGAGAACCATGATGAAGAACATTCTGGGACACGCGGTCTACCAACTCACCATCATTTTCACCTTGCTTTTTGTTGGTACGTCCACAGTCCCAGAAAAGCCGGGCTTTCCATTCTCCCAGGAAAATTAGTCTTTCCCTTTGTTGCAATCAAAGAGCAGACAGGGAAGATTGGACAAGGAAGCAGTCAGGGCAGGTTGGGAGGAAATCTTTTAACTTCAGGACTCGACTTCTGATGCTTAAAGAAATGGGCAAAGAACTCTGTTTGGGGGTCTCGCACCTTCCAAACACAAAAGAGAAAAGGTATTTGACTGTAAAACACACCGCCCCAGACTGTAAACTAGTCCCCTAGACTATAATCTTGTCCCCTAGACTGTAAACTCTCTATGGGCAGGAAATGCGTATGTTATAATGTTGTGTTGTACTCTCTCAAGTGCTCAGTACAGTGCTCTGCACATCAGACAAGGAAATTCATGTGCAAACGCAAAGTGTTTATGCTAATAATGTCAGAGACAGAGCAGCCTCCCAATGGCTCTGGAGAAAAGTAGCTTCAAAGGGAAACAGTTCCTTTTTTTAGAGCACTGGCAAATCCTGAGGCCCTTTTGTTGGAGTTCCCCACCTATTACTCCTGGGAGTAATAATAATAATAACAGTGGCATTTGTTAAGTGCTTACTATGTGCCAAGCACTGTATTAAGCAGTGGGGTAGATACAAGATCATCAGGTCCTTTATGGGGCTCACAGTCTAAGTAGGAGGGAAAACAGGTATTAAATCTCCATTTTGCAGATGAGGGAACTGAAGCACAGAGAAGTGAAGTGGCTTGCCCAAGGTCACACAGCAGATGAATCTCCATTTTGCAGTTGAAGGAACTGAGGCACAAAGAAGTGAAGTGGCTTCCCCAAGGTCACAAAGCAGATGAATGACAGAGCCGAAATTAGAACCCAGGTGCTTTGATTCCCAGACCCATTCTCTTTCCACCAAGCCACGGTGTTTCTCAAGTAGCGAAACAGAAGCTTTTGGAGGATTCTTGAGCAGTGGGTCACTGCGAAAATACATTTGAAAAAGTACCTCGTTAATCAGAGGAATGAAGAGGTTTCTCTTGCAGATACAAAGTAAGCAATAGAATTGTAGCACTTAGAATGGAGAGGGCTGACTGGGAGACCAGAGGACAAAGAGGAAACCTAGAGAAGCAGCGTGGCTCAGTGGAAAGAGCACGGGCGTGGGAGTCAGAGGTCATGGGTTCGAATCCTGGCTCTGCCACTTGTCAGCTATGTGACTGAGGGCAAGTCACTTCACTTCTCTGGGCCTCAGTGACCTCATCTGTCAAATGGGGATGAAGACTGTGAGCCTCATGTGGGACAACCTGATTACCCTATATACCCCAGCGCTTAGAACAGTGCTCTGCACATAGTAAGCACTTAAATACCAACATTATTATTATTATTATTACTGACTGAAAGATGGGCATGGATCTTGCCAATCTGAAATTTCTATTCTTCTAACAAAAGCTTAAACTGGCTCTGGGGTAAGACCAGTCACTGTCGTGTACAGTAATGTTCCTCCAATGAGTGGAAGAGTATTGTTTGGGGAATTAATTATAACATCTATTAGAGTCCCTATTAGATTAGGCTAACAAATGTGCTTGCCTATTAAATTTCCTAATAACCTGGCCTGGTCGGAAATTTAAATTCCAAACAAATCATTTTACAACCGATGTACCATTTTGGGGTACGTCTAGTAGATGTCCACGGAAGGGAAGGCACCAAAAAATCCACACTGGGTGGCAATTGCTATCAACAACTCTACTTTTGATGGTAAGGCAATCAATCGGTTAATTGCCTCGGTATTTACTGAGTGCTTACTGTGTGCATAGCGCTGTACTAAGCACTTGAGAAAAGAGTACAATAGAATAGAGTCGGTAGATATGTTCCCTGCCCACAGTGAGCTTACAGTCTAGAGGCAAGAGAATGCAGTGGGGGAAGGCAGCAGGGTGGGGAGGAATTAAACCAACCCTAACGACTCTAGAGATTCTCATACTACATTGCTGCATTTGTTTTTCACTAACATTTCTTCTCTTTCTCTGCAATGTTCTGCAATTCCAGGTGAAATCTTTTTTGACATTGACAGTGGCCGAAATGCTCCTCTGCACTCTCCTCCCTCCGAACACTACACCATCATCTTCAACACTTTCGTCATGATGCAGCTATTCAATGAAATCAATGCGCGGAAAATCCACGGGGAAAGGAACGTCTTTGATGGCATCTTTGGCAATCCCATCTTCTGTACCATTGTACTGGGAACGTTTGGTGTTCAGGTAAGAGACGTGGTTCGTGGGTCGACATTCAAGATGCTAGGGGAATGCCCAGTCATCAAACCGCAGCAGTTTTAGAACGGTTCCTCTTTAGTTTGAAGATGGAGAACACAGGATGAAGATGTTCTTATAACTGCTCTGACCCTTAATTTGCCAGTGACCTTGAACGAGTCATTTACCCTCACTTGCCTTAATTTGCCGGTGACCTTGAACAAGTCATTTACCCTCACTTGCCTCAAGGTAAAATTGCTAAAAAGGAAATGGCCAAGTAGAAGAAATGGCCAAGTAGACTTGGCTGAACCCAAAGAATCAGAGAATGTATCCTCATTGTTGCCCCTTAGTGAATAGATGGGCACTGTATTTAAGAAGGTGAGACCAAAAGCAGTGCTCTGTCCTGGGGAAGATCAATGGTCCGTCCAACCCAGTGTTCTGCTCTGCTCTGCCAATCACCTCCGAATCTCGTGTACTTGTCGCCCTCCTTGACATCCTTCCTCATGATTAGAAAAGCAGGACTGTCTAGCTGTTCCCTCTAACAAACTCCTCAGCTGGAATAAAAGGAGAAAGGAATTCTCAAAATGGCTGATAACAAATCACCTCAAAGCTACCTAACGAAATCAAAATGTATGTTGAACTTTAGAAGGCGGGTTTCTGAGAGTGAACTCTTTTGAAGTTACCAGGGTACACAGTGGAATATAGAAACCAGGGTCAGAAAAGGCTCCATCAGTCATTCATGTTCTCCACCCCGCTCAGAGCTGCATTCCTCCCGACCAAATAGGGAGTGGAGACTTTATTCTGGCCTCATTTAAATGTCCCGAGCAACGGGGCTTCTATAACACACGTGAATTTTAAAACAGTCTCTCCACTGTATTTTTCTCTACTAGTTCCAGTTATTTATGTGCCTTTAGCAATATGAATAATTACTCCACCCATCAAGAACACGTATGGAATTGTTACCTGTCTCTCTATTTGTCCTTTAGCCAAGCCAAACCTAAGTGATTCTTTCCATCCTTTATCAGGGTCCTGCCATTTCCTTAAAAATGATTATTGCGCTTCAGAAAGAGAATGTAGATTACAGAAGTAGGAATTTGGGATCAAGATATGCCAGCGTAAGAGGGTGAAGCTTAGAGGGATGTGGCAATTAAAAGAAGTAGCTCAAGGGGAAAGGTGAACTTCAAGCTGGAAATGAACAGATTGGCGGCATCTTGTTTGCCTGGATTAGCAAGACTGCATCGAATGGAAGGGGTAAAGCCTCTCCTGGGTGAGAGGGCCAATCCCATTTCTGCTTTGTTTTTGTCCAGACCATCTGGACTGTTGTCTCACGCCAGTTCTTCTCTTGCAGATCGTGATTGTGCAGTTTGGTGGCAAGCCCTTCAGCTGTTCACCTCTGACCACAGAACAGTGGCTCTGGTGCCTGTTTGTGGGCGTGGGGGAGCTGGTCTGGGGACAGGTGAAATACCCCCTTTTCTACGTTTTCCCTTTGCTCATCATGGCCAATTGTCGCTATTCTATAGCCCCTTACCCTTTTCAGTGTTTAACCCCTGACAGAGCTTGGGACTACTTCTGCTCCAGAGATGGAGACTTCTCCAAGAGGGAATAGTCAGGTAGTTGAGGGTACATTAAAGCTTGGATTCTCCATAGGCTACTGAGATAGCAGGGCTGAGGGGGCCCACATTACCCTATGCTCTAAAGGTTCAACGAACAATACCTCTTCATAGCCTGGGCATGACTCTTTCTCCAAATAGATGGAAAAAAATGGAAACAGTAAGGCCATTCGAAAGAGATCGGGCCTGGGAGGTAGAAGACCTGGGTTCTAAACCCCTCTCTGCCTCTTGTCTGGTGTGTGAACTTGGGCAAGTCACTTAACTTCTCTGTGCCTCATTTTTCAACTGAACTCCTTATCTTCCCATCCAAACTCTGTCCTCCCTGTCTTTCCCATCACTATCAACAATACTACTATCCTCCCTATCTCACAAGACCATAACCTTGGTGCTGTCCTCCACTCATCTCTCTCATTCAACTCATATATTCAATTTGTCAACAGATGCTGTCGGTTCGACCTTGACAACGTCACAAAAATCCACCCCTTCCTCTCCCTCCAAATTGCTACAATACTGATCTAAGTACTAATCCTATGCTGCCTTGACTAATGCATCTGCCTCTTCACTGAACTCCCTTCCTCCTCTCTTACTCCAGTCCATACTTCCCTCTGCAGCAAGGGACATTTTTCTAAAAACAAATTGTTTAGTTCATGTCTCCCTGCTCCTCAAGAACCTCCAGTGTTTGCCCATCCACCTCCACACCAAACAGAAACTCTTTACCATTGTCTTTAAAACGCCCAGTAAGTCCACCTCCTACCTTACCTCACTGATACACTACAGCCCAGCCCACACACTTGGCTTCTCTAGTACCAGCTTACTTATTTTTCCCCAATTTTATCTACTTTGTTCCCAGCCCCTTTCCCATGTCCTCCCCCTGGAACTTCCTCCTTCTCCGCATATGCCAGATCACCACCCTACCCACTGACAAAGCAATTGTTAAGGTCCCATCTGCTCCAAGAGGCCTTCCCAGATTAAGTCCTCTTTTCCCCAGCTCCCTCTCCCTTCTGAGTCATCGTCTATGCAGTTGGACCTGTGATCTTTGGGCATTTGATAGCCACCCCACCTTCGGCCTCAATCCCCTTATGTGCATATCTTTAAAGTATATATTGTAATTACTTATATTCATGACTGTCTTCCCCTCTAGACTTAAAGCTCACTGTGGGTCGGGAGTGGGTCTGCCAACTCTGTTGTGTTCTTCCAAGTGTTCAGTACAGGCTTCTGCACATAGTAAGTGCTCAATAAATACCATTGTTGATGATGATGATTTAAGAGGGGAGATGGGAAAGAAATAAGGCCAATTAAATCCACTCTTCCCATGATAGTAACACCAACAGAGATATCACTATTGATGTTACGTGTCCTGGTGATTTTTCTCATGAATAACTTCCAGGGATTGGGATTTGATCACAAATTCAGTTTCCGCTTAGATTCTGAAAGAACTCTTCGATTCTCTCTGAATCTCAAGGCTGAAAAGGACCTTGAGAGTCACCTCTAAACTGTGAACTCCCTCTAGACTGTAAGCTCCTTGTGGGCAGGGAGCTCTATTGCAACTGTATTGCATTGTATTCTCCCAAGTGCTTCGTACAGTGTATGATATGTTAAGTGCTCAGGAAATGCCTTTGACTGACTGATCTAGTCTTTCCCCTTGCCCTTAGGCAAGGCCATATCCAAACCATTTGCAGAAGGTAAAAAACCTGTCCTGCTTTTTTAAAACTTCCAAATCAATCAATCGATGGCATTTCTTCATTCATTCAATAGTATTTATTGAGCGCTTACTAGATGCAGAGCACTTCTTGAGCACTTACTAGGTGCAGAGCCCTGTACTGAGCACTTGGGAGAGTACAATAGAATCGACAGACATGCTCCCAGAGAAGAAGATCCCATAATGTACCTCAGTGACCTGTGGCCGGGCTCAACTTGCTACCCACAATTCAGTAATATGTCACTGTCTGCATGCAAAAGGGTAGGGGAAGTTTGGTGACCTAAAGTATTTAAAAACTCTCCAGATGAGGACTGGTGACTAGAGAGCCAGGGAGATACAACTGCAGGCTTCAATCGTCCGTCAATCAGTGGTATTTATTTAGTGCTTATGGTGGGTGGAGGACTGTGCTAAGCGCTTGGGAGAGTACAACACAACAGAGTGGGGAAACTCATTCCCTGTCCACAAGGAGCACTTCCTGTAAAGATGTTTCCCTCGGTCCCAGCCCTTATCTGACACCCGCTTTGGGGGCTTGTTGGCCTTTTGTCTCTACTCAGGTTATCGCCACCATTCCCACTAGCCAATTAAAATGTTTAAAGGAGGCGGGGCACGGGCCCGGAAAGGACGAAATAACCGATGAAGAGATGGCTGAGGACGAAGAAGAGATTGACCATGCCGAGAGAGAGCTCCGACGTGGCCAGATCCTCTGGTTCCGCGGCCTCAATCGGATCCAGACTCAGGTACTCCTCCTCTAGGGAAAACGTGGGAGGAGGACCGATGGAGACCGTTTGCGCCGTTCAGGTCTTTGCAGTGCTCTCCAACGCCATTTCTAAATCGATTCCAGAGTTCTGCATGCTTTCTGGGGTTGTGCCAAACAGCCATGGTTGTTTATCTAACAATTTTGCTTTTGTTAAACATTGCTTTTCCACCTAGAGAGACTGGAAAGAAGCAGAGAATGGGAGAACTGGGCCTAAACCACAGAAGGATTTTCTTGTCCTCTTGCCAATAAGTTGAACCAGCCAGTTGCCATTCTGTTATTAAAAAAAAAAAAAAAGTTGAGCTAGTTGGTAACCCACTGTGAAAAACAGAAAGAATTTGAGTTAGAGGGGGGAAAAACAAGCTGTTTTCCTTCCTTCTAAAGACAGATATGTGGGTATTAATTGAATTCTAAGAGAACCATCTATACAAAGAGTTACCAAATGTTAATGTGTGTTCCAACCAGAATAACTCTCTAGACCAAATCCATCTGTGGGGTGGAGACTTCTGTCTCCACATCCATGTCAGAGTGGTTTAGACCACAGCTGGACCCAAGTTCACCTACCACCTCCTCCTCCTCAATGCTTTGGGCCTTGGCAGGTCGGCCAGGTAAGATAAATAAATCTGTCACTCGGCCGCTGCACTCTGAGGCGAGATTCCTCACCTGGATCTAACTGAATTTGACTAGCAATCCGGTGGTGGTGCCGGGGTTTGGGATTTGGGGTTCCATGAGTGATCAAACCTGGCCATCTAATGAGCCTGCCAGCCATTTCTGGATTGCGATATCCTTAACTGCTTCTCCCCTCAACTCAAAAAGGACCCCCAAGGTACTTGTTGGACTTCAATCAATGACTTCGCTGCTCAAGATGGAATACAGGTTGGACCTAGGCCTTGTCCCACTCTGAACCCAGTTTGACCCCTCCAGTCCTCAGTGGCACAGGGAAATCACTGCAACCATGAGGTTTTGTGCCCAAAATGATTTGGGCTAGACAAATGGGTATGGGCCGGTGGGCCCAGTTCTCTTTGGGGAACGGTGAGAGATCCAGATCTGTCCTTCAGGTGGACATAGTTTTGTCTTAACATGGGTTCTAAGCCACTCCTATTTTTCAAATGTGATAATCTGGCCATTTTTGAAGCAGGCTCCCTCCTCCTCCCAACCCCCGTATTTGCTTTTCTTCAAAGAGCCTACACTAGAGCCGAAGTGGGTCCATAAGCACTTTATTGTCTTAACTGCCAAGGTTATTTTGAGTTTATTTCAATGAGATTTAAGGTACAAAACTCTCCAACCCAGCAAAGATTGTTTTTATCCACCTGATGTCAAAACGTTTTCGCTGGTCTGTCTCACCTGTTCGTTTTTGTAACCATGTTGTTGTCTGCTTTTTCATCCATCGTAGTCCCTATGTTGCCTGGTGTTTTGATGTCCTGTCACGTTCCTCACAGATTTACTGAGGGTCAGGGTGCTGCTAGAGGAGCTTCCATTTGCTTTTTCCCCGGCTAACATTTGGGGCCAGGTGGCTGCTTTCTGGTAAAGTTTGGATTTATGAGGATTTGCTAGGTGCTTCTTCAAAGGTGCCCAGGGCCTAATGCGGGTGGGGTGGGGAAGGATGGGGTTCAATGCCACGCCATCTCTTCATACAAGGAATGTAATCATTTTGCTTCCTCTTAAGGGTTAAATCCGGGTGAGGAAGTAATCCATTCCCCGGTCTTACTTCTTCCACTGAAACAGTGCCCAAACCTCCCCGCTTCCCTCATCTCTCTCTAGTCAACATCACCTCTGCCAAGTCCACCTATTGTATCCGAGCTCTGAGCTATCTGAGTCCTCTGCCCTGCCTAATGCCAGCCCTTAACTGGGAAATCTGAGATTTCTTTGATCCATTTCATGAGAATCTAATTATGAAATTGCCTTCACTCTCTTTCCGGGGCTTCTTGTTTGCGAATCAGTATTCCAAACCCCAAGCCGTCTCTTGCTGATTTCAGCTTTTCACTGGAGAGTGTTTCATCGGCAGCCTGCTCTGATTTCTGGCATTTAACACTGTGGCTGTTCCTGCCCTAATAGTGGGGCTTAGGCCTGAAGCCAAAGGTCTGCTCTCCAGGCTCCTGGCAATTTAACCCATATTGCTGCCACCCTTTCCCATGCTATCCCTCAGAGTCTGTAGGATGCATGTTGAGAATTCAGTAAATGTTGCCTCAGGCTGCAAGTGTTCTGCTCTTTCCTGAAGTTTCTTCTCAACAGGAAAACCAAACAGTCATCTGTGTTGGATGAGCGAGGTCAGGGTTCTCTAAACTGCCCCACAGACATGAGTGACCTGGAAATGTTTTCTGCTGGCTTTTGCCAATTTAATTAATTATGGCATTTACTAATCACTTACTATGTGCTAAAATCTGGGATGGTTATCAGAGCAGACACAGTCCCTGTCCCACAAAGAAATCACTATCGACCTTATTCCCATTTTATAGATGCGGAAATTGAGGACCAGTGAGGTTAATTGACTAGCCCAAGGTCACACGGCTGGCCAGTGGCTGCATTTCCCCAACTGTTCATCTTCCATCGTATGATGATTGTTTCTGTGTAGGGGCTCTGGGACCAGTGACAGCCTTGGGTGAAATGGAGTGTGGGTTAGTGATCAGTTTTAGTTAGAAAATTGCCAGAGAATCTATGGGGCTACTTACCTAGGCATGTACTGCTCAAGTGGAAATTCACTTGAGTCTCTCCCACACCTGAAAGTGGTTCATGGCAAAAATCCTAGTGGAAACCAGGCCAGAGCCTGGTGTACTCTTGAGAGTTGTCCTCCCAGCGCTACCAGTCTAAGTTTGCAGGGCCCCAAACGTTCTGTGGGATATAAATTGTCTCATCTCTTGAACCCCTGGGCTGGCATGAGGGCTATTCCTGGATATCTCGAGGTCTTCCTTCACTCCCAGAGTTACCTGGGCCTGCTCCTTGGATTGAGTCCAATCCTGAGATACATTCAAAAAGGCTTTTCCAGGCTGGACTCATGTCATGTGGTAGGCCCAGTAGCCCAGAGACACCAGCTAGTTCTGGATTTTGCTGAGTGATGGGAGGGAGAGGAACAATCTGGGCCCAGGCCAGGCTTGTTATGGGATCTTTTAGTCAAGGCGACCTCCTTGTATTGCTCCAGTTACGTTCCCTCGGGATAGTGCAAAGATCCCCGGCAGTGCAGAGAAAGCTGAACCATCATTGAGTCTCCCTCCTCTTTCTCTTTTTCTTCCTCCACCTTTTGGATCTGAAACTCGACGGGCAGAGACCTAAAATGAACAAAAAGAAGCCCATCTTCACCCAGCTGTTGGTAACATCATCACAGGAAGGCATGCAGGCCAGAAATTTCAGAGGGGCTGGTTAAAGAGGGGTAGCATCAATTCATACATGACAGGTCCATAATGCTTTTGAAAGGGAAGATCAAGGATGTTAGGGTGACGATGATGAAGGATGTCAAAAAGCACAACCATCATTTGGTCCCTCTCAAAATCCTGTTTTTGTTGGGGTAGACAAAAATTTGGTGGATGAATCATTGGTCTTGGTCTGATTATGGTATCCCTTATGTTCAGGTCTTAAAAACTGGCCGTCTTGTCATGATATAATCTAAACTGGGAGGAACAAAACTCTTTGTCTCACTTCTTGATAATGAAAATCACAGGGCACGGGGTTAGAATTCAATATTTTCTGTCCTGCCAAACTAAACCTCCACCTTTCCCAGTACACTTCTGTATGAGTTTCCTCTCTAATACTTGCCATCTATAACCTTGTCTGCTCAACAAGAAAACAAGATGATGGATCAATGTCAATGCATTATTCAAAGATCAAGGAGGCCCTGAACCTCCTGCTACCTTAATAGTACTTTTAATTGATTTTATTAGTGTCTTTGCAGTTTTTCCTCAAATAATCAAATGTCCCAGATATGCATAATATCTCTAAGGCAGATTGATCCACCTTGATTCAACTTCACACTCCTTACTCCCTGCCCTGAAAATCACTACATGAATAGTTAGAATCACAGATCATGGATATGCTAGGTCTTCTTTTCCCAGAGCTAAAGTTGGGATCTCCAGTACTGGACTATGGTTTGTTTTCCTGGCCCATTCCCTATGGAGGGGGAGTGGATCATTCCCTCCATTCATTTAGGATACTGAAATAAAAACTGCTTCCTCTTCCAAGGCCCTAGTCTTGCGTCAATTCCAGTTAGGCCTCACAGTACATTCCCTAAAGCAGAGAGCAATTACACCCACGATATTTGGTATGTTACCGACGAACGATTATCAGGACCTTCCCCACCAACAAATAACAAGCCACCACTGGCACAGGTTGGTGTGTGTCATCAGATGAAAGACTCCCATCTTGTAGTCTTTATAATTATCTCCAAATTCTTCCGATGCCCCAGTTACTTCCCAGCTAACAAATTTCGTTCACCTCTTGTTAATTTTTCCAGGGTCATTTCTGCTTAGGTCCCTTATGATTTATTTGTTTATGGTGGAAACCCTTTTATTAGAAATTCAGTTTGGAAGCTTGTTACAGGTTTTCCAGGTCCTCAAGATCTTGATCTCTTTGTCTTGTTTTCTGTGCAGCATTCTAAGATACTTGGGTCATAGCTTGGTTCTGATCAAATGTCCTTCTCATTTTCACACTTGTACTTTAGAACTTTGGCCTACTCAACTCCCTCCAGGTAAAATAATTCAAAGAGATTCATTTGTTTAAGGCCTCTACCCTCTAAATAGAAGGCATTTTTGTCTTCGCTGAATGTTGAAAATTCTGTTATGTTTTAGTTTGATTTAACCTTGTTAAATTCACCATGCTGCTCTTGAATGCTGTTAAATAAATTGATGATTTTATCTGAACCTTTTGAAGAGCTTCTGCTCTGCTTGCCTCGAAGTATCTGATTATATCCTAAAGGATTCACCAAAAGATTTGGTTCCAAATCTGCCGTACTTTTATTGGTCTTCTGTCTCTCTGCCATGCGGTTCTCATTTGTTGCGGAATGGCAATTGATTTGGTCTGTTAAATCATCGGGGAGTAATTATTTAATACTCCTGTGTATTATTGCATACTGTGCTAAACATGAGAAAGATCAAAGAGAAAAATGATTAGTTTTAATGATTGATGACATTTCCTTTGGCTCATATATTTTCCTTAACTTGGAGTTTCCTTGGGTTTAAAAAATGCAAATATGTGGGTCAAGATGAAAATGGGTCAGTGCATCATTGTGTGTGTGTGTGTTTGGAAACATATTTCTCAGGTTCTGAGAGATAAGCATGTGTGCATCTGTGAATAGGTGGGTGTATACGTGTGTTCAATACAGTTCTGTGACCAAGTCACAATGGCATCAAAATGATCAAAAACATTACCTTTTGGGAAAGCATCTACAAAAAGGTGTGGATGTAACTGTGCCCATATTCTCCAGTTCATCTGTTGAAGGAAACTTCACGTCTGTATGGGACAAATTTGGCACAGTAGGCTGAAAAAGCAACTAGAACTAATCTGCGCCTTAGCAGGCCTGACCATGTATGTGTGTGTGTGTATATATATATATAAACATATACATTTACATGTATATATATATGTATATGTGTATATATGTATAAAATCACTCACCTTAGTTTTCAAAAGTGATGCTACTAATGGTGAGATCTATACCTGCGGTTATAAGTGAGCCTGGAAAGGTTGATTCCTGACTGAGATGCCCTTCCTTATTGTGTGCACCGAAAGGTAGTTCAGCGCTATGCTATTGGGTGTATCTCATACAGGCCCTGTCTGTTTCCGGGCCTGCCTCTCGGAACCCGGGTCGGTCTTCGCAAAGTCTTCCTCTCCCATTGCTGCCCATCGGTCCACCAGCATTTGACTCTTTCATCTGCTCAGGCAGGAAGAATTCCTACGACACTGCCCTAACAATTCAGCACAGTCAGGCTGAGGAACAATAGGCTGGGGATGGTGCAGACCTAGGACTTTGATTGACCTAGGACTCTGCTGATTGACAGCTGTTTCCCAGGGTACCTAACATCCCTAAGCACCCTGCCTTTTCATGCCACTAGCCTTTCTGGACCTTAAAGGTGTCCCTGAGGTCACCCCAGAGGGTGGCAATGAGGGGAGAGGACAGGGCTAGGAGACGGATAGAAGTCCCCGGAGGGACTCTGGTGTGGGCGAGTGGTATGTGGCTGTAACATCATGAATCTTTTCTGAGCCTACATCCCCTTCCTGTGTTGGGTTGGCATTTAACATTAGGCTTAACACATCCAGTCCGGGGCACCAAGTTGATTTACCGAACAAGGAGAACTTATTCCTAAAATCTGCTTCCCCTCTACAGCCAGAGTCAGAGGTCAGAAGGATCCTCATCTGACAGGTTGCTCTGGATATTCATTTCTAACACAGTCATGATTCTAAAAGGAAAAAAAGAGCGATACCAAAACCTGATATGATTTTATGCCCCCACCCCCAAAAAAGAAAAATCCTTTCTGAATATGTTTGGTATTTACCATAAAGGTGAAACTGATCAAATCCATTTATTATAGTATTTGTTAAGTGCTTCCTGGGTGCCAGACACAGTGCTGGGCACTGGAGTACGTAGAAGCTAATCAGGTTGGACATAGCCCATGTCCCACATGGGGTTCGAAATCTCAATCCCCGTTTTACGATGAGATAATTGAGGCACAGAGAAGTTAAGTGACTTGCCCAAGATCACGCAGCAGACAAGCGGCAGAGCTGGGATTAGAACCCAGGTTTTTCTGACTCCCAGACTCATGCTCTATCCATTGTGCCATACTGCTTCTCTCATTTTGCTTTCCTTTAATATCTGAATGTGATTCCACAACGCTGAAGATGACCTAGGTTAATATGGTCAGTCTTGGGAAACCCGGGGACTTGGACAAATTCGGTGGTGAGTTAATTGCATTCACTCTTGTGTATCCCCTGCTTCCTCTCCCTCTCCCTGTGCTGTCTTTGGAACAGGAGAGTTGGATGTGACAGAAGTGCTGATTTTTCATCAGACCACAGGATTCTGGTGATTAACTTGGATGAATACAAGTCTGTTTAAGAATAAATTCCCCTCCAAATGAACTTATCCAATCCACTCCTCCCACCCCACCCCCAGACTCTCCCTCCCCTGGGCACATATAGATGGGCTTCTCATGATTTATTAGCGGAAAATGTTATATTTCAAAAAAGGCATTTCTACTCAGGCTTTCTCTATTGACAGAAAAGGAAAGGGGAGGAGAGAGGCAGAAAATAGACCTTCTGTCTTGATGACATTGGTCTGGACCAATGTCTACCCTCTGCCTCCCTCCTTCTGAAAACCGTTTTTCAACTTGATCTCTCCCTTCTTGTTTTTGCCTCAGTGAGGACATCTCCTTTAAATGAGACCATTCACCCAGATGGTCTTGATAAACCCCCAAATTTAATTGCCATAAGTGAGGGGAAACAATGAAGAGGTCCTTCATTTTTTGATTAAATCAATCATTTGGTGGTATTTATGGAGAGCTTATGGGGTGCAGAGCACTTTACTAGGCTCTTGGGAAAGTACAGTATAACAGAGTTGGTAAGGCACATTCCCTGCCCATAAGGAGGGTGAGGAAGCAGTGGGGCCTAATGGAAAGAGCACAGGTCTGGGAGTCAGAAGGATCTGGGTTCTAATCCCAGCTCCACCACTTGTCTGCTGTGTGAACTTGGGCAAGTCATTTAAATTATCTGTTGCCTCAATTGCTTCATCTGAAAATGGGGATTAAGATTGTGAGCCCCTTGTGGGACGTGGACTGCTTACAACCCGATTAGCTTGTATCTTCCCCAGTGTTTAGAACGGTGCCTGCCACATGGAACAAGTTTAACAAATACCATAAAAAAATGGAGCTTACATCCATGAAATGACATTTAATTATCTAACTGCCTTCTGCCTGCAAACCTTTCTGTGTTTTCAAGTGGCTGTATTGCTTACCTACCACAACTGAGCCCCTGAACCAGACAAATGCTCAATTCGCCTGTAGAATTTTGGACTAGTTTTCCTTACTCGGGAGGAACAAAGGGCTAGAAATCTCAGGGCTCATCAGGAAAGCCCTAGGCAGAATTTTGAGAACCGGTTAACGTGAGTAACGCTGCTTGTGTTCGTGTACCTCCTGCTTTGACCCGTAACGTCCAAGCATTGCTTGCAGATTCGTCTGTTTCACCTTTAATGCTTCTGCTGCATGGCCAGTCAAAAGCATTTTCAACCCCTGAACAACTCGGAAACTTTGGGTTTGATATTTGGTTAACAGAGCCTGGGGAGAGATGGAAAATAAACCTATCCATCCCTAAGTATAAATGGGTGGATGAAGGAGGATGGGCTTCGAAAACAAGGTCTAGAGAAATGTATTTTCTCATTTTGATGCAGTATTGAAAAAGATAAGAGGATGATGAACGACCGTCCCGGAAGTGATTGAACCTTGAACTCTGCTGCTATGACCCTCTCAATAAACTAACCTAAATGTCTGCAACTTCTTTGGTTTAAGTCAAGAATTTGGTTCCTATTTTAGGGGTGTAAAATTCTCTGAATGTCATGAGGATTCTTAGACAAGCTTCAGTTAGGTGATTCAGTGAGAGTATAATATCTAAACCAAAAAGCCAAATGCGATGAAACTTTATTAAGCAAGTTCTAGGCCTGCTGCATGCTCTGGTCAACAGCCCCCACCTCCTCCTCGTCCCTCCCACCTCACCCTTCCTCGCTCCCTCCTCCTTCCCCTTTAAGTCTTTGGAAGAGTTGGTTTTCAAGAGGAGCGCTCACATTTCAAACCGTAGCAGAAGGGAAGGGGTTCTGTTTGTCTACAGAAAAGCACAGTATGGAGAGGCAGATCAGGAAATGTGATGGCACACTAAGGATTGAGTGCCAAACAATGAAGGGTTCATGAGGTTGTATTACTAAACGCAGCCTGAGCCCAAAACGCTTTTCCGAAATGTTTTATGCCCATAGCCTCAACCTAGCCCTCTGCAGAGATCGAAGTTATTTCTTCAGTCTACGTAACAGCTGATTACTGGAACCTCAGTTATTCCAGTGGCCACTTATCTGAACCGAGGCTGATTCCATTAACGCGAACAAAACAGGGTTTGTGCCTGTTAAGATGCCCAGTTATTTGGATTATCTGCATTTACTCTCCCTCTGACTCAATAGTTTGGCTAAGAATACAGACTCTAAAAACGGATCACATCTCGTACCTGGAGGGAGAAAAAAAAAATGTATATGCCCCCACATCCTTATAGCTCTTTCCCGTTTTCTCTGGGATTCTGGATAGCGGAATGGAATTACGGCACATCAGATGAATACAGTAGGCACCAGGCGCCCAGCAGCTTAAAGGAGAACAGGTCTATCTACACGGCAGAAGCCGATCCTGTGCTCTTTCTTGCGGAGATGAAAGACCTGAGGAGGCTTTATGTTGTGGTCGCTTTCTATACTCTGCTCCCTTTGGGATCAGCTTCCTGCTGGTGTTTACTAGTGGAGTCTTGTGCTTTAGTCAGACTGGTGAGCCCTGAAACCAGCTCAAGGAGTTTAAAGAAGAAAAAAAGGTAGAAGAGTTTTTAAAAGTCACTGCCCAGGGATAATTTTGGATCCAGTCCCACGTTACCTCTCCCTGTCCCAACCCTTCCTCCACGCTCCCATGTTGCTACTACAAGCCAAACTTTATCTCATTTTCTCTCCCACAGATGGAGGTAGTGAGTACCTTCAAGAGAAGCGGTTCATTTCAGGGTGCCGTGCGCCGACGTTCCTCGGTCCTCAGCCAACTCCATGACGTAACCAATATTTCTACCCCCACTCACGTAATTCTCTCTGCCGCCAATGCCACCAGCACTGCTGGGAGTGAGTCTTGATTTCTCCTTTCTGCTCGTGAATAACATCCTTTAAAAAAAAAAAAAAAACCCAACCAAAAAAATCGCCCCCCAACTCTTTCTTCTCTTTTTTCCAGTCTTGCATTCTCTGCTCACCGTGATTTTTGAGTTCTTTCTTTATTGCTTTGTCCAGTCTTTCTCAGTCAAGATGGTGTATAATTTCTCAAGCCATAATCTCTTACGATACCTCTCTACATCAGTGGTATGGCTAGAGCTTCTGTTTTGATTTGTCCTCTTTTCCGTTTCGATTTGAGGGGCTTCGTTTTTCGTTTCCTTTTACTTTGATCTGTCCGACTTCTCGGTGACTTTGGCTGCTTTCTTGTCTGTGGCGTAACTTGTCTGTGGTGTGTTGATTGAAGGGTTGGGGGTCTTATATTGTCTTTGGTGGGGAAGGGCAAGGGGGCAGTGCACGGTTGGGGACAGCCTTCTAAGCAGTTGTTTAACCCACAAGGAGAGTGGGAAAAGGGATTCAAAGAGGAAGAGAAATTATTTTTTCCTGTCATTTCAGCAGAAGAATTCACTTACTCGGGCCACTGATCAGTAGCTTCCAGTCCTATTTGGAATGGATCCATTAAAAGACTAAAAAATGGGTCAAATGGATGGTGAACTCTTGTTAAATGGTCCCCTCTATTGGTTTCTTTTCATGCTCACAAGAGTTAGCAGATACGAGCCAACGTCCACTGGGCTACAACCTTCTCATTGCCTACCGCCTGCCCTAGAACTAGCACTAGGGACTATGAAATTAGAAGAGGATACCGTCCTGTACCTTGTCTTGGGCCGATGCTCGGCACACTTTTGACTCCTAAGTGAGTCTGCCTTCAGTTTATATTTTCGTTTGAATCCTTTGCTACATCTTTCTTGAAAGCCATGGATTCAAACTCTGCAGAATAATTGCCCTGGACCTCAACATCCAAATGACTTTGAAAATGGAGACCGCTATCCTTTTTTTATTACTATTATTGGTTTTGGTGGTGGTGTGTTCCTTGTTGTATCAAGCACTTCTTTATGTGAAAATCACTATGCTAAGAACTGGGGTAGTTTCAAGATAATCAGAACAGAACCGGTCCTGCTTTTAAAGCATCCATCTGTTTCCACCAGGGCCTGTGCATTCTAAGTGGATTCTACTGCTTCTGTATTTTATGAAAGCATTTTCCCACCCAATGGCCATATTGAGATGGTGATCCCCTGCTCTGGCTTGCACTCCACTCTATATCTCTCTCCTCCTTCCTCAGAGAAACTGAGGGAAGATGTCCCCTTTCTTTTGACATTTATTCAAAGAGGTTTGGGTTTTTTTTCCTTTTTTTGACTGTTAAAAATAAATCAGAGGACTTGTCCAAAAGAGGTAAGCAATATTTATTATTTTGCCAATCCAAAACCAGGCAAAGTAGCAACAATGAGAAGTAGCTAGAAACTGACATCTATTTGTCCTGGTCAGTGTTTCCTCAAAAAGGAGAGAATATAGCGAACTATAATTGATGGCGCCACAGATTCCAATCATACCACCGGTCTACTTGTCACTCTTCACCCAAGAACTGAGAGTAAACCTTCGAGTATAGGCCCAGAGTGTTTGCTGAAATATATTGATGCTGCCCGTTTTTGTTTTTCCTTCCAGTGAAATGCATTTCCTTTCACCTGCAGTGAACCGAACTGAATATTTTAAGAGACTGAAAGTCATTAACTACATCTTTTTTTTTCCCCATCACAGAAGCTTTGGTTTTCTTTTTTTTAGGAACTGTTTAAAGGCCACCAGTGGGGTCAGCAGTCCTTGTGTCTAAGCTGTCATTTCAGGCTTCCCAGAAAATTTGGCCTCGAATGAAAAGCGTGCCTATCGTAGGAACCCCACCTCCTGTTCTCCCAAGTGCTTAAGACAGTGCTCTACACAGAGTAAGCACTCAATAAATACAATTGATTGATACTTCTCTTAGAACATAGCCTAAAGGCATCTGTTGTGCTAACTACTGTACTTCCTGAAATGATATTCAGGCATGCACTGACTGGAATATCAGCTTAAAAAATGCAGATTCACACTGAAAAAGGCATCCAGTAATTCACAAATACCAATCAGTTAGCTCTGTTTTGGGAGCCAGCCGACTGGGTGCGAAGCACTGTGGTAGGCACTCGGGGAGCATACAGAAGAGGTAGGGGGCACTAGCTCTGTCCCACTGAGAAGCAGTAGCCACAAGTGGGCAAGAAGGTTTAGTGACAAATACCCCAGTTATTATTAGTGACCGCTCCGTGGCCATAAATGTGTAGGCTGAGACGTATTCATGCCGAAGAAGGCTGGTCGAGGCAGTGATTCCTCAAACCTTGAATGCTCAGTCTGGATCTAAACAGGGAAGTGAGTGGTGCATTCTACAGTGATTGTTTTTGGCCAAAGTAAATATTCAATCCTATTCCCTTTGTAAGAGGGAGCACCTGTTGGCCTAAATCTAAGGGAAGAGGAGGCATTAAGAAGCTTACATTAGAGAAAGCTTCAGGGTTATCATTCTTAAATACTTTCACCTTTTCTGCCTTTATTGCTGCTTTATTGATACTGAGTGTGCCCCTTCTGACCTAAGCTCCTGGAACACTACCAATACCAGTAGCTGTATTTCTCTTCTTAATGTCTCTCTGTTTGCTTCCTGTCTGTGTCTGTGTTATTGTTTTAGGAGGAGGGCAACAAACACTCATCTCCTACCTGATTCTTCCATTCCTGCTTTTTCTCTTATGCTCTGACACTTGCTTCACAATGGCCCTCTCACTCCCCTTATAATCTGAATGCCATAAGGCAACGTTCCCTGCTCCCCGAGGGTCCCTGCTCCCAGGGATCCTTTCTCTTTGCTGTTCCCTGCTTGGACTTTTCGGAGCGTCCCCAAGACTCTCTGCTGTCCCTAATCCACCCCGGGCTCTTGGTTCCTTCCCTTCCAATGGGATTTGCCAATGATCCTTCCTTCCCACTGCTGGCTGCCGTCCAGGACCTGGTGGCTGGTAAGTACAGTGGGAGATCGATTAATATGACTCCTGCTGTTTCCTCAACAGCTTGGGCAGAGAATTAACTAATCACTGAAGGGGAAAGGTCAGGCATTTCTCATATTCCCTCTGGTCCCTTTGGATCAGCAAACATGCTTATAGGGTTCTGCCGTAAGCGAGAGTTGAGCTTTTTCATAATTGATTTATTGAACAATGTCTGAAGAAAGAATGAGAAGTACTGGTAGCCAAGATAGACTGATTTTTTTCTTTCTTTTCCCATCATGACCCCTAAAAAGAAAGAATAAACAACCTAAGTAGGGGCGTTATCAATGGTCCTGACCTCTATTCTAAGCTTCACTACTGTCTTGCTGAGCAACTTAGCCAAGAGGCTATTGGCTCACGCTATTGTAATTAAGCTCATGCTTAATAAATATTCCCCTGATTGTAAAACTTCACCAAAACCATGGAAAGTTTAGTGGGAAAAGGTATAGAGCCTTATATTTGAAGAAGAATCCTGGGAAATAAGACAGGATTTTTATTTATAAAATGAAAACAAGCAGTGTTTCAACAGGTTGTTTTTTTTTTCAGAGCATTCAAGAGCTGGAATGCAAATAGTAAAATAGCAAGAAATCTTTGGAACAAATCCGCTCTCCCTATGATAACATGACTAGATCATACAGAGAGAGATTTATATATGAAGAATGTTTAAAATGAAAATAGATGATGATGATGATGTCATTTCTGATGATTGTTGTTAGGAATGTGAAGCATTTCGATTACTTTCACTTATTCTGCCAAAGGGTGATCCTAAACCACAAAGCACACACTTTCCACCGTCTTGGAGCCCACAAAGCATGCATGCACCCGCAACCTACACCTTTTCCACAGATGCCAAGACATCTCTCTCTAGTGTCACAGCCTCCAGCTGGTATAATTCTACCTCCACACTCCATTCCTCTGCTTCCCAGAGCACTGTCAAACCGAGCCTGAAATGAACTCTTGACCACAAGAGATATCTGTGAGCTCCCCTGTGACTTTCATCTCAAAATCGAATTGTGCCCAAAACCCAATTTCTCCTGTTTTCAGCTCAAGAAGGAAAAATGGATGGACTCGGCTTTCTTCTATTCGGAGTTTGATCTTCATGGATGTTCTTTTAACCTGCTTTGTGTTTCCCTGTTTTGTTTGGTTTTTTTTCTGATAATTTTGCCATCATTGTCATTCCATTTTAAAAATTGTTTTCTGCTTGCTGTTGTGTCCATGGCATATCACATATCTTTTCACAGTCACCTCTTCATTTGTCAGAATTAGCATCGCCATCGCTCTCTAAGGCCTGCAAGCCCATCTGGTAGACCACAGCTAAAAAAAAAACAAAAAACACTCCCCTCCTGGTATTAACTTTAGTTATTGTTTTACACAGACTGAGGGGACCTATGTTTCTCCTGGATGGGTGCATATTTCCCTACTAATACAGGGGGGATCTCGTCTTCCCACACAAGAGTGTTTGACAACTCCATTAATACGACTTCGGATTTTTACCTGGTTGTGCAAATTTATCACGTATATTCATTAAAACGGAGAATTGTAAAATGTCCTGAAAAGTATTCCCATATTACTTATACACTATCAAATGACCTGAAACTTATTGTTTCCCAAGTAAACATTTTTTTTTCAAAAAAAAAAGACCACCTTTTTAGTTGAGAGGCAAATTATTCCCCCAAGTGTGGGTTCACCAGGTAGCGTCTCAAAGAGAAAAGCTGACAACGGTCAAGAAGCGTGCAATCTGTTAAACTGAAGCATGAAAATGATAATTTCTCATTAAAGCTCAGAGTCCACGAAAGGCTTGTCCAGAACCAGCCCTGCTTCAGCAGATGCGATTAAGAAGACCTAGTTGGCCCAGCTGAAAGCCAAAAATTCCTTCCATAGTGCCTAGCTGCATCTGAAGACATGCATTTTCACACACACACATACACACACATCTGACCCACACACCTGTGAAGCCGCTCATCTCAGTCACAATTTGCAGTTCCTTGTTTATTTCTTGTGTTTCATCAGCTTTCTTCAGGGCTTAGGCATGGACGGACCACCAGCCACCTGGCATGCAAAGCTCCCTATTTAAACAGAGGTCACTCCTAGCCAGTCCCTCTTCCAGCAATAATGGGCCTTTATACTCGAATGTTTACTGGTGCAATAATGCATGAGTTCTATACCTGAGCTTCCTTCGAGGGGTTTCAGGCTTGTCGATTGTGGACAGAGGCCTCCTCTATTGTTGTTTTGATGATTCATGCCGGAAACAGAATCACGGGGGGTTATTTTTCTTTCTTTTGCAGCATGAAAACATTCCATCTAGCTTTGCAAAACCAGAGCTTTTGACTTGTTCTAGGCCTGTTTGCCACCCTATGAGGGTGTTCACTGCTTTTCATTAACACAACTCTCTAGAGCATGTGTATTCTTTTTCACGATGCAAGAAAAAGATTTTTCTTCCGGTCCCGTGCGATGGTTTAATCATTATGGAAAGCGCGATGTTGTAAGTAGCTCTTTTCCTAGAAAAACCTAAACGTTTCTAACTGCTCCAAGGGAACCAAAAATTTAAGCCAACCAAAAATGTCCAGTTTTATGCATTGCTGTGAGTTCAGAGTTTCTTCTACAAAAATGCTTTTTAGGATCCCTAGAGCCCTCAACGCTTTGGGAAAGGTGTGAAGCAGCAATCACGGCAGCTGAAGTTCGTTAAACTGCGTAGGAAGCCTCCCTTTATTGGGAAGTAAAATGGGCCTTTTTCTAGTTAGAAAGCAAACAGACCTTCTGAAGAGGTCTTCTGCTCTCTCTCCACTGTACAGCTGATTTGTGTTTTCATTCGGGGCCCTGGAAAAGATTTAGTTCTCAGAGTCAGACTTAGTTCTCCTCAGCATCAACACGGTAGTTCGATGTAAGCTTTTCCAGATGAAAGCCTCCATATACCTTACTGTAGTCCATCAATTTGGTTCGACTTTACAAACAAAACCTTACCCCAAGTATCTGGATACTGGGAAGTCCCTAGTACATCCACCATAAGTCACTGGTCCTCGGCCCTGGCTTTCAGATGCCATTTACTAATAACTGTGGCCTTTGTTAAATGCTTACTCTATGCCAGGCACTGTACTAAGCCCTGGGGTGGCTACCGTATAAGCAGAATGGTTACAGTCCCTGTCCCTCACGGGGCTCACGGTTTAAGTGGTAAGGGCAACAGGTAGTGAATCCCCATTTTACTGCTGAGGAAACTGAGGCCCAGAGAAGTTAAAGGACTTGGCCACAGTCGCAGGACAGTCACAGATCACTTGAGAACCAGCCTGGCCTAGCGGATAGAGCACGGGCCCGGGAGTCAGAAGGACCTGGGTTCTAATCCCTGCTCTGCCACTTGTCTTCTGTGTGACCCCGGGCATGTCACTTAAATTCTGTATTCCAGTTACCTCAACTGTGAAATGGGAACTAAGACTAAGCTCCATGTAGGACACATATTGGGCCCAATCTGATTAGCTTGTATCTATCCCAGCAATCAGTACAGTGCCCTGCACATTGTAAGTGCTTAACAAATATCATTATTTAAAAAAAAATGGCAGAGCCGCGATTAGAGCCCAGGCCCTCTAACTCCCAATCAATTAATCGATGGTATTTATGGTACTATATGCAGAATACTGTATTAAGCTTTTGGGAGAGTGCAATAAGGCCTAGGCTCTTTTCACTAGGCCATGCTGCTTCCCTGAGCTCTGTTGAATGTTCTTGTTCTGTAGCAGTAAATCTCCCAAAAGGCTGCACCTCCCCTTCAGGATAAAACAGCTTTTGCCTTCATTTTGGGGTGTTTCCTGCTTCTTGGGGTTGCAGAGTGCTATGGAAGTGGACCCGTGTTGAAAATCATAGTCGCAAAGGTTGCGGAAGAATTTTCCTCAGGGCTTACACATCTTCAGGTACATTTTCTGAAGTGATTCTTGACAGTTTAAAAAAGGCAAGGATGTCAATCATAGGCCACTTTTACTAGTTTTGTCATCGGCACTTTCCGCTTGCCGAAACATAACGTGCTCTCCAATGCCACCACTTCTTCATTTTTTTTCTTTAGGTTTTTGCCTCTCCATTAAAGGACCAACTGTGGATTTTGATTTTGATTTCTCAGCTTCAACCCCCCCCAAGCATTAATGCAGTGGTTATGAAATGGGGCCTTTCTAAGATAGTACTTCCATTTCCGGTGCATGAATTTGAGCATGAACCCTTTCTTTGCATTCTCAGGGTATAAAGTCTGCTTGATTTCTTTTCACAAATCAAAACAACTCTCCTATCCTAGGCTGTTGGCAAAAGGTTTTCCATTTGGCTTTTAAGCTGCATCCTAGAAGTCAAATATAGGAAATGGCTTTTATAAATGAGAACTCTGAAGCTAACTGTAAGCATTTCCAAAGGATCAATGTGTGGTTCCAGTTTCTCCTACCCACTACATTCAGGATTTCACTCAAAACGGGAATGTTTTCCCACAGTGGGATATTGCCAAGGTTTCTCTGCCTTCCATAGAGAAATCTACCAGGGTTTCACGGATGCTTTTGAGGAACAAAGCGGACAGTTCTGGACTAAATGGTTTGTACTTCAGCAGTGGGATTCAATTAACAAGACTGGGCAAGAGTGGGGTTTTCAGAACAATTTTAATGACAGCAAATGTATTGCAGACTGCTAGAATCCAAATCATATTTGTAAAACTTAGTAAGAGTGATGCAGTAGGCAGGCTAGGAAATGATCTTAAAATGCATGTTTTTTCTCAGCACTACAGCAGCATTTGACACCTGGATTTTAATTCTGCCCAAGACATGAGGACAGAAAAAATTGAAAAAGTGGCCGTCATATGGTTTCAATCTTGGTGGTTTTTTTCATTTATGTGGGATTTTTTTTGGAAGCGTAGTTTGTTTTTTGTTGTTTTTTAAAAAAAATCTGTGGGTGATTTTCCCAGCTCTTTGCTTCTATTTTACTGTTTCATCATCCTCCACCACTGTCATGTTCATCACCAACTGCACTGTACCACAAGGACTGAATGAAATACTAAACACATATCTATTTCCAAAATGGCCTTCACGCTCTCTATCTAAACTATCTAACTATATATATATATATATATGTGTGTGTGTGTGTATTATATATATATATATGTAATACTCATTAACCAATAGCACATTTATGTTGCATATTCTATCACAAGCATCCCTTCTGCTTCTTGTTTTTCCTTTCTTTTTTTATGGCGTCCTCGTTAATTAGAAAATGTACCCACACCCCAACGTGCACTGTTCTGTCTTATATGTTCCTCAGCCTGGATCAGTCCACACTAATACATCCAACAATATATAATTGTTCATCCATGCTCATCAGGAACCATTTTACAAAATCCTCTCTAAGTACGATGGGTGAGTAGGATAGATGTTATAAAGGACTTGCATTTAGGCGGGGGGTAGGGGGGGAGAACCTGGCCAGGAATCTATCACCGATATTCTGAATACCCTTTGGGTTTCTTCTCTTGGAAACAATAGAACCCTAGTGAAATGGAGCCCCTAGTGCCAACGTGACCACACTGAGCTCATTTTCCCTTGAACGCACCCTTCTAGGACTTAGCTTTCTCTTAAAGACAAATGTTTTCTCTCTGGGTCCTTGATCACACTTGCTCCTCAGATGCCCTGCCCCTCTCAAAACCCACTGTCTGTACGTTATTTAAACGGGCTCAAAAATATTTGAGAGTGCTCGGAGTACTCTTCGTATCATACAGTCAAGGCCCCAAAAACCAGCCCCGAAGAACCCAGTTCCTCTGAAAGGGAGGCAAGAAGTGACTCCATCCCAGTGGCCAAGATAGCAGAGGAGGAGACGGAACCCAGGCCGCCAGCCTCGAGAGGCTGAAGAACCAGAACTAATCCATCAATTGATAGGATTTGAGTTCCTGTCGGGGGCAGAACACTTATCTAAGACCGGCTCATACTATCGTGCACGAAACGTGGACTTCTCTGTTTGTGACTAAGTCAGCATGATTAAGAAGTCAAGTGACTACCCCACTGGTCAGTTACTAGGTACAGAATTAGGTGTGCAGAGCCCATCGAAAGCAAATGGTCTTTGGCCCATTCCCAAATTCAAATCTGATGTAGGCCATCGAGGGCCGATTTAAAGAAAAAGCTTGGGTTCCTCTTAAATTTTTTTTTAAAAAGAGCGTAACAGGAGCACAGTGGAAAAGGAACTGGCAATTTCAAGGGACTCAACTCCAAGAGCAAGCTCTGCATTTGGAGGGCTACTATTTCGTAGTGGGGCATAAAACAAATAGAAATAAACCAATTCACTGTCTAACGAAAATAAAGCCTAAACCACCGAAGATTCTCAAGAGTGGGGGAATTAAGAAGCCTCCCTGAGAGATGGCGTGAAGAACACGTGAATGGTGAGAAGAGGCCCACCAAGATTTTAGTAGCTCAGCCACCACAGGAATTAGTCTTTGCCTTCTGCACAGCTTGAGCATTTCTGACAGGTTCTCAGATAGCAGGTGCCCTGGCTCAGCGCCCTGGAAAACTTCTAGCAAGTCAGTCCTTCGCTAAAGTTTATCGAGCTCCTACAGGCTACCAAGTGCTGTACTCTGTGCTACTGCATGCCCACCATTGACAGGTTAGCTCTGCCCGACAAAGGTTGCAATTCCGAACTTAGACTAACTTCCAGCTCGATTCACAAGCTGCTGTTTCCAAAATCCTGGCTAAGCTTTCCTCCAAGAATAAAATCGTTAGCTAATAAGAGGAGAATGAAAAAAAGAATGCTCTTTTCTTATGCCACTGGGTCTTTTTTTAGGTTAAGCAGTAATTACCCCCATTTCCTTACAACAATACCTGGAAGACACGGGCCACTTTGGGATGCCCAAAACCGAAGTCCAATCTGAAAATTAAAGTCACCACGATAGTAAAGAATCAAAACCAGATTTCTAGGGCCCCTTATAAAAAACAAAAGGCATTTGGTTCACTGCTTCTCCTGAGCGGGAAGCAACGGCACACGCATCCGAACATAAGCACAGATTCCGAGCGGGTCAGAAGAGGGGAGCCTGTCACCGGTACTGGTCTGGATCAGTTGGATGAGAATGGAGCTAGGGACCCCGCTTCTCAGGAGCACATCTAATGCGTGCAAGAAAATTACTATATTAAGTAATGAGATGAGTATACAGGGACCCACCTGATTCTTTAATTTGGCTTTTAAGCGGATGAACAATTATAATGCGACAACCCAAAGTCATTAATGTGGACTGACCAGTCAGCAACAATTAGTCAAAAACTTATTGTTTCTTCCTTACTCTTCTCCTCTCCCCATTCCAACTTCTGCCCTCCTGCCCCTCAACTCCCATTTTAGATCCGGGTGGTGAAAGCATTCCGTAGTTCTCTCTATGAAGGGCTGGAGAAACCGGAATCCAAGACCTCCATCCACAACTTCATGACGACGCCTGAGTTTCTGATCAATGACTACATCCACAACATCCCTCTCATTGATGATACAGATGTGGAAGAGAATGAAGAGCCTCCAGGCAAGGGCCTCCGGGCCAGCCCGCCCCATTCCCCCAACAAAAACAACAATGCCATAGACAGTGGCATCTACTTGACCACAGATGCCAGCAAGTCAGCTACCTCTTCTAGTCCAGGAAGCCCAATCCACAGCATGGAGACGTCACTCTAACCAGAACTTCTCTCTCAAGCACACGCTCATAGAAACAAATACCGACGCCCAACCCCACAAACAACAGCAAAATGCAAATATGTATACACAGACATACACACACAAAACACAGAGAGAGAGAGAAGCCAATGCACAAGAGAGGAAAACAACAGAGATCTCTGAGACTATTTTTTTTTGCAGATGGTTTGCAAAAAGAAGAATAAATTAAACAAATAAGGATCGTGTGGCAGATGTTTGTTTATCCAGGACATGAGGAATAGCTTATTACACAAAAGGGGAGAGAGAAAAAAAAAACTAGAGAGGGGAAGGGGTTTTTTCCCCTATTGATTTTTTTGTTGCTAATGATTACAAAAATGAACTCCTAAATTCCACCATCTGTTGGGGGCTTGGACTCTGAGCTGGGGTGGGTTTTTTTTAATGCACGGGGGAAGAAAGACAAAAATGTACTCATAAAGGAAAACAAAAAAAAAGAAGAGACTTCGGCGGTTTGGGCTGAGCTCAAACCAAGGAAAATGCTGTACAGAGATAACATGCATTTATTGATTTTTTTTTCCTTTCTCTTCAGTCCAGCAAAGAGCTCACATGCGTGAGCCACTCAAATATATTTGCACCAAAAAAAATTTAAAAAAACAAAAAAAATCTTCACAGCTATATTATAAATATATATAAGAAACAAAACAAGTATTAAGAATAGGAAACTGATTCTTGGCATGATTTTTCAGTTCCTTTTTCCAGGCACTTTTATTTTTAAATTGCATTTTTGATTGTAGCAGGTATTTTTTCAGGGAAATAGTTTGCAAAAATAACTTTTCGGTTCCAAAATTTTGCTCCCTTTCCCTTTGTTCCATCTCTCCTTCCCAACCACCTTAACTTCCTGGCCCCTGCATTTATCCCTCTTCCCCTAGAGTTAAGTTCCTGGAAATATTTTTTGATGAAAAGTCATAATCCTAAGGGGAAAATAAATGAAGGGGAGGGGAAGAAAGGGCTTGAGCAGGAGCTAGGAAAGGGTTGGAATAAGATTATTTGCACTTCAAGAGATATGACTGCACACTTGTGGCGTGAGGGAAGCTATGTTAAAGCTCATTATTAAAAAGACTGTAAGAAAGTGTCTAATCCGAAAGATGTCATTCAGTAGGTGGAAGCTGAATTATTCTTTTACATTTCACTTTGTTGGCTCATCCTGACTCCGGTCCACAAGCCGGATGTTGCTATTTCTCTATCCTCCTCCCCAATCTAAAGAAATGGGATGCCAAAAGCTCCATAAAAGTTGCCAATCCCTGATTATCGTAGAAGTCCTGATAATAATAATAATCGTGATATTTGTTAAGCACTTACTATGTGCCAGGCACTGTACTAAGCGCGGGGATGGATACAAGCGAATCGGCCCTGTCCCCTCTCGGGGCTCACGGGCCTTAATCCCCATTTTACAGATGAGTTAACCAGGGCACAGAGAAGCTGTGATTTGTCCAAGGTCACACAGCAGACAAGTGGTGAAGCCGGGATCGATCTCTGGCACTGGAATTTACAACAGATTGAATTATCATAGCACATTCCCATTGGAAGCTGACCTTGGTATGCCACTCTAAGCTTCTTCAAAAAGAACTTCTTTAAGGAGGGGAGGGAGGAGAGAGGAACCATTAAATCGTTGCCTCTAGATGGCACGGAGCCAACACGGTCATTCATTCTTAACTGCACACGCCGCCGTATATGCTTGCTCGTCACAGTCCCCCAGGGTTAGACCTCAAAGGAACTGGAATAAAGGTGCTAACAGTGAAAAATAATACGCTTGAGTAAAGCTATGCCACGTTCAGTAAAGGAGAAAGTTGGAGCAAAAGGGGCACAATGCCAGTGAGAACCAGCGCTTAGTTTTATTCGGTAGATAATTAGCCCTCTCTCTTACCTGTCTGGTCTCCTCCAAAGCTCGGAAGAAATCATTCCCTCTGCTACAGGAAGGTTTTAGATTTAACACTGGAAAAGCATGGATCTTGTGAACGGCACTTTACCTGGAGGCTACCGACAAGGTTTGGACCCGATCTATTTTTCTTGCTCAGCCCATGAAATACGCCAAAATTAGCGTCAACAGAGCAACGGTGGAAACGTGTCAGATTAATATCCACGATCAAATGGGACACGTCCAAAATCTCTTCCGATCTTCCACCTTCTGGCTCAATGAGGAGGTATAAAGAGAAAAGTAGGAAAATATAGCTATTTTAACCTTCATTTATTTCAGCTTGTGATAACGTTGAGAGAGACAATTGCATAAACAAAGCCATCTGGAGGAATCGAATTATGTCCTTGTTAGAATAACGCTCTGTCTCCCGGGCACTGGTTGGGGGGTAGGAAACCCCTTCAATTATGCAAAAACAACTTCGTTACTTACGCGACAAAAAAACGTAAAATGTTTTAACGGATCCGTACGTGTACCACCATTTTAAACAGCTCATCGACGTGGAAGAGTTCTTCTAGCATATTGCCGCCCTACCTGGTGTTGTCATTCTCGCCATCTGTGGGCATAGAATTTTTCCACATCCGATTTGAAGTCATGCATGATCCCACACAATTTAGGGGCACTTTAAATAACCTCATGAACCCCTTGTCACCATTTTTCAGCTGTAAACACTTTGTATTTTCACTCAATATTAGGTTGAACCCTTAAGGAGATGGAAACATTTTCCAAGAGTGTACAGTTCTGTGCATATTCTGCCAAGGGGAGTCAGGGCAAGCCTAGATCTAACATTGCAACCCGAGAAAATCGAGAGAATAAACAAACCATTTTGTGGTCGTCCAAAGGTATAAACCTCTGACGACCAGAGACTCATACGATTCTTTAAGGCATGATTTCAAGAACACGACAACTACTTTTTAAACCAATAGGAGGCACAGCAAAGAGAACTGTTCTTTCTCAACTGCGCAAGAGGATCGATAGCTTCATCTGTTAGCAACCTCGCTTCCTTCGCATTGGTTGGTACTTTTTAATTGAGATTACTCCATGTTTTATCTGCTGAAAGATCCATCTCTTTGTAGCTGGGGCTAGACAGTGGCCTGGAGGAGGCTGAGGTGGCCGGGGGTCGGCGGGGCTGGGGGGAGAATGGCAGTGGAAAAAACTTATATTGTGAAACTCGTAGTTGTCGAAGACAGCGGGAGACTGGCCTAACGGGCGTGCCTAGAAATATATTTTTAACCTGCCAGGCGAGAGAGCACACCACTCCCACGCCAGCTCTCTATCATCTTCACAAATGGTGCAGCATTCACACAAAACAAGTGCCATGCAAATGCCACAGAGGAGTTGTTGCGTTTATCTTGCTCTGTCCCGATAGGCTTCTCGGCTGGTGTCCGCCTGCATGGAAGACAAGACTAAAGCGCTCCAGTCCCCATCGTGCCATTGTGTCACAACAGAGAAAAAAAAAGAAAAAAGAAAAAAAAAGGATTCAAATCTGTCTCTGAAAAAAAATTCTGTTTAAATAAGATCCCACTTTAAAATACCAGCTACAGATAATTTAAAGCCATCCCTTTTTTCTAAAGGGCACATTGAGAATGTTACCCATTTGTAAATCGTTTCTTGCTGTCCTTGTTTTCAAAAACAGAAAAAGGCAACTCAATTTGTTGAGCATCTGCGTGTTCTTAAAAATGAAATAAAATTCTAAGTGTTTAATTTTAAGATGATCAAACGTGTAATACTACATTCGCAGGCTTCTTTTCATTCAATATTGTAGATATATTGATAGAACAAAGGATAAAATATATATTTAAAAAAACAAAAAAAACTTCACTGCTGCTGTATAAAGTCGCCAAATGTAAGCATCAATGGCTTATTCACTGGTTTTCCTTTATGGTGGGGGTGGGGGGGTTGGGAGAAGAGGATGGAGGTGGGGCAGTGAAATATGTTCATGTTGAGTTTTTTTTTAATAAAAACAACAATTGCTTGTACATTTTCAGGAGGAGGGGCTCTGTCTCACATTGGGAGGCCTCTCTTTACAAAGCATTATACTCTATTGAATGGCTCTATAAACTTTGTTCAGATTATTAAATATGTTAAAAAAACTTATCTGCCTGTTATAAAAACAAATGGAAAAAAAATTATATATGAAAAAGAGTCCACACCTGTATAGTAATACAAAGTCTGTAACTGGAATTTCTGAACTTAAAAGAATAGGCCAAAACTTTTTGTCTGTATAAAAAAAAAAAATATGAAAGTATCCTACAATCCCAGCTTTGATAATGTGTGTTATTTGTTACTTGCTGAAATCTCGCATGGAACAAAACAACAAAAGATTTCCTCACCACTGTTCACAAATACAGCAGCTTGACTAAAATATAATAAACTGCAGTAGTGATGTGCGTCAATTACGTTGTGGAAGAGCTTTTCCAAGTTTTTCTAAAGAGGAAAATGGCCTAGGCGATGAGGGACAAAAGGGTCATTCCGGCTAAGAGGTCTCATGCCCAAATCCACAAATGTCACCGGCAAACTTATACATGATTATACAAGAACACACTACTTCAATTTATCAAATTAGGATGGCACAAGGGAGATTATTAAGGAAGAGCGAGGAGCTTTCTTTCTGGGTTGATTGGATTACACGCTGGAGAATCAGGATAGAGTACGAAGTGATCTAGTTGGAAAGGTGATTAGAGATAAACAAGAAGTTTATAAAGGCCCAGCAGGGTTGGACTATTTCACCAAGATAGCAGGAAAATCCCCACTGAACCAGTGTGGACCACCGTAAGCCAGAGTCTGAGGAGAGCATAGAGGAATCAAACAGTGGGCCTCTCTTCTATACGCAGCATTGGTCATTTCAAATTCACTTGGGGGTCCTGTAGCTAAAATGGAGCCTGAGAAAGGGACGGAAGAGTGAACTAATTAAATACAGTCCGTTGGAGTTAAAGGAGCCTGTTCAAGCCTTGCAAAGAGAAGGCTAAGAAAGGACTTAGCCTTCAGGATAGCTTGTTGAGTGAAGTGAGCAGCTTTTCAGTTCCCACCGTAGACAGGACAAGGAGATATGGATTTAAATTGTAGAAAACTAGACTTTAGGAAGCACTTTCTGACTAAGAACTATAAGATATTGGGATGGTACAAGGGAAAGTTAGGACAAGTTAGTACAAGGGAAAAGTTAGCACCTTTCTTTCTGGGGTGATTTGAATACAATCGATCATCAGTGGTACTTATTGAGTGCAGACCACTGAATTAAGTGCTTGGGAGAGTATAATAGTGTAGATAGACAGGATCCCGGCCCCCAAAGAGTTTACATTCTACTGGGGGAGACAGAGGTTAGAATAAATTACACATAGGGAAAGGAACAGAATATAAAGATATACATAATATAAATTCATAATACATAATAATAATAATAATAACATTGGTATTTGTTAAGTGCTTACTATGTGCAGAGCACTGTTCTAAGTGCTGGGGAATCAGGTTGTCCCACTTGAGGCTCACAGTTAATCCCCATTTTACAGATGAGGTAACTGAGGCACAGGGAAGTTAAGTGACTTGCCCACAGTCACACAGCTGACAAGTGGCGGAGCGGGAATCCCTGCTCTGCTACTTGCCTGCTGTGTGAGCTTGGGCAAGTCACTTAATTTCTCTGTGCCTTAGTTACCTCATCTGTAAAACGGGGATTAAGACCGGAGGTTCCATATGGGACATGGACAGTATCCAACCTGATTAGTTTGCATTAGAGCTTAAATACCATGAAAAAAGATTTCTAGGATATTCCAGAAATGCTGTGGCAAGTAGAAGGAAAAAAACAAAAGATGAAATAGGATAGACAAGTGATTAAGAAGCATTGCTTCAATTCAATGTCATGAGTTTTAAATCATTAGAAGCAGCCAAACCTACTGTGGAAAAAAAATTTTACAACGTGCCAGATAGTAATAGAATTTTAAAAACGAATAAAAAGCCACACTTTTAGGCAAAAGGCAGAGGAAGTTGATTAGAGTCTAATGGAGAATTAGAAATAAAACAATTACTGGAATGAGTCTAAACTCATAAATCGTTGCCGAACTGTACATTACAAACGCTTAGTACAGTGCTCTGCATATAGTAAGCGCTCAATAAATACTATTGAATGAATGAATGAATAAATAAAGATGCATAAATTGACAGTTTTGTGGGACTCCACCAAAGAACGGCACTAAAGTTCTGACTGATAGACTTAACACATCTTGTAGTTTAATCTCTAAATACAGGGAGCAGAAATATATGTCAAAATTCATACTTTCTCCCAGTATATTCCTAATAATCAATCCATATTTTATTCCTCAAATGCCCCCCAAATAGCATACTAAAGTCTATTTGACCATGCCTTTTTCCAAAAGTAATTTCCCAGAATTGTTCATTTCCAGTGTGAATTGCATTGTGAATTGGAAGGAATAACATTTCTCTGAAATATTTGTCCTTGAGCTGTGGGTTCTGGATATTTGTTTGGTGGCAGAGCAGGGCAAGGTGGCTCTGAAAAATTCTCTTCCTTCATCTTATCCATTCCTAGCTTAGGGGTTTGCTCAGCTGCTCTTAAGGCTAATTCGGCACCTACTAGACCTTAACAGTTGGAACTCCAGCAGAGAAAAACCCTGGTCAAAAGGGTATGTTTCAGCCACGAATGTCCCTGGTAGAAATGAAAGAACAGGCTGGTTTCGTGTTTTATTTTCACAGCTCAACGGGCATTGTTTCAGTTTGAATGAGACAAACTACTGAATTTAAGAATCTTCACAAAGCAGAGATATTCAAGCTTCAACCTGAATTATACACACACTGTATTTTTCCTCTTTCCCCTCTCTCCCTTTATCAACAACGGTATTTACTGAAGACCTACTGCATGCACTGTTCTAGACCCTTGGAAATATAACTCTCTTCAGGGAACTCACAATCTAATGGTGGGGATAGGCAGACATAATTGTCAACCATATAGAGAACAGTAAAAAGATTCAAGAGTATATAGACTCAGATGATAAAAAACAAAAGGCATTGAAAAACCAGAACTCGAGCGATGACGACGGCTAAAGTTTAAGATATGACCAGGAATGTGGGGATTAATGGAGAATGTTTCATGGAAAAGGGTTTCGAAAGGGGACTGAAGTGGTTGGCTGGATTTAAGGAGGGGTTGGCCTTTCTGCACAGGAGGAAAGGACTGAGAATGGATTGAGCACGTGAGATCCAATGAGGTACACTGGGAGGAAGGAAGAGTGTGAGCTGGGGTATAGTGGGAGAGGAGTAGAGACACAGATGGCGATAGCAGGAGGAAAGTCTTCAAGTCCCTGGTCAGAAAGTTTTATGAGAAAATAGCTGTGGGAGATTTGAGATTTTTTTTCCCTATAATTATCTTCTTGTCACTCTCCTCCAGCATTTTATTATCATTATAGTACTTAAGTGCTTACTATGTGCTAAGCACTGTACTAGCGCTGGGGTAGATAGAAGATAATCATGCTGGACACAGTCCCTATCCTACATAGGACTCACGCTCTTAATCCCCATTTTGAAGATGTGGTAACAGGCACAGAAAATTTAAGAGACTCATCCTAGGTCATCCAGCAGATAAACAGAGGAGCCGGAGTTAGAACCCAGGACCTCTGACTCCCAGGCCTGTGCTCTTTCCACTAGGCCCCTTCAAATAACCTCTTGCTCTGCTGTTGCTCTCCATTTCCCTACTGGTCAGCTATTCCTACTGTCTGTAGGTGTTCCTCTTCCTATTTTCTTTGGGTTCTCTTCTTGCTCTTACCTATTCTCTGCCCTCTATCCCCTTTGCTCTTCTCCCTGTAATTTCACACTTCTCTTCCCTGTAATTTTGCCCTTATTCCTCCTTATGCCACCCACCAATAACAACAGGGACTCACGAGCATCTTGCTAGGAAGGGGTCGAGGCAACGCTCAGAAACAGGGAGGGCAATCACTTCTCTCTCAGGTTATCTCCTCCACTTCTGCTGCAGAAAGGGAGACGGCAGGAGACAGGAGAGGTAGAGTTGCAACAGACAGCGCTCGAGAGTTCCAAACAGCCCCTCTCTAGCCCCTCGAAGCCAAAGATGTGTTATGTTTCTTAGGTTGCATAATGGAATGGCGTCAATGGGACGCCTGAGATTTCTTGGTGTAAGTTTGCCGAACCTACAGCAGGTGGGATGTGCCACACTGGTTCCAGAGCCATGAAGCTCCCCTCCCAAATCCCCGTAAATATAGGCACCGCTTCCGAGCCATGTGATTCACTGGTAGGAGCTGAAGTGGAAGAAGGCTGAGGTTTAAGCCAAAAATACTGAGCATTAAGAGTCTTGGCACCATATTCAGACTTTACAAGGGTTAGGCTAAATGCAACTTGGACTGCTGGGTAAAAAAAATCTGGACCAAGCTTTTCCCTCCACCCCCAAAGCAGTCCACGGAGCCTGAGAGGGCTGCTGCTTGTGATTCAGGGGGCTTGAGTTCCACAGCTCCCCCATCCAAAATACAAACTCTGGGGACACAGTGGAGCTCGGTGTGTTCTCTAGGCTATTTTCTTCTCCGTATCAGGCCAGACACTCTGTGGCCACAGTGGTCTCCATGCCAACCATACAGCAGTCAAGGCAAAAGCAATCTTATTTTCCACACACTGATTACAGCTAGAATAGGGGGGAAATAGAGGGAAATAACAGGCTAGTGATTCACCAGTAATAGCTGGTAAATCACAGCGTTCAGGTTAAGCACTCAACCAGCTCTGAAAATGAATAGTTGGGGCAAATAAAAAAAAAACAAAAATTGGGGAGTAGTAAGAGACTTTTACCTTTCTTTTCACTGGGGTCTAATCACTCTAGATTTGAGCTCACAGTTTTGATTACAGAAATATACTCAGACTCCTGTTTATGAACTAGCCAAGATGTAAATCACGGTGGAAGATGGCACTGCAAAAAGTGGGCTAGAATGGTGAAAACGTTTGTGGGAAAGGATTCAAATCTAGTCTCAAAGCTAGTCCAAGTCAATTTTTCCACATAAAATAACTGACAGCTCAAATGAATCCTAAATGCAACGATGATTTAGTACTGGGCCAATACTGCTCAACCAACGTTTTTGAATCTTTAAGCCCTATCTGCAATTGCCTTCTCGATCAAGTTGTTAACCCATCTGGAATCTTAATTTTATAGACCTTTTCATAGCAGTATTTTAAAGTTTAGATGGAGGGGCTCGTTTGCCTACAAAAATGTCACAGACCATTTCTGCCCATAAATGTAATAATTTCAGCAGATACTGTTTACTGTGGGCAGGGAACATTTCTACCAATTTTACTATAGTGCACTCTCCCAAGCACTTAGAACAGTGCTCTACATGCAGTAACTGCTCAATCAATGCCATTGATTCATATAAAACACTTCTAAATAAGCATCAGTAACATTCACAAGACACTCTTTCCTTTCCCTCCCCTTTAAAAAAACCCAAAAAACCCAAAAACCAAAAAAATGAAATCAAAGCTACAAATTTTATACTTGGGGCATACTTTAAAGAGGAATGAGAAAAGATTCACTATCTTCTGATAAGCGTCTGAGCTTTTAATTTTCTGCAAATTTATCAAGTGCTTACTGAGTATAGGGCATTAAAAAAAGTGCTTCAGGCAGGTAAAATATGAATGGAATCTACAAATAATTCTCAAACCTCGATTTAGTCCATGCTTCAACTTTGACCCCTATCAAGTCAACAGATTTTTACCAGATTTAACAGCAAGCAGCTAAGGCCCATCAGTTTCACCTCCTTTCCCTATCCTTGCCCCTAGATATGTGGCAGGTGTCAATGAGCAATAAAATGGTGGCTAAGCAGTCAGCCAGAGGGGAAGCAAAGAAGTGGATAATCCAAGATCCTCTGCATGATCACATCCTTTAGATGATTTTAGATCAACACACAACCTAACCTGTTAAAGTTCAAAGAATATAGGGCTAAATACCTGTGACTTTCATTTCTGTATCACAAGAAAGCATTTCCACAAACACATTTATTCAATGGGGTGTAAATTAATTTATATTATAGGGAGTCAATGACATTTTCCAAATATATTAAATGAACCAAATTTGACAATTTGCATTTCAAATTCTAAACTCTTGGGAGGGATGTTCTAAAAACTACAATACACCTATTTTAGCGAAATCCACGTCATAGTTACAATGAAGTAATCTCAAACCTAAAAATGCTTCTGTTTCAGCACTTTAACCCAAATGCTGATATCATAGGAATATAGGGAACGTTTTCAAATTGTACTTACCATTTAAATGCAGAGAAAATTAACTCTCCCCCCCAAATAAAACTAGCCCTTATATTAACAGAATCCAACACAAAAGTAATAAAAAACACAAAGAAAAGTTGTCTGTGTTTATCCACACAATGTTTTATTAAACAAAATAAAATGCAATACATTTGTTAAAAGTTAACACTTCCTCAAATATAATGAAGAAATACTGATGCTCTCAACTGCGGTGTGCACCCAAGCCAGAGTTCAAATACTTGTAACACACTCTTGGCATCTTGGAAGTCAAATGAGGATCTTACAGTAGTATTGGGATTGTGGGGGTGGATTTAAGGTATAAAAAAATTTACCTCTATGCAAATTCCACCTCAAGGAAGTCAGAGAATAACCTGTTTAGAGGATAAGGACTGAAGAAAATGACCATTTTCCTGGGCATGCAAAACTGCTCCACAAATTCTAATTTCTTGCCACCAGCTTCCATGATAATTTGATGAAGATTCATTCCAGAAATTTTCCCCTGCTTCAAGAATTCCATCCTCAAGTTTCCCAGTCTTAGGCACATTCAAAGAATAAAAGTGTGCCTTTTTTCATTCTACTGGGTCCAACCCTTAACAAGATCATCAGTTGCTGCTCTTTACAATACTCCAAACTATTCTGTTGTTCCTTATTAGGGAATTTCTGTGTCCAGGGTGTAAATCTGAATTAGGTCAGATACAATATTATCAATGATTGACTTTGTAAGGTCTTCACTAAAAACCTAAAAAAGAAGAAAAAATTAAGTTTAGACGGACTTGCCTTTTATCAAAGAACATTCAAGATCATTCGGGTGTTTCTCTTCTCTTCAAATTCAATTGTTTCCTCTCTGAAGGAAATGATTACAGAGGGCAAGTTTGGATTTTCGTACACTGGTTGCAAGTTTAAATCAGAGATGATCAAAAACTTGCACTCTGGTATATTTGCTGGATTGCCTAAAAGGATTCTTGCTCTTCTAAAATGAGTGTTCTAGTTCTTTTCCAGAAGCCAAATGAGTGCACTGGAGATAACAGCAGTCAGTAAAAACCTTCAGTGGCTGCTCTTGCCTCTCCACATCAAGAAGAAATTTCTGACCATTGGCTTAAATCAATCAGTGGTATTTATTGAGCACTTTTTATGAGCTTAAGGCACTCATCAGCCCTCTCTCCTCCACCTACCCTCGCTCCTCTCCCACTACATCCCACCTCACCCACTTTGTTCCTCTCAAGCCAACTTACTTCAGAAACTAAAAAGTTTCCACATATTATTCCAGATAATATGAAACAGGGAAAATCCACAGAGAAAAGAGAGGGACGCCTTCCTCAAACTTAGAATGCAATCGATCCAGACAACGAAAAGGCTGCGAGAGTAATGATATTTACTAAGCACAGTGTACTGTACTAAGTCCTTGGGAAGTACAACAGAAGCGCAAGATGTGTTCCCAGCCCACCAGGAGCTTATACTTTAAATGAGGGATATGAACATAGAAATGTAAACAATATACACGTGGGCTGAAGATGAGCATAAGTAAATACGTAGATGCAAGAGGTGTCTGAAGGGTTGATAATGCAGATGATGACAATTAGACAAGGGAGGCTTCTTGAGGGAGGTGGGATTTTAGGAGGGTTTGAAAAAGGGGAGGACCAAGGTCTGGCAGATTTGGAGGGCCCTAGGGATTGGAAAAAGGCAAGATCAAAACCTTATTAAAGGCACATCTCCTCCAAGAGGCCTTCCCTGACTAAGCCCTCATTTCCTCTTTCCCCACTCCCTTCTGAATTGCCCCTGCACTTAGATTTGCTCCCTTTATTCACCCCTCCCTCATTCATTCATTCAATAGTATGCATTGAGGGCTTACTACATACAGAGCACTAAGCCCTCAGCAAAACAGCACTTATGTATATATCCATATTTATGTTCATTTCTTTCTCCCCCTCTAGACTGTAAACTCACTGTGGGCAGGAAACGTGCCTACCAACTCGGTTATATTTCCCCAAGCACTTAGTGCAATGCGCTGCACATATTAAGCGCTCAATAAATATGACTGATTAATTTGAGCTGGGTACTGAGGAGAGCAGATAAGAAAGCAGGAGGGAAAACTATTGGAGGCAAATGGTAATGAATCTACTGACTCTGGCATTTAAAGAAGAGCGCAGCACCTCAATTCAACTTCAGTAACTTAGTCTAGGGCAGTTCACCTGTCACCATGGCTTCTCTACTTCAGAATCTGCTGGCATTTACAATGGGATGCCCTGTCAGGAGGGTCACTTGGAGGTAAATCGCAAAAGAGAGGGTGAATATCAAATATGTTATAAACAAACAGTAGTAGAATTTATCATTTAAGAATATGGGAAGGACAGGAATTGTGGGAGACGGTGATGCCCCCAACAAGAAAATAATGCGACACATTCAGTTTCTGGAGTGTGCTCTTGGGGAACTCTCTCAAGGCTCATATCCCTTTTGAAATGGAAACAGATCTCTCTCAGACGATGACCTCCTCATAAATATACCTTATGAAAGCCAAAGTTAAGAGTGTTGAGTGGAGTTCTAGTTAGTTAATGAGATTTTGTAAATGGATGCAAAATTTCATAACTCCTATACGCCCTCCTTCTTCCTAGACGAATGACAGAGAGAACAATGACTGAGAAGCGGCAGGCCCGAGAATGGAGGCCTGATGGACTTTCATCCTAAAACCAGAAAAAAGCCCAGGCTGAATACCCTCTTACCTGCCACCATGGTTTCTCCGCCTCAGAATCCGCTGGCACCTCCACCCCATAGCACTGAAGGGCAAAATACAGCACGGCCACAGCAATGTGCTGGGCCTGGTAACGAAGGCAGAGTGCTCCGTGGTAACTATCCTGGAGGAGTGCCCACGCAGCCACCGAGATGGGGGTTCGTTCCCAGCTATGACGATTCATCCAGTGTTTTAAAGATATTAGGTAGTGCAGCAGATACTGAAAAGACACAAACATTGGGTCAGTTTTCTTTAATGGGAATTATTTCCTTCGAGTCTGGCTCTTCCTACACGAAGTCACCACTTCTGATTAACTAAATAAATCTCAAACATTTATTCTTCCAGAAAAACATCTTTCTTGTCCCCCTCAAATCAATTTGGAAAGAAAGCCAATGGACATGCTAGAAACTTTTTCAGGGGAAATGTGTACTTGGATATCAGCTGCCAGGCAGGAAGGAGTTTTAAGACAACTCCAGGGCCTAAATCCACTTGAGAAAAGAAATAAAGTTTATAAAATTCCTAATAAGAGAGTGGCATCTGCCTTTATAGCTTTTCCACTGACTCATGACCCTTCCTGAAATAACCGATTAGTACTTCTTAAAACTTGCTGTCTTTTTAACCATCTCTCACAGAGAACACTGTTTGGTCTGCCAGATATATATAAACCATTATTTTCCCTGAAGAAATTATTTTGTTTTTGTTAAATACACAGATCAGAATTCTTCCGTTCTTACTTACTTTTTGCCAGGCACTGTACCAGGTTTTGGGGTAGATACACGACAATTAGTTTGGACACAGCCCCTGTCACACATGGGACTCAGGGTCTTAATCCCCATTTTACAGGGAGTTTTACATTTTACAGACCAGGCACAGGGACATGGCGACAGACAAGTGAAAGAGCGAGGATTAGAACCCGGGTCCTTCTGACTTCCAGATCTGGGTTCTTTCCCCTAGGCCATGCTGCTTCTCGCAGGCCTTGCTGCTTCTTGCTTTTTCTAACTCATATTCTCTAGTTGCTCTCATTCTTCAGAGAATTCTTGGAATGCTCAACTTATCTCTGCAATTGTTTAAATTGTTCTTAAAAAAAGAACTGAGTTGGAGGCGTTATAGCTTTCACCATCTGTTGACCTATTTTGTGTTTCTATAGGCCAACTGCATGGGTCACCTCTTAACTGGCTACAGCAAGCACAGGTATCAGTAATTTTTGCTAAGGAAGACAGCTAGCTGCTCTTCTGAAAAGTTGCCCTATGTTTCAACTGACCTACAGCTGTATAGGAAATCTTTTAAATGGAATCCTGAATTTGTCACCTGCTCATCAGAAAACAGCTCTATCAACACCAGACTCCAGACCGGGACAAAGGTCGGTGACTGGTATTTAAGCAGATGAAAAATGCTCAACAAGACATAATTCAATAAGGACACAAGGAAATTAAATATGCCGGTTGAGTGGGGAGGGAGAGGGGAATTGGGGGATGGAGGGAAACAGAGATGACTTCCTGATTCCTGAAACATTAATTTGGGATCCAAAGGATGAGATGATTAACTTTCTGGCTAAAGAACAAAGATCTTGGCTTATTCGTCTTAAAGCCTCAACGAATGACCTCAATGCCGTGTCCCCTCCTCTTCCAGCATTCCTTTTCCCGCATGACAATTCTGAAGTACGTACTTTGTGTGGATGCTGGAAGGAGACCCGAAAACGTAAAACTCTTAGCATGAGTAGTTCACACTGAACGATGCTGTCTCTCAGTTCCCAGAAACGAGAGTCCAGCTCCAAGGGTTCACTTCTTGGATTCAAATACCTACATGGAGGAATAAGATGACTAGGATGTTTATGGATTTTCCCTCAATCACTTCCTCATGATGGTACTTCTTCAGTTGATCAACAAAGGAATGTTTTATTTACCAAAAAGTCAGGCTAATCACTTAAGCTTCCAGCACACAAGGCTTAAGAGTTTTAACAAGGAAAAGAGTTAAACTTGCATTTTCTTCTCTAGAAGGACTCCCAATATGATTCAGGGAAACGCCATTTTTTTTAAATCTACTTCTCACCCTGCCATAACATCAGCCAAAAAGGATGGTGGTTAAAAAATCCTTTTAAACCTTTTTCCAACAAGGAATTTTGCACCTCAGTATACGCAGCTTGGAATATTTTTAATTCCAGCCCCAACCTTTCACTGCCAGTCTAGCTAGTTGCTTAGGAATAGCGGGGGATTAGAGACACCCACACTGTAATAAATACATGGTCAATGTGTTTATTGGTCAGTGGTCATGAGTAGTTCCTTGTCCAAGTACCCAAGTACCCAAGGTTGTTTTTCTGCCAAACACTTGATTCTATACTTTGTGCCCCACCTAGACGGTAAGTTTGTTGTGGGAAGGGGACACGTCTACCAACTCTGTTTTACTGTACTCCCAACCATTTAGTACAGTGCTCTGCACATTGTAAGGACTCAATAAATAGCAATGATTGATTTTCTCACATAAACAGGACCACCCAAGTCTTATAGAACACCCTCCTTAACCACAATCAGGGTTTCCAATCATCTTCTCTTGTTACTCATCGTCCAACCTCCCCCTTCCCTCCTGATAAAGCCCCAACACTTCTTAGTCTCTCTTCCCTGTTATTCAACAGTCAAAAGCTAACAGACTCCCCAACCCCCTCCCTTCATCAGATCCCTGCCTGGTTTCCCCTCCATTTATCTCTTCCCCACACTCTGAAGCTGTCACTCTTGGAAACAAAATATTTCCTTCATCATCTGTTCTCAAAATTCAAGGACAAAGTAGTTTCCCTATAAGCTATAAGTGTCCCAGTAAGTGCCTGTGACTGAATGCTGCCTAATTACTTTCCATAAGTCATTTTGTATCATTTGGGGACCAAAGTACTACTTGAAGGTTTGGAGGGAAGCAGAGCTGGGCTGGCTCTGACAAAAGTACAAGGAAATCCCTGCAAAAAAAAGAGCAACACGGAGGCAATAGCTCCATTCCCCCAATTTTTTTTTCTGGTATTTGTTAAGTGCTTACTATATGCCAGCCATTCTACTATGCACTGAGTAAATACAAGCTAATCAGGTTGGACATAGTCCATGCCCCTCTATGGGGCTCAAAGTCCTAAACGCCATTTTACAGATGAGGGTAACTGAGGTATAGAGAAGTGAAGTGACTTGTCCAAAGTCGCACAGCAGACCAGTGGCAGAGGCGGGATCGGAACCCGGATCCTTCTGACTCCCAGGCCTGTGCTCTATCCACTAGGTCACACTGTTTCTCGATTAACCCTGCACGGCCCCAACAGCATCTCAAGTAAAACCACATGGGCACACAGGGGCCAGACCGGACCTGATGGGTGTAAGCTAAGAGGAGGAGTCTGAGCAGCCTTCCCTGTCGATAGATTCCATGCCAGGGTAGTTCTCCAATGGAAAAGAAAATTTTAAGTAGCCAATATAGTCCCACACTAGAATGCCATCACCTGGATCAGGTGTATTGTTGGAGAAGGCTATCTGATCTTACCCACTTGAACCTAGAGCACATATAGAAAGAATGGCATAATAGGATTGTTCTGTTTGCCAAAATCAATTCCAACCCAGCAAAGAAAAAGTTACCTGTGTGATACGTTAATAATGTCTCGAGTCCGCAGATGCTGCTCCTCTACTTTGCCTGCCAGGTAAATGGCAGACATAGCGACCAGATAAGGATCATATGCATCCAGGGTGGTCTCGCAGAAAAATTTGTGGTAAATGGTACAGGCCGTGGCGATGGGAATAGACTGCATTCCCAACTTGACACCTACGAAAAATAAGACATTTTTACTTCAGTTTGCATTTACTGACCCTTTACAACTAAATGGAACTGTAGTATTACTCATTCATTCATTCAATCGTATTTATTGAGTGCTTACTGTGTGAAGAGCACTTTACTAAGTGCTTGGAATGTACAATTCAGCAACAGATAGAGACAATCCCTGTCCAACAACGGGCTCACAGTCTAAACGGGGGAGACAGACAACAAAACAAAACAAGTAGTCAGGCGTCAATACCATCAAGATAAATAGAATCATAGATATATATACATCATTAACAAAATAAACAGAGTAATAATATATACAAATGAGCACAGTGCTGAGGGGAGGGGAAGGGGGAGCAGCAGAGGGTGGTGGGGAGGGAAGGGGGAGCAGAGGGAAAGGGGGGGCTCAGTTTGGGAAGGCCTTTTGGAGGAGGTGAGCTCTCAGGAGGGCTTTGAAGAGGGGAAAAGAGTCAGTTTGGCAGAGGTGAGGAGGGAGGGCATTCCAGGTCAGCAGTAGGACATGGGCCAGGGGTCGACTGTGGGACAGGCGAGAATGGGGGACCGTGAGGAGGTGGGTGGCAGAGGAGCAGAGTGTTAGAGGTGGGCTGTAAAAGGAGAGAAGGGAGGTGAGGAAGGAGGGGGCAAGGTGATGGAGAGCTTCGAAGTCAAGAGTAAGGAGTTTTTGTTTCGTGTGAAGGTTGATAGGCAACCACTGGAGGCTTTTGAGGAGGGGGGTGACATGCCCAGAGCCTTTCTGTGGAAAGATAATCTGGGCAGCGGAATGAAGTACAGACTGGAGCGGGGAGAGACAGGAGGATGGGAGATCAGAGAGGAGGCTGATGCAATAATCCAGTGGGGATATTATCAGTGCTATTACACTATTTCTTTTGAACTCCCCCAACTGCTTAGTACAATTTTCTTAAATTTAATCTTCTGATTAAATACGACTGATTGATACCAGAAGTTATCTCAGGAGAGATGTGGCCTGAGGGTGCCACTCTATACCCCAAACTGCCACTTCGGCAATTCCTCTCTACGTAAGCGCTTGGTTGCTGTTCTTTTCTGGTATTTGTTAAGCACCTACTATGTTGCCAGGCACTGTACTAAGCACAGAGATAGATACAAGCTAATCAGTTTGGACACAGTTCATGTTCCATTTGGGGCTCACCATCCTAATTCCCATTTGAAAGATGGGGTAACAGGCACAGAGACGTGAAATGACTTGCCCAAGGTCACACAGCAGACAAGTGGCAGAGCCCACCCCCTTCTACTCTCCCACCATAGTTCTTAGGTATCTAGGTTTATACTCTATTACCTTCTATCAGCAATTTATTTTAGTGTCCAGTCCCCTGAAGGATCATATCTACTAATTCTACTGAATTCTCCTAAGCACTTAGTACAGTGTTCCACACTCAGCAGGCACTCAATAAACACTACTGATGGATGAAACTAGAAAATGAACAAAAATACAACAGACGAGAATAAATGGCTTAATGTACATACACCTTCATTCCCACTGAGAGCAGGTCAAATCTTTCTTTTAATCAAATCGTATTTACTGAGCGCTTATTGTATGCACAGCATATATGGCTTAGTGGAATGAGCACGGGCTTGGGAACGAGAGGTCACGGGTTCTAATCCCAGCTCCGCCACTTGTCAGCTGGGTGACTTTGGGCTAGTCATTTAACTTCTCTGTGCCTCAGTTACCTCATCTGTAAAAGGGAGATTAAGACTGTGAGCCCCACGTGGGACAAACTGATTACCTAGTATTACCCCAGGGCTTAGAACAGTGCTTGGCACATTGTAAGCGCTTAACAAATATCCTCATCATCATCACTGTCCTAAGCGCTGGGGGCAGTAGGAGACACAGTGTGGCTTAATGGATAGAGCACGGACCTGGGGTTCAGAAGGATCTGGTTTCTAATTCCGCCTCCGACATGAGCCTGCTGTGTGACCTTCAGGAAGGCACTTAATAATAATAATAATATTGGTATTTAAGCACTTACTATGTGCAAAGCACTGTTCTAAGCGCTGGGAGGGATACAAGGTAATCAAGTTGTCCCAGGTGGGGCTCACAGTCTTCACCCGCATTTTACAGAAGAGGTAACTGAGGCCCAGGGAAGTGAAGTGATTGCCCAAGGTCACACAGCAAACAAGCGGCAGAGCCGGAATTAGAACCCATGTCCTCTGACCCCTCCAGCCCGGGCTCTTGCCACTAGGCCACGCTGCTTCTGGCTTGTAACCACCCCTGCGCTGAGCGTTCATTCATTTATTCAGTCCCTCAAATGTATTTATTGAGCGCTTCCTGTGTGCACTGTACTAAGCGCTTGGAAAGTACAATTCGGCAACAAATAGAGATAATAGTACAGTGCCTGGCCCACAGTAGGCGCTTAACAAATACCATAATTATTACTGAACGCCACTGATCGATCCAAGCGATTAAAAAGCCATTGATCCAGGACCCGGCCGAAGGGCCCCCACCACAGGGCGGACACGTGCATGTGGGTCATTCATTCATTCATTCAATCGTACTTATTGAGCGCTTACGATGTGCAAAGCACTGGACTAAGCGCTTGGAATGATTCGGCAAGAGATAGAGGCGATCCCTTCCCAACAAGGGGCTCACAGTCTAAACGGGGGAGACAGACAGCAAAACAAGTAGCCTGGTGCCAATATCATCAAGATAAATAGAATCACAGATACATGAACATCATTAACAAAATAGAGTAATAAATAATATATACAAATAGGCCCAAGTGCTGTGGGAGGGGAAGGGGGGAAGAGCAGAGGGAGGGGGGAGGGGGAATGGGGAGGGGAAGAGGGGCAGAGAGAAAGGGAGGGCTCAGTCGGGGAAGGCTTCAAGAGCATCCAAATAAATAGAATCATAAAAATTAATAAAATAGAGTAATAAATAATACATAGAAATAGGCACAAGTGCTGTGGGGAAGGGGGATGGAGATGGGGAAGGGAGGAGGGGCAGAGGGAAAGGGGGTGCTCAGTCTGGGAAGGCCTCGAGAGCAACAAAATAGAATCCGATATATACACAAGATTAACAAAACAAATAGAGTAATAAATAATATATAGAAATAGGCCCAAGTGCGGTGGGGAGGAGAAGAGGGAATGGGGAGGGGAGAAAGGGAATGGGGAGGGGAGCAGAGGGAAAGGGGGGGGCTCAGTCTGGGAAGGCCTCAAGAGCATCAGAATAAACAGAATCATAGATATATACACATCATTAACAAAATAGAGTAATAAATAATACATAGAAATAGGCACAAGTGCTGTACATTCCAAGCGCTTAGTACAGTGCTCTGCACATAGTAAGCGCTCAATAAATACTACCGAATGAAAGGGATGGGGAGGGGAGGAGGAGCAGAGGAAAGGGGGAGGCTCAGTCTGGGAAGGCCTCAAGAGCAACAAAATAGAATCTGATATATACACAATATTAACAAAATAGAGTAATAAATAATGCATAGAAATAGGCCCAAGTGCGGGGGGGAGGGCAAGGGGTGCGGGAATGGGGAGGGGGAGCAGAGGGAAAGGGGGGTCTCAGTCGGGGAAGGCCTCAAGAGCATCAAGATAAATAGAATTATAGATATATACACAACATTAACAAAATGGAGTAATAAATAATATATAGAAATAGACACAAGTGCGGTGGGGAGGGGAAGGGGTGCGGGAACAGGGAGGGGAGGAGGGGCAGGGGGAAAGGGGGGGGGGGGCTCAGTCTGAGAAGGCCTCAAGAGCAACAAGTAGAATCATGGATATATATAAACAGCACTAACAAAATAAAGTAATAAATAATATATAGAAATAGGCCCAAGTGCTGTGAGATGGGGAAGGGGTGTGGAAATGGGGAGGAGGGGCAGAGGGAAAAGGGGGGGCTCGGTCGGGGAAGGCCTCAAGAGCATCAAGATAAATAGAATTATAGATATATACACATCGATAACAAAATAGAGTAATAAATAATATATAGAAATAGAGACAAGTGCGGTGGGGAGGAGAAGGGGGGTGGGAATGGGGAGGAGGGGCAGAGGGAAAGGGGGGGCTCAGTCTGGGAAGGCCTCGAGAGCATCAAGATAAATCGGATCATAGTTATACCCACAACATTTAGCGAAATAAATAGAGTAATAATAATATAGAGAAATAGGCACAAGTGCTGTGGGGAGGAGAAGAGGGAACGGGGGGCGGAGGGAAAGCGGGGGCTCGGGCCGGGCCGGGCCGGGCCGGGCCGGGCGGGCCTCCAGGAGGAGGTGAGGAGGGCGGGCATTCCGGGTTACCTGCCTCCATGATGAAGCGAGTCATTTTGAAGTGGACTTTGGCGTCCGGGGCGGCTTTGCCCTCGGCCGGGGGCCGGTCGGGGTCCGGGCCCGGTTCCATGGGGCCCCTCCGCCGCCTCTGGGGAGGCCCGGTCCTCCCAGGGCCGGTCCTGCCAGGGCCGGTCCTCCCGGGCCCGCCGCGCGCGCGCGCGCGCCCCCCCCCCTTCCCCCGGCGCGCGCGCTCGTGCGCCGTAACCCCGCCCCTTCTCGGGGCCGCGCGGACGTGACGTGCGCGCACGCGCCAAGGGCCGCCCGGCCCTTTCCCCTCGGCGCCGGGACCCCGCCCCTTGCGGCCCAGACTTCATTCATTCAATCGTTCATTCATTCATTCGTTCATTCATTCATTCGATCGTTCATTCATTCAATCGTTCATTCATTCATTCAATCGTTCATTCGTTCGTTCGTTCATTCGTTCAATCGTTCATTCATTCATTCATTCGTTCATTCATTCATTCATTCGTTCATTCATTCGTTCATTGATTCATTCAATCGTTCATTCATTCTATCGTTCATTCGTTCATTCATTCTATCGTTCATTCATTCATTCGTCCGTTCATTCATTCAATCGTTCATTCATTCAATCGTTCATGCAATCGTTCAATCATTCAATCGTTCATTCATTCATTCGTTCAATCGTTCATTCATTCATTAATTCGTTCATTAATTCATTCAATCGTTCATTCATTCATTCATTCGTTCATTAATTCATTCAATCGTTCATTCATTCTATCGTTCATTCATTCATTCGTTCGTTCATCCATTCAATCGTTCATTCGTTCATGCAATCGTTCAATCATTCAATCGTTCATTCATTCATTCAATCGTTCATTTGTTCATTCAATCGTTCATTCATTCATTAATTCAGTCATTCATTCAATCGTTTGTTCATTCATTCATTCAATAGCATGGATTGAGCGTCTGCTATGTGCAGAGCACTGGACTAAGCACTTGGAATGAACACTTCGGCAACAGAGAGAGACCATCGGGCTTGGGAGTCAGAGGTCATGAGTTCGAATCCCAGCTCTGCCACTTGTCAGCTGTGTGACTGTGGGCAAGTCACTTCACTTCTCTGTGCCTCAGTTACCTCATCTGTAAAATGGGGATTGACTGTGAGCCTCACGTGGGACATCCTGATTACCCTGTATCTACCCCAGCGCTTAGAACAGTGCTCGGCACATAGTAAGCGCTTAACAAATACCAACATTATTACCATCCCTGCCCATTGTCGGGCTCACGGTCTAATCGGGGGAGGCAGGTGGACAAAAACAAGACAACATCATCACGATAGATAGAATCCATTCAATAGTATTTATTGAGCGCTTACTATGTGCAGAGCACTGGACTAAGCGCTTGGAATGGACAATTTGGCAACAGATAGAGACAATCCCTGCCCAATGATGGGCTCACAGTCTAATCAGGAGAGACAGGCGGACATAAACGAGACAACATAATCACAATAAATAGAATCAAGGGATGTACACCTCATTAACAAAATAAATAGGGTAATAAAAATATATACAAATGAGCACAGTGCTGAGGGGAGGGGAAGAGAGAGGGGGCGGAGCAGAGGGAAAGGGGGGAAAGAGGGCTTAGTTGAGGGGAGGTGAAGAGGGAGCAGAGGGAAATGGGGAAGCTCAGTCTGGGAAGGCCTCTTGGAGGAGGTGAGTTCATTCCGTCGTACTTACTGAGCGCTTACTTTCATTCAAGTCGTATTTACTGAGTGCTTACTATGGGCAGAGCACTGTATCAAGCACTTGGAATGGACAATTCGGCAACTGATAGAGACCATCCCTGCCCAACGATGGGCTCGCGGTCTAAATGGGGAAGACAGACAGCAAAACAGAACATGTAGTTGGGCATCAATATCATCAAGATAGCTAGAATCACAGATATAGACACATCGTTAATAAAATAAATAGTATAATAAATAATGTGCAGAGCACTGTATTAAGCGCTTGGCATGGACAATTCAGCCACAGGTAGAGACCATCCCTGCCCAACAACGGTTCGCAGTCTAAAGGAGGGAGTCACCGCAAAACAAGTAGTCTGACGTCAATATCATCAAATAAATGGAATCACAGATATAGACACATCGTTAATAAAATAAATAGGGTAATAAATAATGTGCAGAACACTGTACTAAGTGCTTGGAATGGACAATTGGGCCACAGAAGCGACAATCCCTGCACAACGACGGGCTCGCGGTCTAAATGCGGGGGGATCCAGGACCCGACTGAAAGGCCCCCACCACAGGGAGAGATGTGCACCACGCTGGCGGGAGCGGGGAGATGGGGACGGGGGAAGGGGGTCATTCATTCATTCAATCGTACTTACTGAGCGTTTACTATGTGCAAAGCACGGTACTAAGCACTTCGGCAAGAGATAGAGGCGATCCCTGCCCAACAAGAGGCTCACAGTCTAAAGCGGAGAGACAGACAGCAAAACAGGTAGTCTGGCGTCAATATCATCAAGATAAATAGAATCACAGATATAGACACATCGTTAACAAAATAAATAGAGTAATAAATAATATGTACAAATAGACACAAGTGCTGTGGGGAGGGGAGCAGGGGCAGAGGGAAAAGGGGGGCTCAGTCTGGGAAGGCCTCAAGAGCATCAAAATTAATAGAATCATAGATATATACACAACATTAATAAAATAAATAGGGTAATAAATAATGTGCAGAGCACTGTACTAAACGCTTGGAATGGACAATTCGGCAACATATAGAGACAATCCCTGCCCAATAACGGGCTCGCAGTCTAAACGGGGGAGGCAGACAGCAAAGCAGAACAGAACAAAACAAAAGAAATAATCTGGCGTAGATATCATCAAGATAAATAGAATCATAGATGTATACATATCGTTAACAAAATAAATAGAGTAATACATAATATATACAAATATGCACAATGCTGAGGGGAGGGGAAGGGAGAATAGGGAGGGGAAGAGGAGGAGAGGGAAAAGGATAAAAGGGGTGCAACTTTTCATACTGTTTTGCTGGGGGAGCTTGGTGGTGGCAGTGAGGAAACAAGTGGCCATGGGGTGGGGAGAGTTGCTATATCTCAAGTAGCAGCGTGGCTTTGTGGAAAGAGCCCGGCCTTGGGAGGTCAGAGGTCATGGGTTCGAATCTCGGCTCTGCCACTTGTCACCTGTGTGACTTTGAGCAAGTCACTTCACTTCTCTGTGCCTCAGTTACCTCATTAAAATGGGGATTAAGACTGTGAGCCTCACGTGGGACCATCTGATCACCTTGTATCTACCCTAGCGCTTAGAACAGTGTTAGGCACATAGTAGGTACTTAAGAAATACCATCATCATTATTATTATTATCATATGCAGCCTGAAAGAAGGGCTTGGTATTTGAGTGTAGGTATTATGCCACCAAGCGCTTTCCTGAGGTGGAGCACAGAAACTGTAGCTTCCTCATGGATTTTGAGCTTCAGTGCAAGTCTATTCTTTCATTCAATAGTATTTATTGAACACTTACTGTGTGCAGAGCACTGTACTAAGCTCTTGGGAAAGTACAATACAACACTAAACAGTGACATTCCCTGATCACAAAGCCAAACCCTTAATTGGGCTCCCCCCCCCCCATTAACTAATAATGTCTTTTGGGTGCTTAATGCAGAGCACTGTATTAAGCACCGATTATGGAAAGTGCACTGTTCACCCTGCATGGGCACTTAAATAATCATGATTATATTGAGCACCATAGCGTAAAAAGAAAAGTAAGAATAGCCAAGGCATTTTTCAGTTTCCTCTCATAGTTGCTCTTGTTTCAGGTTGTTTCAAATGGGAAGGGCATGGGAGAGCAAAGGATGAAGTACAGCTAGGAGATTAACTTGGGAGGAGAGAAGAGGGCAGAGAAGAGAGCAGGTAGTTGATGGAGAGCCTTAAATCTAGTGTCCGAGGATTCCTGATTGATATGGGGAGTCATTGGAGCTTTTTTCAGGAGCGGGGTAATCTGGTCTAAACAGGTTTTTAGGAAGATGGTCTATATGACAGAGTGGAGATTAAACTGAGGAGGCAAAGAGACCAGTAGTTCCGCTGGGAGAAGGCAAAGAGACATGGACTGCGGTGATGTGAGTAAGAATGAAGAAGTAGGGACAGATTACAGATTCAAAGACTGAATTTGAAAAGTGAAAGAGAGAGATCAAACATCACCAGTTTTAAAAGACTGGGAGACTAGGAGGGTAGAGTGGAGTCAGTTGTGATCAATTAAAAGTCTGGAACCTACTATGTGCAAAGCACTGTATTAAGTGAGTGGGAGAGCACAAGGGAGAAAAAGATCTTCTACCAGAAGGTCCCATCTTTAATTCCAATATGGCTTCAGAAGCGTCTATGTTTGGTATGTTGAACTTCTGCTCTCCAGGTTCTCTCTATCCCAGCTCCAATTAACCAATAGCACTCAGGTAAATATGAAGTTAGACACAATTCATTCAATCAATCGTATTTACTGAACGCTTTCTGTGTGCAGGGCACTGTACTAAGCACTTGGGAGAGTACAATACAACAATAAACAGTCATATTCCCTGCCCACAATGAGTTAACAGTCTAGAGGAGGGGAGACAGACATCAGTACACATAAATAAAATTACAGATATGTATTTAAGTGCTGTGGGCTGGGAGGGGGAAGAGCAAAGGGAGATGCCAGGTGAGGTAGGCGGGGCCAAGGTGGTGGAGTGATTTAAAGCCAATGGTGAGGCATTTTTGTTTGATGCAGAGGTGGATGGGCAGCCACTGGAGTTTTTTTGAGGAGTGGAGTGGCATGTCCTGAACGTTTTTATAGAAAAATGATCCCGGCAGCAGAGTGAAGTATGGACTGGAATGGGGAGAGACAGGAGGCTGGGAGGGTAGCAAGGAGGCTGATGCAGCAATCCAGGCAGGATAGAATGAGTGACTGTATTAACGTGGTAACAGTTTGGATGGAGAGAAAGGATGGATTTTAGCGATGTTGTGAAGGTGGGACCGACAGGATTTAGTGATGGATTGAATATGTGTGTTGAATGACAGAGGAGTCAAAGATAACACCAAGGTTACGGGCTTGTGAGACAGGAAGGATGGTGGTGCCGTCTACAGTGATGGGAAAGGCAAGGGGAGTACAAGGAGCTGTCTTTAGTGCAGGAGAAAGTCACATACCATAAATGGAGGAAATAATAGAGAATATAGAACTAGGTACATTAGCATTAAAGGGGTTGTGGAAACTTAAGTACCTAAGTGTTTTAAAAAGGCATGAAGTGGAAGTTAAGGGGAAATTAGAAAAAGGGCTATGAAGATGGGGAGAATTATGGTCTTGGATATGAAAGAGGTAGGAATTTCTGGTCACCACTGATTCCAGTGACTCAGAAACGGTAACCAAGTGCAGGGAATCTGGGAGGGGAACACAACTGCTCTAGAGCACTATTGATTGGCAAGGGGTGGGGATGGGGAGGGTCAGGGTTACCCCCCTGGAAAAACTTTCTAGGCTCAGGCAAACTTCCACAATAGGGTTCTATCTACAAACCGATCAATCATATTTAATGAGTGCTTACTTTGTGCAGAATACTGGCCTTAGTTCTTGGGAGAGCACATTATAACAGAGTTGATAGGCATGTTCCCTGCCCACACTGGGCTTACAGTCTAGAGAGGGGGATACAGACATTGGTATAAATAAATTGTGGATTTGTACATAACTACTGTGGGACTAAGAGAGGGGTGAATAAAGGGTGCAAATGCCATCAATGGCCACCTGAAATAGTCCTTGCCTTGAAGGACCTACAGTTGAAGAGGGAATCCTGATAGGCATAAACCATTCATAAAATGGTATGGCAGTTGATAGCAAGAATATGAGAAGATAAGTAGATTAATAAATGCAACTGAATATATTTGAGAATACAAATGTCTAAGGTGAATAAACAAAGTGCTCTAAGTGCTAAGAGTGGCTGTTGGATGGATACAATTTAACCAGTCAATGGCGTTTATTGAGTGCTTATTCTGTGCAGAGCACAGTACTAAGTGTTTTACAGCAACCTGGGATGATGGAGCTTAATGAATGCTTCCTGGGGGAGGTAGGCTTCTCGGATGGCTCTAAACACTGGGAGGGCCATAGCCTGGCCGATTTCGAATGGGGAGGAATCACAGGTGCAGGAGAACACGGGAGCAAGAGACCAAAAGCAAGAGAATGGTAAACAAGACAGAGTAGAAGGTGGGGGTGTATTGAGAGAAAAGCTGGTATGAGGAAGAGAGTTGCCAGGGTGCCTTAAAGGCAATGGTTAGGAGTTTCTGCTTAAGCACTTAACAAATACCATAAAAATGGTAGGATGGAGAATTAACATCAGAGCCAACAATGAAGAGAAAATAGCAACCTATCCATCTCTTGGGTGACTCCTCTAGAGAGAAAAGAGCTGCTCTGGAAAATCTGTGGTGAGGTGTCAAAAAAGAAAAGAAAGTTCAGACAGAGTTGCATTGGAAGTCACCAAGCAAAAAAAAACCAGAAAACCAAGCCATTTAGAGAGACATTTTCCAATCAGTCAATCAATCATATTTACCATGTGCAGAGCACAGAACTAGGCCTTTGGATAATCCCTGGTGGTTTATGAGTGGAGAGATGCTTATGGAATGATTAGAGGAGCAACATGGCCTCCTGGAGAGACCTTGGGCCCTGGGAGTCAAAGGATCCAGGTTCGAATCCCAGCTCTGCCAGGTGCCTGCTGTATGACCTTGGGCAAGTTACTTAACTTCTCTGGGCCTCAGTTTCTTCATCTGCAAAATGGGGATTCAATAACTGTTCTCCATCCTACTTAGACTGTGAGCCCCATGTGGGCCAGGGACTGTGTCCTACCTAATAACTTGTATCCACCCCAGTGCTGAGAACAGTGCTTGACATATGGTAAGTGCTTAACAAATACAATAATAATAATAGTAAGAGGAGCTGTTTAACAATTAAGAACATCAAAAAGAGGTAGGAGGAGAAGATTCAGCAGGGAACTGTCAATAAAGCTAAGGTTGAGTGATCGAGCCCTTTCATTTGGCAAGAAGGTGGTCCCTGTTGATCAAGGAGGGAAATGGGCAGAAGCCAGATTGTAGTGCATCAGGAGGGAATTGGAAGAGGGAAAGTGGAGCCTGAAGGTGTATGAAATCCATTTGAGTCAGGAATGGGGGCAAGAAAATGGGGCCAACAGCTGCAAAGGTAAAATGGGTTCAAGTGATGAGAAAAGGAGGTGAAGAAATTTAGTAGGGAAGATGAGGACTAAAGTTTTTGCCATGTGGAGTTTAAGGGGTCAGGGGTAATCCACATGGAGATATAAACTCCCTCTAGAATGTAAGCTTGTTGTGGGCAGGGAATGTGTCTACCAACTCTATATTGTACTCTCCCAAGTGCTTAGTACAGTGTTCTGCTCACAGTAAGCACTCTCAGTAAATACTATTGATGATGATTGATGACAGGAAGAAATGTAAGATTGTAGAGTTGAGAAGACCAGGCTCATAAGGTAATTTTAGGAATGATTCTAGTAGAGGTGCTTGCTGAAGCCGCAAGAACTGATGAGCTCCCAAGGAGAATGTGTACCGTGAGACGCCTAAAATAGCAGAGTCACGCTACTCAAATGTTAATGTTAGAAGGTGCCAGCCTCCTCGGGGACTGCTGATATATCCAATTAAGAACATAGGCCTTCTAGTACCAATTCACGGCGCTTTTTCCTCATATCCAGTCTCTGACTCTCTCCGTTGCTATCCAATCTATCGATCAACAGAATTTATCGAGCGCTTACTCTAGGAAGGTGGGAAGATGGAAGAGAATAAAGCATAAATTAAAAATACACCTGTAGAATCCTTGTCAGTTTGCACAGTTCAGTGTGGGATTTCCGAATGCCTCTTTTAATAAACCACGTTTTCCAGTTTATTTTACAAAGTAACGGCAATATAAGGTTCTGGGGATGCATAGTAGTGTATTTCCCAGGTTAATGATATTCCTAAAACCGTGCGAGAATATTTTCCTAGGGATGAGGGGGGTACACCTCAATTAATCTGCACTTCAGTTTCATCAGGGAGCCCTGATTTTCCATATAACTAAGTGAAAGAGCAAAGCAGGCTCTTGGAAATAATGAATGTTTATCTGTTTCCCTGCTACAGAGTTGGGCTTGCCGTTCTCTTCGAAAATCACAAGGTGGTGCAGTTGGCTAAAAATGGCTTATAACCCAGTTCTTCCAGGCGGGTTTTTGCTAGTGGATATGATAATTAATGTTATATTCCACAGGGTCTGGCTCCAAGTCCTAGGAATAGTAACCCTTTGCTACAAGGCCTTTGGGAACAACACCTTTTCTGACAAGCTTCTAATAACTTAGACCGTGAGCCCCAAGGGGGATGGGATATGTGTCCGACCTAATTAACTGATTTCTGCCCCAGAGCTTAGAACAGTGCTTGACACATAGTAAGCACTTAACAAATAGCATTTTTTAAAAAAAACAAAAACTGTTTTTTTCTGGAATCTGTCACAAAGATCTCTGGGTGGAAAGCATGGACAAAGCACGTGTAATCCACCTATAGAAAGTCACAGGCCAGAGAAGGTACAATAAACATGCAGATGCACCACCTTTTGGAAAAATCCGATGGCCGAGATGACTGGGTGGATCTCATATTGCTCTGTCTTAACTGTGAGAGTTATAAGAATCTATCAGTGATATTTAGTGAGCACCTACTGTGTATAGAGATTTGTACTAAGCGCTTGGGAGAATGCAATAAAGCAGAGTTAGTAGATGCATTCCCTGCCTAAAACCTGGGCAGCGAATGAGAAATAGATAGTTCAGAAGAGAAAGGAATTATTCATCCAAACGGTGAGACCTGCTAAGACAGAAATATCTAGGGATGGAAAATGGGACTGAGCGGTATGAAGTGTTCTGCTCAAGCTGGATGGAAGCCCTGTGTCTTCCTGGACAAGCTAGGTATCTTTCAGGTCAGGATTAAGGTACCTTGGCAGCGGCAAGTGGAAAATCAATCTGGCCTATCTTTCCTCATTCTGCTCAATTCCGGGCGGGGGGGGGGGGGGGTACTAAAATTCACAACAAAGTAACCAATGAGCAAATAGGCCCTACTCCCATAAATAGGCAGCACTTTCTGAGAGGGGATTGGAATATCCTCTCCCATTTCCTGTTGCCATGGTTTCCATTCACATACCAGTCACCAGTTTGCGGTGGAAAATGTTCCTGTAAAGGGAACGAGCAGATCCACTGCTGACTTTCTGCAGCAAGTGGCAACCAGACTGAAAAAACGCAACCCCAGAATCAGTCAATCCATGGTGTCACATCAGTTAGCTGTTAAATAGCCTTTGAGCTCAGATCTTGATAAAGCTGAGCAGGAGGAAACATAGTCGTCCAACACAACTTATTCTTTTGTAAAATAAAGTGAGCATTAGGCAGCATATTGATAATCAAAATAAATTCAAGTCTATGCCACTACAAAAGACATAGAAGAACTATTGCTAATTGACTTTTGTGCCCATCAGAACACAGTTTTCCAATCCTCAAGTGGACCCAAAAAAAAAAAAAAGGAAATGGATCCTGCTCCCTGATCCCAGGCTAAATAAGACTAAATCTTCCAGCCTCCTCTTTCCAGAGAAAAAAAAAACTATAACAGATCCTGAGATCTTGAGATCCTGAGTGATATTCCCAGACATAAGCCTTTCAGTGTTCTCTAAACCCAGGGGGCTGACTAGATGTTTTTGCTTCCAGAGCGAGCTTCATGAAACGAGTCCCACTGGACAATTTTCTTATCTCCTTGGCCCAACGGAGAGAGAAGCGTGTTCATAAATGGAGGGACCCTAACCCTCTGTTTCTTGTTCTTTCCCCAGCTGAGAGATGGCAGCGGTGGAGAGAGGGGATTGGCTGCACAGCCCTGCTGCCTTGTGTTTTTCAGCCCCACTTGTTTGGTTTCATTCTGGATTCTATTCTGGCTTATGTCCTGTGGTTACCCCGCTCTTTTTATGTCACTGTCTCCGCTCACACTCCGCAAATATAAACTAGCTGATGCTTCAATCGGAGGTATATATTGAGTGCTTACTGGTGCAGAGCACTTGTACCGAGCACGTGGGAAAGTACAGCATTAGACTGTAATAATAATAATAATGTTGGTAGTTGTTAAGCGCTTACTATGTGTAGAGCACTGTTCTAAGCGCTGGGGTAGATACAGGGTCATCAGGTTGTCCCACGTGAGTCTCACAGTCTTAATCCCCATTTTACAGATGAGGGAACTGAGGCACAGAGAAGTTAAGTGACTTGCCCCCAGTCACCCAGCTGACAAGGGGCAGAGCTGGGATACGAACCCAAGCCCAGCCTCTTTCCACTGAGCCACACTGCTTCTGTAAGCTCACTGTGGACAGGGAACGTGGTTACTCTGTTGTATTACACCCTCCCAAGCGCTAGTATAGTGTTCTGGACAAAGCAAGCATTTAATAAATACCACTGACTGTCGACTGATTACAGTACAACAGAGTTGGTAGACACCTAAGAAATACTGGCATGTTTCTTATCTCCTTGATGTATAAGATGGAGACAATCTATAAGATCTGGTCATCAAGTCTAAATCTAACCCTTTTTCTTCTCCTACTGTGGATCCATCGCTCCTGACATTTCCCCAGCATAAAATACCCTCCCTCCACCACTTTACCAAATGACATTCCTTCCCGGCTTCAAGATATCTCTAAAAAGTCACTTCTTTCGTGATGCAGTTCCCCCACAATAAATCAGCTTGACATTCCCTCAGCCACCTAAGCACCCATCCAATCACTTCATGAATATATCTATTTATCCACTTGTCCAGCATTTATCTATTCTTACATTCTTTTGACCGTTATACATTTATCAATTTATGTCCGATTGTCTTTCCCATTAGACTGTAAGCTCCTTGAGGACAGAACTTTTTTATATGTCTGTAGTTAGCCTCCTGGTGTTTTCCTACAAGAGAGGAATTTACCTCCTTTTAATTACTTCAGGAGAGGTTACCTCAAGATTTGAACTGGAAGCTCCTTCCAACCATGGGGAGTTTGGGGAGTGAAGCTGCTCTCTGGTACAATAGTTGTATTCATGACACTGCCTCAGTTGGGACCTCTTCCAGCTTTCTACCCAGTTAACAGCCCCCCCACAAAATCAGCAAGCCTGGGAGGGCAAATCAGCAGTCCCCTTTCCTATACCCCCATGCCTATACCCCCCCACACACACACACTTAACACCAGCCCAGCTTCTCATCATTTCTCATTTACATGTCCACTTCATGCATGATACTTTCTGGTGCTTTAAAATGCTTCCTGAGACACTGAAAAGATGAGAGGCATGTTTTTAGGGCATCTTGAATCTTGGAAATGATGTCAATCTCTCTGCTGTCTATATATAGCAGGGTTTCCCCTGTCAGAGCCCCTGAAGAATAAGGACTTTACCTATCTTATTCCTAACGATAAAACTCAGAGTCCGTTAGCTTTCTCGATGAGCCCATTTTTCCTGTTATAGATTAAGGGGGGTGCAGTAATGCCTTGTTTTTTTTTTTTATTGGTAATTTGTTAGGAGCTTACTACATCCCAAGCACTCTATTAAGTACTGGGGTTGATGCAAGCTAATCAGATTGGACACAGTCCATATCCCACATGGGGTGCACAGTCTTAATCTCCATTTAACAGATGAGGGTACTGAGGCACAGAGAAGTGAAGCGATTTACCATGGTTCACACAGCAGATCAGTGGCGGAACCGGGATTAGAACCAGGTCCTTCTGACTCCCAGGCCCGTGCTCTATCCACTAGGCCACAATGCTTCTCAGTCCACCTTCTCGCTGACAGCCTCTGACTCCAAATCCTTAGGTAGTTGGGAGCCCTCTGCACTCCTTAGTCAAAAAACCTAAGTCAAGCAACCTAAATTGTTTATTCTTCTTAATGTGTGCCTCCCCCTCTAGACTGTAAGCTCATTAGGGGCAGGGAACATGTCTGCTAATTCTGTTGGACTCTTCCAAGTGCTCAATATAGTACATGTGCTTCGAAACAACATGGTCTAGTGGATAGAGCGCAGGCCTGGGAGTTAAAAAAACCTGGGATCTAATCGCAGCTCTGCCACTTGTCTGCTGTATGACCTCGGGCAAATCACTTAACTTCACTGTGCCTCAGTACCCTCATCTGAAAAATGGGAATAAAGACTCTAAGCCCTATGTGGGACAGGGACTGTGTCCAACCTGATTAGTTTGTATAATAATAATAATAATGTTGGTATTTCTAAAGTGTTCACTACGTGCAGAGCACTGTTCTAAGCACTGGGGTAGATACAGGGTCATCAGCTTGTCCCACGTGAGGCTCAAGTCTTAATCCCCATTTTACAGATGAAGGAACTGAGGCACAGAGAGGTTAAGTGACTTGCCCACAGTCTCGCAGCTGACAAGTAGCAGAGTGGGGATTTGAACCCATGACCTCTGACTCCCAAGCCCGGGCTCTTTCCACTGAGCCACGCTGCTTCTTGTGTCTACCCCACCGCTTAGAACAATGCCTGTCACATAGTATGTGCTTAACAAATATCATTATTATCATTATTATTACAGTGCTCTGCACTTAGTAAGAGCTCAATAAATACCATTAATTGATTGATTGATTGAATCTAAGTTAGCCGGGTAGTTACAGACTGGAGAACATTCCTAGTCAATCGATCAAAAGTACTTATTGACCACCTACTGTCCCTCTCCCCACTCCACAGCACTTATGTATATATGTATATAGTTACAATTCTAATTGTTTATATTGATGATGACGGTGGCATTTGTTAAGTGCTTACTATGTGCAAAGCACTGTTCTAAGTGCTGGGGAGGATACAAGGTGATCAGGTTGTCCCACGTGGGGTTCACAGTCTTCATCCCCATTTTCCAGATGAGGAAACTGAGACCCAGAGAAGTGAAGTGACTTGCCCAAAGTCACACAGCTGACAAGCGGCGGAGACGGGATTTGAACCCATGACCTCTGACTCCCCAGCCCGTGCTCTTTCCACTGAGCCATGCTTCTTCTCTATATTGATGCCTGTTTACTTGTTTCAATATGTATATATCTATAGTTCTATTTATTTACGCTGATGCCTTTTTTTACTAGTTTTGATGTCTGCCTCCCCCCTTCTAGACTGTAATCCCGATGTGGGCAGGGATTGTCTCTCTTTATTGCCGAACTGTATTTTCCAAACGCCTTGCTCAGTGCTCTGCACACAGTAAGTGCTCTATAAATATGAGAAGCAGCGTGGCTCGGTGGAAAGAGCCCGGGCTTGGGAGTCTGTGTGTTTGACTCCCAGCTCTGCCACTTGTCAGCTGTGTGCCTGTGGGCAAGTCACTTAACTTCTCTGTGCCTCAATGATCTCATCTGTAAAATGGGGATGAAGACTGTGAGCCTCACATGGGACAACCTGATTACCCTGTATCTACCCCAGTGCTTAGAACAGTGCTTGGCACATAGTAAGCGCGTAACAAATACCAACATTATTATAAATATGATTGAATGAATGAATGAAGACTGTGTGCAGAATACTGAACCAAGCACTTGGGAGAGTTCAGTAAGGTGAGTAGACCCAATCGCTGTCCACAAGGAGTTGGCAGACTGGTGGGGAAGACGGCCTCCCCGGTCCCACTGGTGGCTCGAGTCCACCGGCAACTTGGATCTCCAAGGGTTTGCAGCAGCCTTGGAATCCCATAGTCTCTCCATTGTGGAAATAATAATAATGTTGGTATTTGTTAAGCGCTTACTATGTGCAGAGCACTGTTGTAAGCGCTGGGGGAGACACAGGGGAATCAGGTTGTCCCACGTGGGGCTCTATCCACGGGTTAGTGGCCACGCAGTGTGGCTCAGTGGCAAGAGCCCGGGCTTGGGAGTCAGAGGTCATGGGTTCGAATCCGTGCTCTGCCACTTGTCAGCTGTGTGACTATGGGCAAGTCATTTCACTTCTCTGTGCCTCAATTACCTCATCTGTAAAATGGGGGTTGAGACTGTGAGCCCTACGTGGGACAGAGATTGAGTTCAACCTGATTAGCTTGTATGTGTCCCAATACTTAGTCCAGGGTCTGCCACATCAGAACTTAACAAATACAATTTAAAAAATGCAAAAAAGAGATCTGATCCAAATGAGGAAAATTCTTGTTTGGGGGTTCCCCTCCCTCCACCCCTGCTAGTGACTGGTCCAGTTCTGGGCAACTGGAAATTGGGTCAGATTCCCCCAGCGTGGGCTGCAGATTAGAGCCTAGTGAAAAGAACCTGAACCTGGGAGTCAAAAGGACCATAGATTCTAATCCCAGCTCTGCCAGTTGCCTGCTGTATGAACTTGGGCAAGTCACTTAACTTCTCTGGGTCTCAGTTCCCTCATCTATAAAATGGGGATTCAATACCTGTTTTCCCTCCTATTTAGACTGGGAGTCCCGTGTGGAACCTGATGATGGGAAGCAGCGTGGCTCAGTGGAAAGAGCCTGGGCTTCGGAGTCAGAGGTCATGAGTTTGATTCCCGGCTCTGCCACTTGTCAGCTGTGTGACTGTGGGCAAGTCACTTAACTTCTCTGTGCCTCAGTTCCCTCATCTGTAAAATGGGGATTAACTGTGAGCCTCACGTGGGACGACCTGCTTACCCTGTATCTCCCCCAGCGCTTAGAACAGTGCTCTGCACATAGTAAGCACTTAACAAATACCAACATTATCATTATTATTATAGTCTATCTACCCCAGGGCTTAGACAGTGCTTGACACCTAGTAAGCGCTTAACAGTATCGTAATTATTACTGTGGTTATTATTCTTTTTATTATTAGAACAATAGTTCTGGGGCCACTCCCTGAATTACTGGCAGGCTCAAGAACTCTGGGCCATGTGCAGTGTGCTCCACCCCAGTAGGTTGTCCCGGAAAAGTATTGCCCTCCTGCCTCTAATTCCATTCCAGAGTGGCCCAACACACCATCAGGCGTCTGTAGAGACTCCTGTGAAGAGACACTGAGGATAGCATTCCTTCTGAGGATTTGGCAAGGGGATCCAGCACTAGACCCGCTTAACGCTGTGCAGAGCACCTTTCTCGGCCTTCCCCTCCCCTTCCTCTCCCCCGGACGGATGATATACCATATCACCAGCTCATTGTGATTCATTATGATCCCCTGGTCGTCTTCTGGGCCCCAGCGTCTAGCCAGTCTTTCGCTGCCTTATACCTGAAAGGCCAAGTATAACAAATTGCTTTTTTCACAGGTTCACGCTATCACAGAGGCCACATCTGCTCAGGGCAAAACCAGCACTCATTCCCACCTGCCTTTCCATTCAAGCCTGAAAGGGGTTTGCCCACGGCATATTTTTCAGTTGCATTTAGGAATTGGCTGAAAACCACTGAATTTTGGTGGTATCATCCTGTCTCCGGCATCCCCTGGAGATTGTCTAGCAAGGTCCCTCAGTAATAGCTCCTGTTCCAGATTGTAGGGAGCTCGGTTCTCCTCTCCCTCTGCCTGCCTGATGGAATCCCAGATCCTTCGGGGGAGAGGGGATCCCCAGGACAGAAAGGGAGTGGGGACATAGAGCTGGGCCTGGAAAATCCCCAAACGCAGTGGGTTAGTCAGGCCGACTTGCTAGCGGCTTCCCATTATCTTCCTTCCTGTTTGTCACTCAGAAGGATTTTCCTATTTTTTTGTCTTAATAATCCGGATGCATTTTAATGAATGGCCTTGAGCTTTGTTCCCGAATAGCCCTTCTGGTATACTTTTGTTTTGTTTTTTAAATGGTACTTGGTAAGTGCTTACTATGTGCCAATCACTGTACTTACTAAACTCTGAAGTAGATTCAAGATAATCTACTTTCCCACATGAGGTTCATAATTTAAGTAAAAGGGAGTAGCAATTTAATCCCCATTTTACAGATGAGATACCTGAGGCCCAGAGAAGTGAAGTGATTTGCCCAAGGTCAAACAGCAGACAGATGGTGGAGCTGGGATAAGAACCCAGGTCCTCTGACTCCCAGGCCTGTGCTCTCACTCTCACATCATTTTTTATTCTATTTTCTGTTGTAATTGTTAGTACCTTGAAGGACGGGAGAGTGCTCTTTGTGGGCAGGGAGTGAGTCAACCAACTCTGTTGTATTATACTCTCCCGAGGGCTTAGTACAGTGCTCTGCACACGGTAAGTGCTCAATAAATATCTTGGATTGATTGCTTCGCCCAGTGTTGTGCCTAGAGGCACTCAAAAAGTAGTCCTGATTGATGGATGTGTGCTGCCATCTGCTTTTATAGCACAGAAGCACCAGCAATACCCAGGTAGAAATTTCACAAGGGTGAGGGGGCGGGGAGTCAAATATCTTCCCTCTTGGTCCCCAGCCTCTGCTTTCTTTTATTTTTTTATTTTTTCTCTCATTTGGTTCACATAGCAACACCCCTGTTCTATTCCCCGATCCTGGATGCTAAAATAGGTAGGGAACCACACACACTTGTGAAAACCCGACTGTGTGACTGTGTGTGTGTTTGTGTTTGTGTGAGGCTGATTCCCAATCTCGATACCAAGGCACTGACATCTCATCGGTCGCTTGCCAGAGTCCTGCAGGCTGAACTTTCCGGGAATACAAATGCACAGCCTTTTTTTTTTTAAGCAGAAATAAATACACATATACACCCCCAGAGCATTTGCAAGGATTTGTCTCTTCCTTGAGAGATGAATAGAAATCACTGGTTACTTGTTTTTTCATCAGTAACAAAAACCTACCACTGATTAGCTTTGTCCTCACCCTGCAGTTATTGGGAGAGGGCGGCTGGGCACCGGGATTTCTGCCTGCAGCTGGATGCGTGTGCTCTCGGGGCGTGGCCTGGGCTGTGCAACAGTTAGTAGTCCCTGCCTATGACCCTCTGACTTCCCATTCGCGTATCCTCTGCCTCGCACACTTTAGAATAGTAATAATAATAGCGGTGTTTGTTAGAAGCTTTCTGTGTGCCTGGCACTGTACTAAGCACTGGGGTGGATACAAGCAAAGCAGGTTGGACACAGTCTCTGTCCCAAGTGGGGTTTACAGTCTCGATGCCCATTTTACAGGTGAGGTAACAGAGGCCCAGAGAAGTGAAGTGACCTGCCCAAAGTCACACAGCGGGCAAGTGGCAGAGCCGGAATTAGAACCCATGACCTTCTGATGCCCAGGTCTGTGCTCTCTCCTTACTCAAACCCCAAAATGAGCCTTACTCAAACCCCAAAATGACCCAATGCAAAACTGGGGTCTTCCATCAACTTGAATGGTTTAGTCACGGTAGATAGATTAATCAATCAATTATATTTATTGAGCACTCACTGTGTGCAGAGCACTCTACTAAGCCCTTGGGAGAGTTCAATATAATAAAGCTGGTAGACACGTTCCCAGCCAACAGTGAGCTTAGAATCTAGATTGTCAAGTTTTAGGCAGCTGGGTCTTTTACTAGAGAAAATTCTCCAGCCCCAAATTTATACCGTCCATTTTACGCCGTAATCCATGGATTGATGCAGTTACTTTAGACAGATGGAGTGATCGAGCAAAGGATGGACAGAGAATGAATGAGTTAAAAGCCGAGATTAAGAGAGAGGAGAGCAATCAGTGAGTGTGGGAGAATCTCAAGAGCACGCTTTAAAACTGCATTATGTCTGGCCTCCAATGTATTGATTTTTTTGTTCTATTTATAGCAGCTTCAAGCAATGGAAGAATCATTTTGTGCTGCAAAGGCTGTAGTGTGAATCAGGCTGGCTCATCCATCTGAGAGCAGGCAAGTGAGGTGAGAGAACCATGGGGAAATTCAGAACGGCTACCCGCTTCTCTATGCATTTAGCAGAAACTCTTGATCTTTGTATTTAAAGCTCTCCACCGGAGGACTCGGGACTGTTCTCTCATCCCACCACAGCCCAGTTCTCACTCTTCACCCCTCCCAAGTTAACCTTCCAACTCTACTCTCCTTTCCCCCTGCATGAAATTCCTTTTCCCTTCTAATCAGCCAAACCACAACCTTCCCAATCTTCAGAGCGTTTCTGAAGAGCCATCTTTTCCAAGGGGCATTCTCCAATTAAGCCTCTACCGCCTTCGTCACGTCCCCCTATCTGCCCCTTTGGAACCCGTGTGTACATCTCTTGTTATATTCGATTATTTTCTTATTTTTTACAATCGTTGCATCTGTGAGTACAATTTGTGACCACTCTACCTTAATTGAAAAGCTTTCAGAGGTAGGCCCCTAAGCTACCACTTTTAAGATTCTGTGAAATCCACCCAATTTCATTTATTTGCGGTGCTCAAAAGACCCTCTAGACTGTAAGCTTGTTGTGAACAGGGAACGTGATTACTAAGAAGATTACTTATGAGAAGCAGCGTGGCTCAGTGGAAAAGAGCATGGGCTTGGGAGTCGGAGGTCATGGGTTCGAATCCCAGCTCTGCCACTTGTCAGCTGTGTGACTGTGGGCAAGTCACTTAACTTCTCTGTGCCTCAGTTACCTCATCTGGAAAATGGGAATTAAAACTGTGAGCCCCACGTGGGACAACCTGATCACCCTGTATCTACCCCAGTACTTAGAACAGAGCTCTGCACGTAGTAAGCGCTTAACAAATACCAACATTATTAACTCTATTTTACTGTATTCTCCCAAGCACTTAGAACAGTGCTCTGAACACGGTAAGGACTCAATAATTACCAAAAAACGAGACCCATTCTCTTTCTCTCTCCCTCTGTCTCACTCCCTCTCCGTCTCTCCCTCTTCCTCTCTCTTCCTCCCTCCCTCCCCTTCTCCCTCTCTCTCTCTCCCTCCCTCTCTTCCCCTTCTCTCCGTCCTCCTTTTTTTCTCTCTCTCGTTCTCTCTCTTTCCTCTTCCCGCCCCCCCAGTACATGGCATCTGTGTAGCTCTCTGCTTCAGTGTGGGTTTTTTGCTATCGGTATTTTCAGTATGCAAATCAGCTACCAATGTGGGAAGCAGGTACGGCAGGGATAATAACTGCTCTCTAAATTTAGACAGGAAAAAAAAACCCGTAGATTTTACTGAAATATTTCCAAGCATTTCTTGCAGAAACTCTCAGCAAGTGGCGTGAGCTAGAGGGAGGGACCACGTATGCCTAGCAGAAGACGGTTGGAAAAGAAGAGGGTAAAATGGGAAATCCCAATTGGAGCTTTTCCAACCCTTTCCCAGGAGACCAATACACAATGGCTCCTTACTGTTATAGACCTGCCCGGAGGCCCCAGGGGGAAATAAGATGATCGCTAAAGGCCTTTCTAGACCAAAGGATGCTATGATTTTTCCAGGGATTTTCTCCGATCTCATTTCAACCATACGAAGTGATGGCATTTCCACCTCAAATATCAGAGTTTCTCCTCAAATCATGATAATATTAAAGGCCGGGCTTTGGCCTCACCGACACTGGGCAGCAAACGTGGAAGGGCCCTTCGACTTGAAGAGGGATCTTAAGCATTCCTACTGGAGGAAGGAATCCCTATTTATTTCTTTTAGGACAAGAGAGGAGTTGGACGGTTTAGGATTTCCGTCCCTTTGCTCTCCAGAAATCTTCTACAGTGTATCTCCCAGTGGTATCTGGAAGATTTAAATGACCTTAATTCACCACACATTTCAAGATCAGAAAAATCAGATTTTTCTGAAATATCTGGGTAACTGAGGCTAGAGAACTTCTTGGGACTGAAATAGTTGAATAATTTGCTAGCAGAGACTAATGTGATCATCCACCTCTCGTTAGGCTGGACGGTTACAAAATACTAGGCACAGTCAGCACCCACAAGCCTCAGGTGGGGTCCGGTGACTTCGGCTGAGGTGGTGGAGGGGACAGATCAATTAATCGACTGCATCTATTGAGCGCTTACTGTGTACGGAGCACTGTCTCCCCTTCAGCAATCGATCAATCGGTGGTATTTTAGTACTTACTGTGTACGGATGGGTCGCTGTACTAATCACTTGGGAGAGTGTGATGCAATTGAGTTGGTAGACACAAGCCCTGCCCACAAGGAGCTTACGGTCTAGAGCGCTGTCATCGGCGCTTAGAACAGTGCATGGCACATAGTAAGCGCTTAACAAATGCCATCAATATTATTATTATCACTACCATGACCGAACCGCCCCCTTTCCTAGGCCATTTTCTGGTGCAGCCCAGGTCACCTGTTTTGGACTGTGCTGAGCACCTCCATAGTCCCACTCCCAAATGGCTGCCCCCATGCCAGCGTCGGCCACAATAGAGCCTGTGGCCCACGGCCATGGCAGCAATAGGGACTCTTACAGCAGTGGAGTTCGGGAGAATGGCTGTGTGTGTGTGTGTGTGTGTGTGTGTGTGTGTGTGTGTGTGTGTGTGTATATGTTGCCCTGACTCTTCAAGGCCTCTCCTTGGGGTTTTTTGTTTGTTTGTTTTTTATGGCATTTGTTAAATGCTTACTATGTGCCAGGCACCGTTCTAAGCACTGGAGTAGATACAAGGTAATGAGGTTGGACACTGCCCGGATCTCACACAGGGCTCGCAGTCTTAATCCCCATTTTACCGACGAGGCAACTGAGGCCCAGAGAAGTTAGGTGACTCAACCAAGGTCACACAGCAGACTAATGGTAGAGTCAGGATTACAACCCAGGGCTTTTTGTCTCCCGGGTCTGTGCTCTAGCCACTAGGCCCTGCCGCTTCCTTGATTCCGCTTTGAGCGGAGTCTTAATTTAGCCACTTAAAGTCAACTCCTTTCACCCCTCCAGCTGACTGATAAGAGTGGGGTGGGGGAGCGGGGGGCGCGGGGGTGAAGTAATGGGGGAAAACTGCGGCCCAGGGGTTGGAATTTTGGGCGGAAGCAGGGGCAATCTCCCAAAACATAGTACAGGGCTCTGCATGACGGAGGGACTTTTGATGGATTGGGGCGGGGGTTGCATGATGAAAACGTGAGACTGACGGCTGCATGGTTTGGCTTCGTAGGAGGGAAATCCGAACAAGTTTGGAAAAGCAATGTGTGTTTTGTACAGGAATGGCTTAGGAGAATGAGAGGAGGGTTTTTAGACAAGGAATCATGGAGTTACAGGAAGAGAAAGAAAGTTGAGGTGGGGCATCACTGAGAGCTCTGGATGAGGGAAGAAATTGGAGGTAAGGTTTTTAAAACCAAAATTTATTTAGTTTTGGTATTTAATGAGCAGATCATGGGTGCAGAACACTGTACTAAGCGCTTAGGAGAGTACAATAGAGTTTGTACACTCAAGTTCTGGGAAATGCACCAGAGGTGGTAATCCTAAATCGTAATACAATTCTCAGTTTTACTGAGCGTTTAGTACAGGGCTCTGCACACAGTCAGCACTCAATAAACACCACTTAAGGAATCTTCACCTGAGCTGCGTGGAAAGTTGCATCGCTTAGTGGATGAAACATGGGGCTGGGAGCCAGCGAACCTAATCCCAGCTCCACCACTTGCCTGCTGTGTGCCCTTGGGCTGTGCCTCAGTTTCTTCAACTGCAAAATGGGGATTCAATACCTGTTCTCCAGTCCTACTTGGACTTTGATCCCAGTGTGAGATTGATTAACAGTGCTTGATACAGAGTAAGTGCTTAACAAATACCATAAAAAAGGAATTAAAAGAGGAGAAAAACACCAGGGATGCTTTTCAAGAGTGTGTTTAAAGAGGGGAAGAACCAATGGGATTTAGAGAGCTGCTAATACAGGTGCCCTTGGGATGAGGGACACGAAGGTGGAATTGGGAACTGATAGAGGTATGAGGCAGAAAAAAACAGCAAAGGGAGACACACCTGTCGGATGGATGGGAAAGAGAGGTTCTGTTCTCATAAACTGTGAAGGGGCTGGTTTGCCTTAGAAGGAAACGTGGAACGATAATACAGGGGAAGTAAGATCAGCACCCTGCCAGGAAGTTTGAGCTAATCAATCAATCAGTGGAATTTACTGAGCGCTTACTGTGTGCACTGCACTGAACTAAGCCCTTGGGAGAATGCAATATAACAGAGTTGGTAGGCACCTACCCAAAAAATATGAATTCTTGGCGTTGCTGGTGATGCTCTCATCCTTATTCAAGCCGCCTACATTTTTGCCGCGTGTCGATTGGAAGGTGTTTACTGTTGCTGCTGACATAGGAGAAACACTTGCAGAATCTTCCTGGAGAGTGCAGACTCAGCCAAGCATTTAGTGCAGTGCTCTACGCATGTAAGTGCTCAAAAAATACCACTCACTGATTGATTGATTGGCCCTGTTATTCTCCTGCCCCCTTTAGACTGTAAGCTCCCTCTAGACTGTAGTGGGCAGGGAATGTGTCTGTTTATTGTTACATTGTACTCTTCCAAGCGCGTAGTACATGTTCCGCACACAGTAAGCGCTCAATAAATACGATCGACTGACTGTTCCGTAAAGAAGAGGAGCAGAAGTGGCGTTGATAATGTTGAAACTGAAGAAGGGAACCCATTCCCCCATCCCCTCCCGCTTCATTATCGTGACCCACTTTCATTTAATAACTATTGCTACCGAACCGATCTATCCTGCCTTTCGGTTCTCGTCGACTCTGTTAACGAAGGGGTCCGAGACGGAGCCGCCGGGATCTAGAAGGGAATCGCCCCCAAGGGAGCGGATCCACCGTTGGGACCTTAGAGTTTGGTTCTTTCTGCATCACGTCTAGTCACAGTCCATCACCGGCCCAAGAGGGAACAAGAAGAACATGGGGCAGCCGGGAATTATCAGCCTCACTGAGCTGAGAGGTAATGGAGAAGCCAAGCCCCGGCCAAGCAATGAAGTCATCTGTTTATATGCTCTCCTTCACTAAATGGGGGCCGATGGCTTTTAAAGATTGATCACTCCGCTGTGAAGCTGGCCTTTTGTTTACCAGCCTGGATGAGACCCTCTCTTTCTCAGGCTGGTTGATACCTCTCTCTCTGCCTTGCTTTTGACCCCTTTGTTTATCCTCCTCTTTCCGCGTTCGTTTTCCAACTTTTCGTTTCATGCCTCGCCAGTGCACTGCTCCTGATGTGTCTCTTTCTTGTCCAGGATTTCACCATCTGCAACGTATACTGGAGAGAAATGCTTCACTTGATGGGAGAGGAGGCAATAATAATAATAATTTTGATATCTGTTGAGTGCCTACTCTGTGCCGAGCACTGTAGAAAGCTCTGGAGTAGATCTGAGATAATCAAGGGGGCTCACGGTGGAAATAGGAGGGAGAAGAGATATCTAATCTAGTCACAGAAAAGTAAATATTGGTCTTTGTTAAGTCCTTACTATGTGTCAGCCTCTGCTGTTGCTGGGCAGGGATTGTCTCTATCTGTTGCCGAATTGTACATTTCAAGTGCTTAGTGCTCTGCACACAGTAAGCGCTCAATAAATATGAATGAATGAATGAATGAATGAATGAATGTTAAGCACTGTGTGTTGAGTGCTGGAGTGACTACAAGCAAATCTGGTTGGACACAGTGTGCCGAGCATACAGTAAGCGCTCAATAAATATGAATGAATGAATGAATGAATGAATGCATGAATGCATGAATGAATGTTAAGCATTATGTGTTGAGTGCTGGGGTGGATATAAGCAAATCTGGTTGGACACAGTCCCTATCCTGTATGGGGCTCACAATCTTCATCCCCATTTTACAGATGAGGTCACTGAGGCCCAGAGAAGTAAAGTGACTTGTCCAAGGCCACACAGCAAACAAGTGGCGGAGCCGGGATGAGAACCCATGACCTTCTGACTTCCAGGCCTATGCTCTATTCATTAAGCCGGGCTGCTTCCTCTTACTCCCCGCCACACAGCAAGTAAGTGGAGGAGCCAGGATTAGAACCCAGGCTCTCTAATTGCCAGGCCTGAAATTTTTTTCCACTAGGCCACGCTGTTCCCAAAAGCAATACAGTGGGTTTGAGGGTTTTACTGTCACCTGACTGGAACCTTGTTCCTGGTGGGCCGTAAACGACAGCAGGTCTAGGAACTGTTGGCCCTGGAGGGATGACTTTAGTTCCCTCTCCCCGCTTCCCGGGATCCACGCCAAAATGCATGCTGACCCCACCGTCCCTTCTTCTCATGAATCTGCGAGACTTGCTGCCCTGCTACCGACCCCGTTCCTCCGGCCAGATTGCTGGGCAGGTGTGGGGGGGGTTTTGTTTATTAAATTTCCACGGGTGTCTCCTCTTTTGGAGTTGCTACATTTGAGGTTTCAGACATTATTCAAGGAATGAGTAAACAGGTGGGCCGGATCAGGGCAGGAGTGAGTGTGCTGCAGGGTGGTGGGAGGGAATGTGTGGGTTTCCATAATGTGTGTGCACGGGTTGTGCGTGTGATGCACGTGACGTGTTTGGGTGCGGGGCAGAACCATAGCAGGGTCTAGTGGGTCTAGAGTCAGAAGGTCAGGGGTTCTAATGTCGGCTCCGCCACTAGTCTGCTGTGTGACCCTGGGCAAGTCACTTCACTTCTCTGTACCTCAGTTACCTCATCTGTAAAAATGGGGATTAAGACTGTGAGCCTAATGTCGGACGGGGACTATGTCCAACCCGATTTGTCTGTATTCCCCCCATCCCCGCCCCCAGTGCTTAGTACAGTGCCTGGCACATAGTAAACACTTAACAAATACCCCAATTATAACCATTGTGTGTACGAATGGATTGAGGCAGGGCTTATATCTGGACACTGTCCACTGTGCACCGGAGAGATAATACCCTGGTTTGATAACACACTTTTATTCCCAAAGTGAGCTCAGGGTACTTATCACACTTTTGTCCTTTCAACATCCCTGCAAGGTAGGGAAAGGCAGATATTATTAACCCCATTTCACAGATGAAGAACCTGCCCTCGGTCGCACAGCGGGCCAGTAGAGCCGCATGAGACTAGAATCCGGGTCCTCCACCTCCCAGGCCTGTGCTCATTCCACTCCACCCCTCTGACTAATAATAATAGTGACTGTGATATTTGCGAATCGGTTACTATGTGCCGAGCACTGTATTAAACACTGGGTTGATACCAGGCATCAAGTCTTCTTCCGCCCCACGGGGGACTCACTGAAAGGGAGACAGGTATTTCATCTCCATTTTACAGATGAGGAAACTGAAGCAAAGAGAAGTGAAGTGACTTGTCCAAGGTCACACAGCAGACAAGTGGCAGAGCTGGGATTAGAACGAGGTTCTCTGACTCCCAGGCCCGTGCTCACTCCACTGTGCCAAGCCATTTCTCCCGAGAGAAGCCCACCAGTGGGATTGGGGAGGAGTAATATGCAGGGAAGACACTAATGCTAGGAAAAGTCCAGGGAAAACGTGGACGAGGCAGACCAGCAGCTAGATGGGTAGAGACCATAACAACGATAACGGAAGAACCGTTAGAAAGTTTGCGGATTAGGGCAGAGGACAGGACGTTCTGGAGAAAATATATCCGTGGAGTCGCTATGAATCGGAAATGACTTGACGGCCCTTAATAATAATAATAATAATGATCTGGGATCAGGGAGTGGCACATCTCTTTGGGGGAAGTATTTAGGAATACACAGTTTCTGAATGTGAGCAAGTGGTTCAAGGGGAGGGTGATGAATGAACAAGCAACTTAGCGTTTCTTCCAGCACTTGTATGATCATGGGAGGAGATTACAAAGCAAACCACTTTCAGAAGAAAGATTAAACATTTTAAGGTCTGAGAAGCAAACATGGCCTGGGAGTCAGGGGACTTGGGTTCTAATCCCAATTCCACCACTAGTACGCTGTGTGATCTTGGGCAAGTCACTTCGCTTCTCTGGGCCTCAGTTACCTCATCTGTAAAATGGGGATTGAGACTGGGAGCCCCTCGTGGGACAGGGACTGGGTCCAACCCAATTTGCTTATGTCCACCCCAGCGCCTCGTACAGTGCCTGGCACATAGTTAAGCGCTTAACAAATACCATAATTTTTATTATTATTCTCTGAGCCTCAGCCACCTCATCTGTACAATGGGGGTTAAGACTGTGAGTCCCATTGGGAAAAGGACTGTGTCCAACCTGATTATCTCGTATTTGCTGCAATGCTTAGTACAGTGCCTAGCACATAGTAAGCACTTGACAAATGCCATTGAAAAAAAATGATTGAGGGTGGTCCCACAGAAACTCACTGCATGCGAAAGAACATAATCCCTAAAAAAGCTCGAGGAAACTATGAATGTTGTCCCTCAAGTCCCTCTTCCTCAGCAGTGCCCCATCAGTCAATCAATCTTTTAGTGATTGATATTTATTGAGCACTTACCCTGTACAGAACACTGTACTAAGTGCTTGGGAGAGTTGGTAGATGTGCTTCCTGCCCTCAAGGAGATGCCCTTCTAGCGGCATCGGCCCTCTCTCGCTGATTCAAGCGGACGAGAGAGTGAGGCCACAAGTTCCCGTTTCCACCTTGGAATCTCAGTATTTATTTTATGGTATTTGTTAAGTACTTATTACGTGTCAAGGCCTGATTTAAGCTCTGGGCTGGATACAAGTTTATCAGGTTGGACAGAGGCCTGTTCCACATGGGGCTCACTATCTAAGTAGGAGGGAATAGGATTCAATTCCCCTTTTACAGTTGAGGAAACAGAAGCACAGAGAAGTTAAGTAATTGCCCATGGTCACACAGCAAGTAATTGGCAGAGCCAGGATGAGAACCCAGGTCCTCTGACTCCCAGGCTCTGCTCTTTCCTTGCTCTTTCTAGAAACAGCGTGGCTTAGTGGAAAGAGCCCGGGCTTGGGAGTCAGAGGTTGTGGGTTCTAATTCTGACTCCCCCACTTGTGAGCTGTGTGACTTTGGGCAAGTCACTCAACTTCTCTGTGCCTCAGTTCTCTCATCTGTAAAATGGGGGTTAAGACTGTGAGCCCCATGTGGGACAACCTGCTTACCTTGCATCTACCCCAGCACTTAGAACAGGGCTTGGCACATAGTAAGCACTTAACACATATCATCATCATTATCATTATTATTATTTCCATTAGGCCATGCTGCTCCTCAGTATCAAGGGGAAAGGATGCATCTGCATCTAACCTCTTTTCAGTATGGGTTTACCCTTTCGGATTGTTCATGGGCCTGTGTGACCACCTGGCTGGATGATGATATTTTTATTTTTGTCCTAGCAAGATGGGGCTGGGTCAATCAGTCTGTCAATCATATTCATTGAGCCCTTACTGTGCGCAGAGCACTGTACTAAGGGCTTGAGAGAGTACAGTACAACAATAAACAGACACATTCCCTGCCCGCAATGACCTTAAAATCTAGAGGAGGAAACAGATATTAATATAAGTAAACATTAACGTCTGGTGAGGTCCAGGCCCATTCCGTTATCCAGAGACGGAACTAGAGCAGGGCCCGGAAATGGGAGCTGATGCGTGTTGTCACTTCCCAATTGTTTGGCTTTGATTTCCCCTCTGACCTCTACCCCGTCCTACTGCAAACTTGCTATTTCCCCGAGTAGCGGACCTGTCTGCCCCAAGCCTGGCCTGGCCAACACACGACATTCATTCAAGCTGGCTCTGACCAACCTGTATTCAACAATGAATCTATTGACATTGCAGCTCACTAGGGCATTTTGCATTTTCCCTATGCCCTGCCTAGACGGCTCTTTTCTCACCAATTCCTTCCTCTGAAATGAGACTCGGTTCTACTCTCTGCGTATCCTAGAGCATGGCCCCTGAACACCATTTTTTTTCTTCCCCGCAAATAGACATCATCCTTTGTCCCTGCCAAGTGTAAATGGAGCCACATCTGAACATGGCTTCAAGTTTAATTTCAGGGTCGAGTGCCTGACTTGAAAGCTTAAACCAAGTTCCCTTCTGCTGCTCCCGTGAGCTACTCAGGAGGAAACTTAAGGTTCCGTGGCTCTTGATAGATAGAAATGAATGAAAAATCGACATGACTTCTCCGGATTCTTTTGTCCAAGAACACAGCGACATCGGTCTATTCCCACGCTTACTGCTCTGTCACTTACCAGCTCTTGGGACTTTGAGCTCACCTCTTTGTGAAGAGGACCGGAAAAATTTCGAGGAATAAAGTGTCCTGGGGGAGAAGCAGCATGGCCCGGTGAAAAGAGCACAGGCCTGGAAGACAGAGGACCTGGGTTCTAATCCTAGCTCTGCCACTTGTCAGCTGGGTGACCTTGGGACTAAAGATGACCTCTGTTCCCTCACCTACAAATTGGGAAATCAAAACCTGTTTTCCCTCCTACTTAGACTGTAAGCTCCAGATGAGACCTGATTCTCTTGTATTCACCCCAGCACTTAATACACATAGTAAATGCTTAGCAAATACCACAGTCATTATTATTATTATTAGTGGACAGTGGAATATATTATGACTAGAAAAGTGAGTCAGTGGCTGAAGGGGACTCAAACTCAAAATGGCCCCAGTTCCTGGTCCAGTTCACTGGACTATTGGAAGTTCTGGGGAAGATTTTTCCAGGCAAACCTGTTGACTGACTGGTATCGATGCTTCTATGCGCCTGGCTCTGTTAGGCATTACACTCCACAAGATAAAAAGGCACAACCCCTCCCCACTAAGTGCTTCTCAACAAAAGTCAAAAAGCAGTAGGAACTCATGTGTAGGGAATGTCTTGGAGGCACAACTTTATGTTAACAAATCAAACTTCCACGGTCTACAATTCTCTTGGATTTCTTTCAGTCGATCAATAGTATTTATTGAGTGCTCATTATGTGCAGAGCATTGCACTAAACACTTGGGAGAGTATAATCCCGGCTCTGCTACTTGTCTGCTGTGTGATCTTGCGCAAGTCACCTAACTTCTCTGTGCCTCAGTTACCTCATCTGTAAAATGGGGATTAAGACCGTGAGCCTCATGTGGGACAACCTGATTACCCTGTATCTACCCCAGCGCTTAGAACAGTGCTCTGCACATAGTAAGCGCTTAACAAATACCAATTCAAAATACAACAGAGTTGGGGTGGACACTTTCCCTGCCAACAGTGAGCTTATAGTCTAGAGCGGGAGGTGGACATGAATATTATGGTTGTGTATAAAAGTGCGGTGGGACTTAGGTAAGGATGATTAAAGGGTACAAATCGAAATGTAAGGGTGAGGCAGAAGAAGAAATGAGGGCCTAGTCGGGGAAGGCATCTTGGAGGAGATGTGCCTTCAATAAGGCTTTGAAGATGGGGAGAATAATTGTCTGTAGGATATGAAGAGGGAGGGCGTTCCAGGCCAGAGGCAGGACGTGGGTGAGAGGTCGGCAGCGAGAGCGATGAGATCGAGGTACAGTGAATAGGTTGGCATTAGAGGAGGGAAGTGTGCAGGCTGGGTTGTCGTAGGAAACCATGGAAGTGACGTAGGAGGGGACAAGGTGATTTAGTTCTTTAAAGTCTTTGATAACGAATTTCTGTTTGATATGGAGGTGAATAGGCAACCACTGGAGGTCCTTCAGTGGGCAAACATGGACTGAACGTTTTTGTAGAAAAATGACCCGGGCAGCAGAGTGAAGTATGGACTGGTGTGAGGAGAGATGACTTGAATGTGCAAGTTCAGTGAGTAAGGAGGGGCCATCACATGGTAATTACTATTTGTTTGAGTGCCTTATTTAAAGAGAGATATAATATCCAGCAATCCAGTGGCTCTTCAAGAGGACCCCCTTGTACCAAGGCAATAGGAGGCCTCTCCTGTTCCGCCCTGGGACTTTAAAATTAAAAAAAGATGGCCTAACCACTCCCAGAGAGGCATGAGAATTCCCTCTGGTGTGAGATGGCAAACAGAAAGTTTGCCTTTTTAAAAAAATGGTATTCGTTTAGCACTTACTATGTGCCAAGCACGGTACTAAGCGCTGGGGACATGTTAATCAGTTTGGACTCAGTCCATGCCCCACATGGGGCTAACCATCTTAATCCCCATTTGACAGATGAGGTGGCTGCGGCACCGAGAAGTGAAATGACTTGATCAAGGTCATACAGCAGACAAGTGGTGGAGCCGGGATTAGAACCCAGGTCCTTCTGACCTCCTGGCCCGTGCTCTATCCACTGGGCCGTGGTGCTTTCTTCCCATATTCCGCCACTAACCACCCTCTTCCCCTTCTTACAGATAGCAACTGATGTCTGCCGAAGAGCCCAGGCTTTCTAAGAACAAGGTCTTTGAAAGGAGAATGGGGAGAGAAATTTCTCCAGAGACCAAGAGCAGTCTTATTCATATAAAAGTCCCAAATTATACTTGGGCTAAGGAGCTTTATTCTTTCTTTTAATATGGTGGTTGTGTTTCCAGGGAGATTGAGGGTTTTGCAAGGAAGTTTAGTTTACTGCGGTTTTTTTGTTGTTTAAACTTTTGTATGCGTGTTTATTCACTTGTAGAGTCAATTATTTATTAAATGCATTTTCCCCATTAAAGTGTAAGCTCTTTATGGCTAGGGAACATATCACTTCCCTGCTTTGTACTTCCTAAATATTTAGTACAGTGCATCGCACTCAATAAATACGGCTTCCACCACTTCTATAACTAGTTCTCTCACTCTGCAGTCTATTCTACATCCTAGAGCACGCATCATCTTTCTGGAACATCCCACATAGCACTTCTCAAAAACTTCCAGTGGCTACCTGCCATCCTCCTCCACATCAAGCAGAAAAATCTCCTTAATTTTGGCTTCGGGGTTCTCGCCCATACGTCTCCTCTCTCTTCATTTGTTCTTCCCAGCTCACCCTCTTTGCTCTTCCCAAACCCACCTTCTAATCACACTCCAAACCTCTTGCCGTTACCCCGGTCTGAACTCTCCTCATCTCCCAAATCCATCTGACCACAGCTCATCTATTTTCAGAGCTCTCTCCCTCTCAAAGAAAGGAAACTGCCCCCTCCAAAAGCCTTCCCAGATGAATTCACGCCTAAAACATTTTATTCCTAGCCTCATCTCTTATATACACAGATATATTTTAGTTACATATTTATCTGCATTTTTATTGCATATTTGGCTAGTTCATCCTCATAGATATCACTCTTCCTCCCGCTACCGCTCCCTTTATATTTTTTGTCAGTCCTCCCCATTAGATCGTAAACGCTTAGAGGGCCGTCAGCGTGTGTCCGGTTTCCGTTAAACTCTCCCAATTGCTTGGTGCACTGTTTTGCGCCCTTGTGCCCAATCAATACCCCTGCTGATGATGAATTCACGCTCGCCGTATTCACTCGCTCTCTCGCCTTCCCATCAAATGGTCCCAACGCTTTCATCCTCCTTCATTCGATCGTATTTATCGAGCGCTTACTGTGTGCAGAGCACTGTACCGAGCGCTTCAGTTTGGACGTTCACTCCACCCCCAACCCCAGCTTTTCCACCCCATCTCCTCAGAGCTGTCAAGGCCGGACAGGGGTCCGAGCTTCCAAATGGGCCCAGACTTGCTACCTCCTTGCCACCGACGGGAAGGAGCAGTTTCCCAGGGAAATGGATCTGGGAATGGAGGGCTCCTTCCCCAATTCCTTGGCAGCCCCTCCCAGCAGAGCCTTTCCATCAATGAGAAGCCAGCTGGGCGGGTCCCGGGCTGTATACAGCCACCACGTGGAGCTGGGGTGGGGATTGGCATGGGAAAGGCAGGGAGAAGGCAGCAGCAACGGCATTAAAAGTGTGCGCTTGCCAACCTGCAAGAGGGAGGGAGGGGAGTGGGTGGAGAAGAGCGGTCCAGATTTCTCCTTTTTCTCCAGCACCACAATTCCTTCCTCCTCTTTTCTCTGGGTGGTGATTTTATTTTTTTAAGGGTGGGGGGGGGGGAGAGGAGGGAAGGGAGAAAGGACAACAGGGGATAGGGTGCTTATTTTTTTTTTTTTTGGTTGGTGTCTTCCTGCTGCTTCTTGGATCCTAAATCCAGATTAAGCTCAGAGCTAGTGTGTTTCTATCTTTGGAAAGTTGCTTTGCAGCAAGGTGGAGAGAGGTGAGTAATTGGCGTCTCCTCCATCCCTTTTCTCTGCACCGAGCTTTGCAGATGTATCCACCTCCCCCTCCCTCCCCTGCCGCCCCCACCCCAGCAAAGCATCAGTCGTGTCCACCCCTCCTCTCCGCTTCCTCTCGGGGATAGACTGAACTGGGGAGATTTAAAGAGGAATCTGCTTCGGCACAAGAAGAGAGAGCGAGTGGATTGCATTCCTGCCGCTTGCATAATGCACACAAGCTGCAGCAGTTCCCTGGATCAATTGTCTGCCTTTTCATGGGGTAGACAACATCCTCTCAGGGGTTTGTTTTTTCTTCTTCCCTGCTTCAGGCGGGTTTCAGCCGTTATTGAATCAAAGATCCGAAGGTGCCGCTCAAAGCCTCCTTTAGGCACCCACTTTATGCGACTTTGGTTATTTTTAAAGGAATTCGTTCCAGCCACGGGCAAAGATGAAGGTACTTTGTGATGCAGCTGAATGGATTGGAAGTGCACTGGGGTAAGAAAATCAGCTGATGAAGTCCAGATAGACATTTCAATGGATGTAGCCTGCATGCGTGTACGGAGGGGGGAAAGCGGGGAAGAGGAAAGGATGACGAGACCCTTAGTAGGTGAATCCAGTATTTTATTTCAGAGCAAATGATGTCTTTCTCCTAAATCCACTAGCAAAGGCCCGGTGGAGGGCGGGAGGTTGGATGGGGAATCTGTGTTGGCGGAGGACCTAAATGATGTTAGCTTCCCTGCACAGTTGATCGGTCGAGTGGGAGAGCTGGGGTCTTCCCCGTCGTTAAGGTTGCAGAATTTTTCACTTAAGAAGCTCTTGCCGAAGGACTTGATGAGTGTGATTCCGTAGCGCGGTGGTGACCACCCAGGCCTGGCTTCTCTGAGCAGAGCCTTGGCCAGCGACCGTTATTTGGGGGGAGAGAAAAATGTGGCCTGGAAGTAAGTAGGGTGGGTCGGCAGGGGAAGGGAGGGCCGAACTGGAGAAGTGGGATATTTCTTCTTGCTTTGAGGGGCTAAATGAAGAGCCTGAACTTTACCACGACATCGCATTTCTCACAGTCACTGGTATTTGTTGAGCTCAGACTGTGTGCAGAGAGCTTGGGAGAGTACGGTTCAACAGGGTTGGTCCCCTAGGGAGATCATCTTTCAGCACTTTGCTCTGCCTTGCATGGTTCACTAGTGGGAAAACACTAGGGAAACCATGTGGCCTAATGGATAAAGCACGGGCCAGGAGGCCAGAGGACCTGGATTCTAATCCCAGCTCTGCCACTTGCCTGCTGTGTGACCTTGGGCAAGTCACTTAACTTCTCTGTGCCTCAGTTTCCTCAACTGAAGATTGGGGGTTGAATTCCAGTTCTCCCTCTTAGGTGACTGAGAGCCCTGTGTGGAACAGGGACTGTATCCAGCCTAACTTGTATCTACCCCAGCGTTTATCACATAGTAAGCGCCTAGCAAATCCCATTAAAAAAAAAAACCCAAGCACCAAAATGGGTATAAGATGTTTCTGAAGGAGAAACAGAGAGGATGAAATCATTGTACCTTTTCATTCATTAAACAGTATTTTTTAAGAGCCCATTGTGTGCAAAGTACTCCCCTAAACACTGAGAAAAAATTACACGCAGCGTGGCGCAGTGGAAAGAGCACGGGCTTTGGAGTCAGGGCTCATGAGTTCGAATCCCAGCTCTGCCACTTGTCAGCTGTGTGACTGTGGGCAAGTCACTTAACTTCTCTGTGCCTCAGTTCCCTCATCTGTAAAATGGGGATTAAGACTGTGAGCCCCACGTGGGACAACCTGATTCCCCTGTGTTTACCCCAGCGCTTAGAACAGTGCTCTGCACATAGTAAGCGCTTAACAAATACCAACATTATTATTATTACACGGATGAGAAATAGTCATGGTCCCTGTTGTAAAAGGACTCTCACAACCTAAGAATATAGGAGGGAAGGCCACTCGTCTGGTGCGTGACCTTGGGTAAGCCTCTTAACTTTTCCGTGCCTCAGTTACCGCACCTGTAAAATGGGGATGAAGATCGTGAGCCCCATGTGGGAAATGGACTTTTATCCAACCAGATTATCTTGAATCTACCCCAGTGTTTAGAACAGTGCCTGGCACATAATAAGGGCTAAACAGTTTCCATTAAAAAAAGGCACGAGACACTAACAGCATAAGAAGACAAGGACGGGTCAAAATAGGACAACAGAGCACAGTGGCTAAAGGAGTTCTTGAACATAAGTGTTAAGTAAATGCTTCAAAGTACAGCCAGTTCTGGTATTATTTAAGGTGGCACGGATAATCGAAATCCACAGGTCATCCCAAAACCCCGTTAGTTTTAGCAATTCTTTTCCACCTCTTCTCCCTCCAAACTTTTTTGAGGCTTGCCAGCGAGAGCAGCAAAATCAAGTGATTTAGCTTGCACCTCCTTTCCCCAGCCCTACTCCCCCCACACACATACACACATACCTCTCCTCCGGCGGAGGTGCTGAAAGGCAAGGACATGGTCCAGGAGGGCAAATTAGGAAAGAGGGATAAAAGAAAGGCCGGGCTGATAAATTCCCTGAACAATCCAACAGCTCCAGCCCGGACAATAAACATGAAAGTAAACAAATGGTAATTTTTTTTAAGGAAAGGAGGGAAAAACAGGAAGTCCAGTCCATGTCGGGAAGCGGGTCACAGTTTTAAATAATCTGAAGACCCTTTTTTAAAAGAAAAGATATTCTGACCATAGAATATTTTGGGCCCGCTAAAGCAGGGTTGTCTGGGAGCAATCTTTAGTATTAGCTTTCGAGCACAACTATAGCCAGAGGAGGAGAATCTAAATTTTTCCAAGAGAAGAAAAGTAGTTCATTTGGTTGCATTTGCTGTACTGCTTAAACCATCATGCCTAAACTTAAGCCATCGCCCGAGGCAGTTACCATCTGTATTGTCTTTTGTTATGGGTTGAAGGAGGATTCCCTGTAGTAAACCAAAGCAGAAAGCATCGCGGTCCTGCTAATGGACAGTGGACCAGGTGACTCTTCATTTTCCAAGGGAAAAACTGGGTTAGTGGGGTTGTGCGTCGAATGATAGGAAGCGCTCTGAACTGAGAATCAGAGATGTCGATTTCTAGTTCCAGTTCTGCCCCTGGCCTTGAGCAAATAAGTGTCTGAGCTCCCAACCCCCCCGGGGTGTCAGTTTCCCCACCTGCGAAATGGATTGAGTAATCCCCTCCTTACAAAACAGGGATCTATGAAAGCGATTTGGGATCTTAGCAAATGCTGTATTCTGTAATCAGAAAGCTGAATATCGTCAAGGTGTCTAAATTCAGGTGTCAAGCGGGGCCAATGGGTAGAGCATGGGCCTGGGAGTCAGAAGGTCCTGGGTTCTAATCTTTGGGGCACCACTTTTCTGCTGTGTGACTTTAGTAAAATCACTAAACTTCTCTGAGCCTCCGTTCCCTCGTCTGTAAAATGAGAATTAAGAATGTGAGCCTTATGTGGCACAGTGAGCCTATGTGGCACGGGGTCTGGGTCCAACCCGATTATCTCGTATCTACATGAAAGATAAGGAAATGGCCCAAGGAGGCAAATTAGGAATGAGGAAGAAAGGAAGGGCCGGCCTAATGAGTTCTCTGAACAATCAAACAACTCCAGGCAGGACAATAAACATGAAAGTAAACAAATGGCAAATTTTAAAGGAAAGGAGGGAAAAACAGGAAGCCCAGCATGGCGTGGCGGCCTGGGAGTCAGAAGGTCATGGGTTCTAATCCCGCCTCCTCCACTTGTCTGCTTTATAATAATAATAATAATAATGTTGGTATTTGTTCAGCGCTTACTATGTGCCGAGCACTGTTCTAAGCGCTGGGGTTGCCCCACGTGGGGCTCACAATCTTCATCCCCATTTTACAGATGAGGGAACCGAGGCGCAGAGAAGTGAAGTGACTTGCCCACAGTCACACAGCTGACAAGTGGCAGAGCCGGAATTCGAACCCATGACCTCTGACTCCCAAGCCCAGGCTCTTTTCCACTGAGCCACGCTGCTTCCCTATGTGGCCCCGGGCAGGTCACTTAACGGCTCTGTGCCTCAGTTCCCTCATCTGTAAAATGAGGATTAAGACTGTGATCCCCACGCGGGACAGGAACTGTGTCCAACCCGATTTGCTTGTATCCACCCCACCGTTTAGTACAATGCCAGGCACATAGTAAGTGCTTAACAAATATCACAATTATCATTATTACTATCATTTTTGCACACCCCGGGTTCTGACCTAGTGAATAGAACATGGTTCTGGGAGTCAGAAGGACCTGAGTTCTAATCCTGGCTCTGCAACTTGCCTGCTTGTGACCTTGGGTGAGTCACTTCACTTCTCTGTGCCGCAGTTGCTTCACCTGTAAATTGGGGATTGAGACTGTGAGCGCCATGTGGGATGGGGACTGTATCCAACCCAATTACTTTGTATCTACCCCAGCGCTTAGTACAGTGCCTGGCACATAGCAAGCACTTAACAAATACCACAATTATTATTATTCAATCTTCCACCGCTAAGTTTTCCCAACTTTGGAAATAAAGGGGGGAATTGAGTTTTTTTATTTGTTTTAAATTATGGAATTGTAGGCCTTACTCTGTGTCAAGCACTGTTCTAAACGCTGAGATTAAGTTAATCAGGTTGGACCCAGACCCTGGCCCACATGGGGCCCAGAGTCTAAGTAGGAGGAAGAACAGGTATTGATTCTCCAGGGATTGAATCCCCATTCTTACAGTTGGGGAAATTGAGGCATTTAGAAGTGATTTGCCCAAGATCACAGAGCAGACCAGTAGCAGGGCTAGGATTAGAACCCAGGTCCTCCGATTCCCAGTGCCATGCTTCTTCCACTAGGCGACGATGCTTCTCAATATTTAAGGCAGTCTTAGTGGGAAAGAACTAGGGGGAGTTACGTGCAGTTATGTAACTCCTTCTGGCCCTTATTCCCTTCATTTTTCTTACAAATAATCCTCCTTCCCAATACCCACTGAGAGCTTCAGAGTTTCCTCCAGTTGGAGGAAACAGACCTTCAAGTTGAGTGAGACTTGTCCAAGGGCTGCGGAAATCTAATCGGCAGTGGATTTTGTGCTACGAGATCTCAGATGCCCAGATCATATCCCTTCATCCTTTCCGGGAAGTGCCACATGGCTAATGTAAGCGCCCGGTCATGTCCAACCTGTGAAGAGCGTACGTGGGGAGACTACTTGAAAGATCGTACTATGGCTGCCTGCTGTTCCAACTGATCAACTAATTGATCTGTAAAGAAATGGAAGTTCCCGTGGAATGGAATTCATTCTTGCATTCAGTTGTATTTATTGAGCGCTTATTGTGTGCAGAACACTCTACTAAGCGCTTGGGAGAGTACAGTACATTGGAATACCAATGAAGAGTATGGGGAAGCAGCATTGCCTAGTGGGAAGTGTCTGTTATATCAGAATATATCTGTTATGTTGTTATATTGTATTCTCCCAAGTTCTTAGTACAGTAAGCACTTGACAAATATGACTGACTGGCTGACTGAAAGTCCACGGGCCTGGCAACTAGATGACCTGGGTTTTAATCCTATTTTGGCCACTTAAATGCTATGTGACTTTGGGCAAGTCGCTTAACTTCCAGAGTTCCAGCGTGGCTCAGTGGAAAGAGCACGGGCTTTGGAGTCAAGGCTCATGAGTTCGAATCCCAGCTCTGCCACTTGTCGGCTGTGTGACTCTGGGCAAGTCACTTAAGTTCTCTGTGCCTCAGTTCCCTCATCTGTAAAATGGGGATTAAGACTGTGAGCCCCACGTGGGACAACCTGATTCCCCTATGTCTACCCCAGCGCTTAGAACAGTGCTCTGCACATAGTAAGCGCTTAACAAATACCAACATTATTATTATTAACTTCACTGTGCCTCAGTTTCCTCACTTGTAAAATGGAGATTCAATACCTGTTCTCCCTCCTACTTAGACTAAAAGCCCCACGGGGGACCTAATTATCTTGTATCTACCCCAGTGCTCAGTACAGTGCTTAGCAGATTCTAAGTGCTGACAAATAGGTTTTAAAAAAAATGATTGTGAATTCAATCCTGTCCCTCCCTTCAGATAATTTGATTTTAAGGCTTTCATGCCAAGAGAAAGCTTAGAAAACAAGAATGTTTTCTGATAAGGCCTTTTTCATTTTGTCTGACATTGGTAATTCATTAATGAGAGTAATTAGCAAACCTCATCATTGACCTTTTAGTAGTACTGAGAGCCTGAGTCTCCTTGGCTACAGATTTCCATCCGCTTGGGGCTTTTCCCCTGTTTATTTAAAAGGTTTTTATCCTCTCCTCTCTGTCACCTCCTCCGTCCCCCAAAATAAGTGCTGAGACTCCTTCTCCCCCTATTTCTTCCCACGCACACCCACACAGCTTCTCACACAAAGTGCTGGGAAATCACCGTCGTGCCTTTATCATGGTGAAAATTGTACCCACCATTACTGGTTCATGCCGAGAAGCATACACACAGGCTGTCCCTAAGCTCACGATTTGATGAGTAAATTGTTCTACCAAACAGTCATCCTCCCAGGGTCTTGCCAAGGCTCCGAAGAGCCCGGGCCATTATTGAAAGACCTAGAGAGTCTGAAGCCCAGCCTGGTGATGACGTGGCCAGTTTTTGTGGAGGTTTTATGGAAGTTAAGGGGTTGCTCACTATCCCTCAGGCTCCCAAAGCAGAGTGGTACTCCAAGGCTGATCAATCAATCAATTGTGTTTACTGTGTGCAGAGCACCATACTGAGCACTTATCAATGATAATAATAATGATGCTGGTATTTGTTAAGCACTCACTTTGTGCCAAGCGCTGGGATGGATACAAACAAATCGAGTTGGACGCAGTCCCTGTCCCAGTCCCTTTTACAGATGAGGTAACTGAGGCACAGAGAAGTGACTTGTCCATTATCACACAGCAGACAAGTGGCAGAGCTGGGATTAGAACCCAAGACCTTCTGACTCCCAGGCCTGTGCGCTATCCACTACCCCACGCTACTTCTCTTCACTTGGGAGAGTACGGTATAACAGAGTTGGTAGACACGTTCCCTGTCCGCAAGGAGCATAAAGTCTAGCCAGGGTGGGGGGGAACAGACATTAATATAAATAAATAAATTATGGATATGTGCTTAACTGCTGTGGGGTTGAGGGTAGGGTGAATAAAGGGAGCATGGGCTGATCTTGGGCAGGAAGGTGGGGACCCTCTATTTTATTACCTCTCTCAAAATTCTGGTTCCAAGTTCCTGAACTAGGAAGAAAAGGTTGATTTTTAGATTTCTATCAATGATATATATTGACTAAGTGCTCAATAAATACCACTGATGATTGAGCGCTTACGGTGAGCATGACGAGCTTGGGAGAGTACAAGAGAGTGTATAGACACGATCCTTGCCCTTAAGGGGTTTGTGGACTAGTGGGGGAGGCAGGCATTAAAGTCAATTACACTTAGGGGAGGCCGAAGAGTAGAAGGATATGGAAATAAGTGCTGAGAGGCTGGGGGTGGGTTATCAAAGTGCCTCAGGGTTACAGACCCAAGGGAGAGGGAGCAGAGTGGGAGAAATGAGGGGTTAGTCAGGGAAGGCCTGTCTCCATTCCGTATCAGTGTGATGACTCCAGAATTTAACTTGAATGTGGAGGTGTCAGCTGAGAATTTTACCTGGGCTTGGGTTGCCGATTCAGATTGAGTCAGTCAGTCGTATTCTTTGAACCCAATGGAGAAGTCAGTGCCGCTTTTCCAGAGATCAAAAGGGTTCTTCGAAAAGGGTCAGGCCACTAGGCAGGACAGCAAGGGTGACCCGAGGGCTGGTGGGAAGGGGTGAGGGAGAAATGGCTCAATTAATTGTGTTTTCTGAGTCACTTTACTTGATAGTGGGGCCAGAGCAGACTGGAGCTGGACCTGCCCGTCTCTTCTCCAGGAGGATTGGTCAAGTCCTCAAAGTGAGCAGAGCGCCTTGGGAGTATGGGAAGGCTATAAAGAGAGTCTGGGACTTGTTGACCACTGAACTCTCACCAGACTAAGCATGGCCCCAGGACCAGGGTTTTGGAGATTATCATCGTAGTATTTATTTGGTCCTTACTCTGTGCCACCGCACTATTTGAAGCCCTGGGGTAGATAGAGGATAATCTGGAACACAGTCCCTTTCCGAGCTCTTCTAATGGAGAGGAAGATGAGGTTTTTAATCTCTATTTTATAGAGGAGGAAACCAAGGCCCAGAGAATAATAATAATATTAGTGGTATTTTTAAGAGCTTACTGAGTGCCTGGGTAGATACGAGATAATTGGGTCAGACACAGTCCCTGTCCCACAAAGGGCTCACAATCTTACAGAGCCCTCAGTTACCTCAATCTTAAAATCTTACATTTTACAGATGAGGTAACTGAGGCATAGAGAAATTGCGACTTGTCCCAGGTCACACAGCAGACAAGTGGGGGAGCTGGGATTAGAACCCAGGTCCTTCTGACCTCCAGGCCTGTTCTCTATCCAACAGGCCATGCTGACTTGCCCAAGATCACACATCGGCAAGTGGCAGAGCCGAGATTAGAACCCAGGGCCTCTGACTCCCAGGCCCATGATCTTTCCACTAGGGCCCACCTCCGACCTCTAGACCCTTACTTAGGCTGCCCAGAAGAGGGACTGGAGCAGCAGCCTCCACAGGAGATGCCCGACTGCAGAGGGGTTAGAACTCCCTTCCATGCTCCCTCAGCCCTCTTCCCCACCCCTAAGCCTGGAGGACAGAAAAGGGAGACCCACTCATCCCCTTGGGGTTCCTTGTTCTAAATTACTGAGGAGAGAGAAACGTTTAGACCGGTGCCATTCAAAACACAGAAGCAAGTCAACTGCCTTCAACAATGAAAAATGCTCAAGATTCACAGCCTAAGGAGAAACAAAATATCCAAGGGGGTCTTTTCATTCGTTCATTCAATCGTATTTACTGAGCACTTACTGGGTGCAAGCACTGTACTAAGCGCTTGGGAGAGTATAATACAACAATAAACAGACACATTCCCTGCCCACAATGGGTTTATGGTCACCACTGAAGGCAGTTGCTAAAAATAATAATAATAATAACGGTGATATTTGTTAAGCCTTATTCTGCCCCAAGCACTGTACAAGACCCTGGGGTAGATGAATCAATTAATTAAACAATGAGCGCTAACTGTATGCCGAGCACTGTGTTGAGCACTTGGGAGAGTCAAGTACCACAGAGTTGATAGACCTGTTCCCTGCCCACATGAGCTTACAGTCTGGGGGGAGACACATTAATATAAATAAGAAATTTATAGATATGTACACTAGTGCTGAGGGTGGGGAAAATACCAAATGCTTGAAAGGGACAGATCCAAATACAAAGGTGACACAGAAAGAGAGGGAGCTAGGAGAAAGTGGGCTTAATCGGGGAAGGCCTCTTATACAAGATAATCATTCATTGATTCAATAGTATTTATTGAGCGCTTACTATGTGCAGAGCACTGTACTAAGCACTTGGAATGTTCAATTTGGCAACAGATAGAGACAATCCCTGCCCAATGCCGGGCTCACAGTCTAAACGGGGGAGACAGACAGCAAAGCAAAACAGAACAAAACAAAACAACGTCATCAAGATAAATAGAATCAAGGAGATTTACACCTCATTAACAAAATAGGGTAATAAATAGTATATACAAATGAGCACAGTGCTGAGGGGAAGGAGGAAGAGCAGAGGGTTGGGGGGAGGGGAGGAGAGGGGGAGCAGAGGGAAAGGGGGGGCTCAGTCTGGGAAGGCCTCCTGGAGGAGGTGGGCTCTCAGTAGGGCTTTGAAGAGAGGAAGAGAGTCAGTTTGGCGGATGTGAGGAGGGAGGGCATTCCAGGACACGGTGGGACGTGGGCCAGGGGTTCGACGGCAAACCGGACATAGTTCCTGTCCCACACAGGGCTCACATTGTAAGAGGGAGGGAGAATCGGTATCTTGTCCCCATTTCACAGATATAGAAACTGAGGTATCGATCAATCCATGGTATTTAGCACTTACTGGGTTCAGAGCACTCTATTAAGCGCTTGAGGCATGGAGGCGTAGAGAAGTGAAGTGACTTACCAAGGTCGTAGAACAGGCAAGGCCAGGATTAGAACCCCAGTCTCTGGACTCCTAATCCTGGGCTCTTTCCACTAGGCCACGCTGCTCCGGTCAGGGCCAGTGTTCGCTTGAAAAATCAAATGACCGTAGTAGTGGTGGGCCAACTGGACTGGAAACCCAAGACTGAGAGAGTGGATGCTGGGCACAGAAGGCAAAGTGCCCAGCTGAGGTGCATGTGGGAGAGGGGAGGGAGTCAGGTCAGCTCCCGGGGTGCTGGGTCTGAGACTGTGTCTAGGCGGTTTGGCCTGTGGATTGGGCAGGTGGTGGGAGCTGGCCCAGCTCCAGCTCATGCCCAGCTTCAATATCCAATGCCCCTCCAGATCTGCAGCATAAGACGTTGGCTTTTCGTTTTCCCCCTTACTCCTCTCTCTCCTCCTCGCCCCCCTCTTTCTCCTCCTCCTCGTCCCCTCCTCCTCATCCCCCTCCTCCTCCTCCTCCTCCTCATCCTCCTCTTCTTCCTCCTCCTCCTTCTGTCCATGTCCAAAGGAAATGGCCTGTCAGCAGCAGCGGGGCTGGTTCAGGGCTTCAGGATGGAAGGTGGCTGGCCAGCTGCCAGGAAGTGGGAGGAACCCTCTCCCCCCTCCACACACACACATACACACGCACACACACACCCCCGCCGCCCCTGCTTCCCCATCGGTTTCGGAATTTGGTCGGCGCTTGCGCCGCCTCCGGTCTCATTTCCCAGCTTGGAGCTGACCCCGTCTGCTTCTCCTGACAGGTCTCCTCTCCGCTTCCCAGGCCCGAAGCCTCAAGCGGCGGTGACCCAGGCCCGCCCCGCTCTCAGCCCTCTGGCCCCGTGCCCTCCAGCGGCGTGTGGCGGTGGCCCCTCTGGCTCGGCCGTTGGCACTGGGCTCCCAGGGGACATCGGCGCAGGACTTTAGCCCCAGCCATCCGGCTCAGCTGGCGTCTCCGCACCTCCCCACCCCGCACACGCGCTCCCCCACGGCACCTCTGGATTCCCCCCGCCGCCCGGGACCACTCGCCTTCTCACCTGGATGACTTCTTGCCAACAGCTGGGGACTCAGAGACCACCTCCTTTTCCACTTGAATTCCGGCTCCACCTTTCCAGTGGCTTCGGATAGCCAGCGTCTCTGCCGGGGACCCACTGGGGGTGGGAGGGATGTGCTCAAAATAACCTTAAGGGGAAGGAAGGAGAAAGAAGAGCCAGAAGTGGGTGACAGCAGCCTACCCGTCCGCCTGTCCATCTCTCTCTCTCTCTCTCTCTGTCTTCCCCGTCCCCTTCCCCACCTTCCGCAGATCCGCCATCGGAAATCTGGAGGCCTCCAAGCTCAGATTGCTGCTGAGGGTGGGGTCGCCACAGGCAGAACCTTCGCCCCATTTCGGGGGTGTTTTCCCCGCAGGCCGAGTGACTGACCCGGGACCGGCCGAGGGCGTTTGAAAAGGAAGTGATTCTGTTTTATTTTCTTCCCCTTCTTGTAGTACGAAGGAACTCGGTCCGCCGTGTAAGCAGGTATTTTCTTGGAAGTTTTCCGAGTCAGATCGCGAGGCCATTCTCTTCTCTTTTTCTTTGCGTTGAGGGGAACGAAAGGTTGGGCAAAATTGGCATCAAACACCCCGGGGCCTGGCCAGCTCTGACTGGGACCTCGGACCCGCAGAGAATCCACATGTGCCGAGGACCCAGTACAACCAGCTGAAACCGCCCTACAGGTGCCCACACGGCTGAGCCCGTGGGGGTAGATAAAGCCCCCCGGGGACATGCCCTTTTGTGCCAAAAGTGGGACCCGGTTACTCCTGCCTTAAATTTTTGCTCTCGGGACCACCGCCGGGGGAATCACCAGGAAAAGGGGACTTGCCCGGAGCCTGGGCGGCTCCCTCCTGGGGCCTGGCAGACGGAGAGGCGCCCCGCCACAGCGCCAAGGGAGAGGAAGGGGCGGAGAAGAGGGGTGTGCTCTCCGGGTCAGCGGAGGCCGAGGGCATTTGAATCCCAGTTTGTGGTGGGGACCTCGAGAACTGAGGGGGTGAGCCCATCTCCTGAGTTTCCTGGGGTCTCCACCCACCCCTCTCCCCCCCCCAGCCACCGTGATTTATTTAACCGTGGCCCCTTCGGAGGAGATAGCAGGAGGCCGTCAACCTTTGAGTCGGTGGCTCAGCGGCCTTCCAGCTCTCCCTCCCCCTCCTCGTCTCCGTTTTGGTGTTCTGGCTCTTGGCTGGCGGGAGGGGTGGGGAAGTGGCTGGCAGGGTCGGGGAGGGGAGGCAGGACCGAACTCTACAGGGAGAGACTGGGGCATTTCCTGCTATCGCCACCTTGGTGCCTTGCTGGGCGTCTGGAGCTTGTGGAGTCCCGCCGCCTCGTCGTGTCGGGGAGGGAAGCGGGGCAGGGGCGGGGGAGTCGAGGCCAGGTCCTAAGCTAGCGCGCCTTCCCCGGGATGCAGAGCAAAAGCTGAGGACTCCCAGCAGGCAAGGGGGTGGCGACGGGGTTGGGGGGACTCTTCCTTCCAAGGCCTGGAGACCCTCCAGCCTATCCGCCAAGCGTTGCGGGGACTCTGAAGGCCGGGGTTCCGCTGAGTTGGTTTTCTGAGGCGTTGAGGGACAGAAGGCCAAGGAGCCTATTCCCTTGGGGAGTCCTTCTTCCTTTGGAAAAAAACAGGAGTTCTCATTTTCAAATGGAAGTTCATTTTCCTCATTTGCTCCTCTGAGCTTTGACCCCGGCTTTTACTTGCTTCAGCCCCTCCCGGAAGTCTGAGAGTAGGCTAGGGTTGGGGGAGGAAGAGGAGGGGAAATCCAAAGAAAACAGCCGACCCCCAGTCTCCCGGGACACTCCGGGAGGGAGGCGGGGAACGGGGAGGGGGAAAGCCCTGGCAGGACCGGGTCCTCCCTCAGGCCCCGCCTGACGACAGCTCCCGGCTGCCTGGCGGGCAGACCAACCGACAGACCATCTCAGGCCACAGATCGCCTCTCGGCTGGCGGGAAAGAGGCACCGCTGGCTGGTGCTGGAACTGGATTGGCTGCTAACCTGTTCATTTCCTAAGCTATTTCTCTCCCACTTGCTTTCTGCCTCCTCTCCCCCTCCCCGCTTTCCTCCATCCCCACCCGCCCCCTGGTCCCCCGAGCCCCGTGGGTCCCCCGGGGCCTGGCCTCTGCCCGAATCCTGGGCGCCGCAGGGACCGGTGAGTGATGGAGGCCTTGGGCAAGTCGTCCTTGTGGCTGCAAGGGGAGCTGGCCTCGCCTGAGCCCCGCCTGCACCTCCTGGACTGCCGCAGCCGCGAGCTCTACGACTCGTCTCACGTGGAGGGGGCGCTTAGCGTGACCCTGCCGGCCCTGCTGCTCCGGCGGCTGCGCAAGGGCAACCTCTCGGCCCGCTCCCTCCTCCCGGGCTCGCCCCGGCGCCAGCGGCAGCCGCCGTCCCCGCCACCTCAGGCCGGGGCCTGCGGGAGCCCCATCCTGCTGTACGACGAGGGCACCGCCCCCCTGCCTCGTCCCGGCGAGGAGGCCACGGACTCGGTGCTAGGCACCCTGCTGCAGAAGCTGCGGGAGGAAGGCTACCTGGCTTACTACCTACAGGGTAGGTCCTGGGGGGAGCATGGACCTTGCTCGTTGGCGGGCCTCATGGGCCAGGCCATCGGACCTTGGGCCGGGGCGCCGGGCCGGGATCCGGAACACCAGGCTGGGAGCCTGGGCGGGATGTTCTGGAAACCGGCTGGGATTTTCTCTCTGGAGGGTGGGGTGACTCCTGGTACCCTAGAGAAGGTCAGTCAGTCAATCATATTTATAGAGCACTGTAATAAATACTTGGGAGAGTATAATGTAGTAAAGGTGTTACAGTTGATCCCTACCTCAGAGAAGCTTGTAGTTTAGTGGGGGAGGCAAACATTAAAGTAAATTCCAGAGAGGGGAAGCAGTAGGCCTCAGACAGAGCCCAGATCTTACCACATGTCTCTCATCACCGAGGCTGGGCAGAAGGCTGCACCGTAACAAGTGGGTCCAGTGTTCCTCCAAGCCACTAAAAAACAAGTTTAGCTTAAAATCAGGAGGGCCCAACAACTTCCAATGTCCTCAATTTGTTTTCACCCAATCTTGTAAAAGGGCCAAGGTCCCTTCAGGGCCCAGTGACAGCTCCATGACTGATTCTCTTTCCCGTTCATCATCGATTCACCAGGCAAAAAAAGGGAGCTCCATCCCAGGCCTGGAGTCAGCACCCTCTCACCCTTTGATTGTATAGACAGGGCACACCATAAATGAGTTGGGGAAGGGAGGAGAGGGTTGTCCTTTGGTTAGAAGACAGTGTGGCCGATGGGGAGGTTGTATCCACCTAACCATCTCGCCAAGAGTCCGAGCTTCACTGCGGAAACCCTCTCGCACACGTGCACCCTCCCCCCGTGGCTGCCCCAGGCCTAGAAAGAGGATTCATCCTTGTGGGGGAAGGGGAAGGAGAGATGGGAAAAGTTGGAGAGGGAAGGGGGCAGAATTCCAGCCAAGATCCCAGGGATATGAGCACCTGGAGAAAGGATGAGGAATTTTTCCCAGACGCCTTTTCCCTCTCCCTCTTAAGGGGTGGTCACAAAGGAGGCAGGTGGCTGGAGGTGGAGGGGCTTCGATGGCGGGGGTACCATGCACAGAAGGGGCCTTGCTCGGTGCCACCGGGCCTTTGCTGTTTGCCAGTCTCCCGGGGATTGGGTCCTTTAGGTGTAGTTAGCGAGTGTGCCCCAGATCCTGCTCACCACCTCTCCCCATCTCCCCATAGGTGGCTTCAGCAAATTCCAGGCTGAATGCCCTCATCTCTGCGAAACCAATCTGGATGCGCCCTGTGCCAGCCACTCCCCTCTGCTGCCCCCTGCCCCCGTGGTGGGGCTGGGCGGCCTGTGCATCGGCTCCGACTGTTCGGATGTGGAATCTGACCCCGACCGGGACCCCCTGAGCTGCGGGGCAGAGTCGGAAGGGGCCAGCCCCCCGCATGGCCAGCCCCCGTCCTTCCCGGTGCAGATCCTCCCGCACTTGTACCTGGGGAGCGCCCGGGATTCGGCAAACATGGACACTCTCGCCAAGCTGGGCATCCGCTACATCCTCAACGTCACCCCCAACCTGCCCAACCTCTTTGAGAAGGACGGGGACTTTCACTACAAGCAGATCCCCATTTCTGACCACTGGAGCCAGAACCTCTCCCAGTTCTTCCCAGAAGCCATCGAGTTCATCGGTGAGTGGGCTTGTTCTGGCAGCCCACCCCTTCTTCGGAGGGGAGCCCCGCCTCCCCGACGACCTTCTTGGCCTCCTGCCCCTGTCGCCTCCTGCCCCGGTTTGTCCCTTCTTTCCTCCTGCCTCCCCTTGGAAGACTTCAGCGGCAGCTGGAGTTACATCCTGCCTAGTTACGACTGAAGCAGTTTCCTCACTTCCTGGGAAGACAAAGGAAAGAATATTTGCCTCCCCACGTACCCTGCTGCATCCGGAGGCCGAGTCCCAGGGCGCCCCGGGCAGTGTGCCTGGGACTCTCGTGCTCCCGTGCCCATCAGGGGATGGGGGAGGGGGCTGAGTCTGCTCTAGGAGCGTCCGCTTTAAGTCCCCGAAACAAATCCAAAGTCTCGGGGTGGCCTTGGGCTGAACCAGGGATCCTCGGCCCCGGCCGTGGGAAGCCGCAGGTCTTTGTCTGCGTGACCAGCCGGAGCTGGGCCCCGGGGCTGGGCCGTGGGTAAGGAGGCAGACTGCTGCTCCCTCGCCAAGTTCTATGCCTTGTCAGACTTTTCCTCACTCCCAGTTAATCAATCAACTGTATTGAGCACTTCCTGTGTGCAGAGCATTGTACTAAACGCTTGGGAGAGTATAGCACAATGGAAGCAGCATGGTGTAGTGGATAGAGTATGTGCCTGGGAGTCAGAAGGTCATGGATTCTTATCCCAACTCCGCCTCTTGTCTGCTGTGTGACCTTGGGCAAGCCACTTCATTTCTTTGGGCCTCAGTTACCTCATCTGTAAAATGGGAATTGAGATTGTGAATCCCACGTGGGACAGGGACTATGTCCAACCCAATTTGCTTGTATCCACCCCAGTGCTTAGTATAGTGCCTAGCACACAGTAAGCGCTTAACAAATCCATTATTATTACTATTATTATAACAGACACATTCCCTGCCCATAAAGAGTTTACAGTCTCTTCCTAGTGCCTATTTCCAAAGGACACTATTTTTAGTGGAAGTGGAACCCCAGATCCCTCTGCCCTGGTATTTGCTAAGTGTCTATTATGTGCCAGGCACTGTTCTAAGCACTGGGGTAGATGCAAGGTAATCAGGCTGGACACAGTCAGCTGTCCCACAAAGTGTTCACAGTCTTAATCTTTACAGCAGACAAGTGTTTTACAGATTAGGTACAGATTAACTGAGGCACAGAAAAGTTAAATGACATGCCTAAGATCACACAGCAGACAAGTGGCAGAGCCAAGATTCAAATCCAAGTCGTTAATAATGATAATGATGTTGGTATTTGTTAAGCGCTTACTATGTGCCGAACACTGTTCTAAGCGCTGGGGTAGATACTGAGTAATCAGGTCATCCCACGAGAGGCTCACAGTCTTAATCCCCATTTTACAGATGAGGTAACTGAGGCACTTAGAAGTTAAGTGACTTGCCCAAAGTCACACAGCTGACAGGTGGCGGAGTCGGGATTAGAACCCATCTTTCCACTGAGCCACGCTGCTTCTCGGTGACCTTTGTCTTCCCTATTTTCCTAATCTCTGATTGTGTCACTCCATCCAATCTCTCATGTCTTCCTTCTTTCTCCCCTACCTAATAATAATAATAATGTCGGTATTTGTTAAGCGCTTACTATGTGCAGAGCACTGTTCTAAGGGCTGGGGTAAATACAGGTTAATCAGGTCATCCCACGTGAGGCTCACAGTTAATCCCCATTTTACAGATGAGGTAACTGAGGCACAGAGAAGTTAAGTGACTAGCCCACAGTCACACAGCTGACAAGTGGCAGAGCTGGGATTTGAACCCATGACCTCTGACTCCCAAACCCGGGCTCTTTCCACTGAGCCAAGCTCCTTCACCAGACCTCTAGCTCCAAGACTTTCCCCTGAAGTAGGGAGAGGAAGTGGAGAAGGAGGAGGAGGAGCAGGAAGGGAAGGAGGAGGACAAGAAAAGTCCCACCTGGGAGGGGACTCTGAGTTGCTCTTCTGAGCCCTGGTCTACCCTGTAGCCTCCTTTCCTTGAGAAACTTAGCTCTGGAAAGATGTCCTCTTGCCCATCATCCTGGCCACCGTATTTGACTAAATGGCCACATGGAGGATGTGGGGCTTCTCTAGCCTGTGTCTTAATGCCTTGAGAAGCAGTGTAGCCTAGTGGAAGAGCATGGGCCTGGAAGTCAGATGATCTAGGTTCTAATTCCAGCTCCACTACTTACCTTCTGTGTGATCTTAGGCAAATCACTTAACTTCTCTGTGTCTCAGTTCCCTTGATTGCAAAATGAGGATTCAATACCTGTTTACCTCCTACTTAGACTACTTTCCCTCTTATATCTACTCCAGTGTTCAGTACATTACTTGACACATATCATCACTGGTATTTACTGGGCATTTGGTGCAGAGCACTGTACTAAGTTCTTAGGAGGGTACGATACAACAGAGTTGGCAGACACATTCTCTGCCCACAACAAGCTTACTTAGAAAGATCTTAACAAATATCACCATTATTAATTATTCCCGAAAGAAGCAGCATGGCCTAGTGGATAGAGAACGGGCCTGGGTTCTAATCTTGTCCCCTCCACTTGTCTGCTTGTGACCTTGGACATTTAACTTCTATGTGCTTCGGGTACCTCACTTGAAAAAATGGGGATTAAGACTGTGAGCCCTAGGTGGGACTTGGACTGTGTCCCACCCGATTAATTTGTACCTGGTCCATCACTTAGTACGGTGCTTTTCACATAGTAAACGCTTAAGAAATACCATAGGAAAAAAAGCAAAGAAATCAGATTGGGCCTAAGAGAATTCCGGTAGTGGGGAAGGTAAGCCTTCTGTTCATTTGGGATTGAACCTCACTAGGAGACCAAGGCTTCTGCCCCCGTGCTGAGTCCATTCTTTGCTCTCACAGTTTGAACAGAATAGGGAAAACCTTTGCAGACCGAGTGGCCACCAGGGATCCCTGAGGTCGCCGGCCTTCCCCTGCAGCACCAGTAGCCCCGAGTGGCCTTCGGCAAGTGGCCGCGCTAGCCCAAAATGCGGTAGGGTCGGGAGGGGGCAAGCCTGTCCGTCCAGCGCGGTCCGGTCTAATCCAGTCCGGTCCGCCTTCGGTTCAGCTGCTTCTCTCTGTCCCTGCCCCTGCAGATGAGGCCGTGTCCCAGAACTGCGGGGTCCTGGTGCACTGCCTGGCCGGCATCAGCCGCTCCGTCACCGTCACCGTCGCCTACCTCATGCAGAAGCTCCACCTCTCCCTCAACGACGCCTACGACCTGGTGAAGAGGAAGAAGTCCAACATCTCCCCCAACTTCAACTTCATGGGCCAGCTGCTGGATTTTGAGCAGAGCCTCAAGCTTGGGGGCAGCCGGGAAGAAAGCGGGGGGCCCGCCCCTTACGACAACCGCCGGCAGGCCGACCCGCCCTGCTTCTTCACAACCCCGACTAACGACAACGTCTTCGAGCTGGACCCCACGTAGCGGGAGCCGGGGACGGGGCGGACCCCCCCCGGGGCCTCCCCGGGGGGCTGTAGGCCACAGGTAGTGGTTCCCTTCTCCACCCTGGGGGGTTCCTGCTCATCACGCTTCCCTACGGAGCACTCCTTCTGTGTCGGACGCGGGGTCACTTGGTGGAAAAAGCCACCCCGAGCCCATGGGGAGGTGAGCTCCGAACCTTGGGTGTGAGGGGTGACGGCTGAGGTCCCGGGCATTTGGGGGTCCCCTGCCACTCCCACGATTATTTCAAGTGAATCAGCGGGAATAAGACAAGCCTGCGGGTCGGGAATCAGCGGTACCGCCCCTGGGCCTGGAGGGAGGGGGCACCGAGGCCCAGAAGGTACCAGGATGACCCAGGCCCAGTCGAGAACCTGCCTCTCTGAAATGTGCGAATAGTCAGCAGGACCATAGCAAGGACCGGGCTTCGCAACCTGCCACCCTCTGAGAATTGTTGTTGTTGTTGTTATTGTTGTCGTTGTTATTTTTAAACCTTTTAGAGGGGCCGTAGAGGTGAACGTTTTAAAACCACAACGGACTTACGGAACCCAGAGCCTCGGGCTCCACGAGCAGTTGAAGATCTCCGTGATGACTCAGGTTGTGACCTGCCTCTCCGGGGGAGCCGCTTCATGCTCCCCGCCTTCTCTGGAAACATTTGCACTACAGCCACCTCAGACAACAGCACGGCCCAATTAATAGGGTCCAGTCCAGGACTTAAACCAGACCCGTTCGCAGTGGGCCGGCTGCTCTAGGCCAGCTCCGCGACCCGCATCTCTAAGAGGGGTGGGGCCCTTTGGTTCTAGAGCCAGCCATCTTTCCAAAATTCACCTCGTAGAAATTCTGAAGCAGGTCTGGAACCTGCCCCTTGGAACTGAGCTGTATATCCTGCATCACCATACCTCATCTGTTGACTCGGACGCAACCGGAACAAGTCGGCCGCACCACCTGTTGGAGCGGACTGAGGGCCGGTCACTTCTGGCCCCAGGAGAACTTGTGGGAAGATTTCCGGAACCAGAGTGGAGAGGGCAGCAATCAATCAATCAGTGAAATAACAGCTCTGGACTTGACTTTGGGGTGGAAGGAAGAAGGGGAAAGAGGGAAGGGAGGGATGGGTTGGGGGGGGGGGGGGGGGGGCTTTGGAGCTGCAGGTCAGAAATCCAGGCCCAAGACTGGCTCTCTGACTGTTGACCCACTTGGACCTTTTGACATTTAAGATTTTTTTTTTTTTCCGGATGTGACTTGAGTAACTTGAAGTCCCAGGGAGACTTGGAAGCAAACTGGCAATTGGTCGTGGTCGGGATGGGAGAGGATGGGGAGGCCAGGCTCCCTGAGAAACCAGGACAGCAAGAAGCTTGATGGGGGGTGATGGCGGGGAGGGAGGGAGGGGGCTTTTAAATGTCCTCAGGTGATAGCATCCTTGTGTGTATGAAATGAATGAGCATACACACACACTTGTGCAGTCTATTTTGACCCAGGAGGGGTTGGTTCTCTGTGATTTATAATGTGATATCCCTCCCATCCAATGTGGCTTATCACATAATTTATCACCCTCCTATCTGGAGGAAGGGAGGTGATTATTTTTTTATATACATGATGATTTGTTTGTTTAATTTTTTTTTCCTTGAAGGGCAGGTTAAGTTTATAATAAACACTTTATTTAAAAAAGAAAACTGTTTCTGAATCATTGGAAGTTTGGTGAGAAAGATGGTACTTTAAGGTGGGGATCAGAGAGTGCCTCTGACTGAGGCAGATTTCAGCTGTGGAGTTAAGCAAAAAAGGGCAGTGGGATTCTTTGCTTGCCTACATTCATTCATTCAATCACTTATTGAGTGCTTACTGTGTGCATCACACTGTACTAAGCGCTTGGAAGGTACAATGAAAATGATGTGTGGTATTTGTTAAGCACCTACTATGTGCCAACCACTGGAGTTAATACAATATGACTAGATCACAGACCTTATCGATCAGTGGTATTTATCGGGCACTTAATGTGTGCAGACCACTTTATTAAGTCCTTGGGAAAGTAAAGTACAATAGAGCTGGTAGACAGGATCCCGGCCCACAAGAAGCTTAAATTCTTCCTCAAATTGTTTGTGTTCAAATGCCAAAATATTCAGGTAGCTTCCGCATTACAGTTTGCCAGAAAACTCCACCACTCCTCTCCAATTCCCCGAACTTACAACCAACTGAGAACCAGAAAGTCAGTTGCTTAAATCTGGAGCTTAAGCAGAGACGAAACCTTGGCTGAGCACGCTCTTGATCTTGATTGTTATTGTTTGATTTGCCAAGCAACTCCCCGGAAAATGTCATTTCAGTTCACCCAATCCTGGCAAAGCACCACCACTTTCAGCTCCTTGTTCTCTAGCACTCATTTTCATAACAGGGCTTTTCACTTTCTTTGTTTCCAGTGGCCTGTCAGAGGCTTCAGGAACACTTATCTTAGTATTTTGTGTGTGTGTCGTGCTTTTTTAATGGCATTTGTTAAGCTCACACTATGTGCCAGGCACTGAACTAAGCTCTGGGGTAGATACGAGCTAATCTGGTTGGACATGGTCCATGTCCCATATGGGGCTCACACTCTTAATCCCCGGTTTACAGATGAGGTTACTGAGCCCAGAGAAGTGAAATGACTTAACCAAGGTCACCCAGCAAACAAGTGGCAGAGCCAGGATTAGAACCCAGGTTCTTCTGACTCCCAGGCCCATGCTCTATCCACTAGGCCATGCTGCTCTCTTCTTGGTCTAATTAATTTATTATTTATTGTGTATTTATTGACCACTTGCTGTGTGCAGAGCACTCTACTAAACGCTTGGGAGAGTCCCATATAACAGAGTTGGTGGATGCATTCCCTGCCCACAACAAGTTTACACTCAAGATCTTAATGTGTTTCACTTGAACTGATGAAATTGGTTTTCATTATAACTCAAGGCTGTCCCCTGTGAAAACTGAAGGTCATTATCATATGGACATTTATTAAGCATAATCGAATGCTGATCTATTTATCAAAACCAATGAAGAGATGTTAATGGAAATGAGAATGCTCAGCCTTGGAGAAGAAAATGGAGAGGGGCAAGTTAAGTGTGGTCTTTGTCATCCCACAAAAGATGCTAACTACCATTTGTTCATTTTCTCTCTTTCTCTCTCTCTTTCTCCCTCCTCTTGGAGAGAACTAGTTTCTCTAGTGGAGAGACAGCAAGAAAGATTTTTAAGGCCAATAAATCAATAGTATTTGAGTTTGTGTGAAGAGCCCTGTGCTAAGCATTTGACCAGTTCTCTCCCTCTTCCTCAAAGCTCCCCCTCACCATCGGTCCCTAGCCCCGGGTACTGATTGATTTGAAACACACCCAGGGGTTCTTCAAAGTCAGTCCACAACCGATCTATGCCAGGTCAGAAAGCTGTGCAGGATTCAGAAGAGGGAGAAAGGCACTCTGAGGTCCTGGCTGAGTTGTGGCCTCTGTTGGCCTAAGCAGGGGAGTCACTCCTTCACATCAGCCATTTCCCACGGAAACTACCACTGCTAAAAGCTGCTTAAAAGCAAGCTCTTGGCGGGGCTCAAGGCTGTCTCAAATCGAGGAAAATAGACTGTGGAAACATGCTATTCGGCGTGGACCCCTAGTTATTTTTCACTCGGTGACCAGCTTGCCAGTCTAAAATAACTCCATTCAGCCAACCACCTCGGAGCGTGTGGCTGAAGCTAATTATAGTTTTTCTCACCCTGTGGAGGAGAGTCCATCATGCTTATTATTATCTCTAATTTGCAAATGGAGAAACTAAGGCACAGCCCACACACTTCGCTCCTCTAACGCCAACCTTCTCACTGTACCTCGATCACATCTATCTCACTATCGACCTCTCCCCCACGTCCTGCCTCTGGCCTGGAACGCCCTCCATTCTCATAACTGACAGACAAATAATCTCCCCACCTTCAAAGACTTATTGAAGGCACCTCTCCAAGAGGCCTTCCCTGACTAAGCCCTCCTTTCCTCTTCTCCCACTCCCTTCTGTGTCACCCTGACTTGCTCTCTTTATTCATCCCCCCTCCCAGCCCATAGCATTACGTACATATCTGTAATTGTATTTACTTATATTTCTCGCCCTCTAGACTGCTGTAAGCTCACTGTGGGTAGGGAATGTGCCTGTTCTATTGTTAAATAGTACTCTCCGAAGCGTTTAAGTACAGTGCTCTGCATACAGTAAGTGCTCAATAAGTAATACTGACAGACTGATATGGAAGAAATATGTTTGGTCCCCCGAGCTGCCTAATTCAGAATTATAGGGTGCTGATTTAGGCCATAAGCTTTAAGGGCCACAAGGAGTTTAGAGTTCTCTGTAGGCAGAGGGTTGAAATAAATGACCTTTTACCCTTACATTCCATTATTTTCAGTTCCTTACTGCCCGTCCCTCCCCACCCCCTTGATACAGGGGACTGGGAACAAAACTGAAACTTCAGTTGCTAAAATCCTAGGTAGAGCGCTCTCCCCCACTGCTAAATTGGTGCTGCGGCTGTTAACAAGAGTAAAAAAACTTGCCATCGGGAAAATCAGCAGCTGCGAATCACACGCACAAGCTAAAGTCATGTTGAGTCAGAATGTGCTATTTTCCAGAATCCCTTTTCTTACTAGCCACTGTTCATGAATACTCAGAGCTGGAGCAGGGAGATAACCACCCAGAAAGTTCCTCCTACTCAGACCCTAGCCTTCAGGGTCAGAAAAATCCCGGCTTCCGAACCTTTCTTTGCCCAAGTCCCACTCTTGACATCTGCCTTCACTGTGGTGGCTGACTCCAATTCCCCAAGTCCCTACAGATTTAATACCGAGATTTCCTCCTGCCCCAAGACTGTTTATTATTGCCTTTAAGTTCCATTCCCCTGTTCCTTGCCCTTTAAAAGATCCACCTCTCATCCCTTTAGTTACCTCACCGGACCCTCAATGTCTCCTTTAATAATGATTGCTGTTTTGGTTTTGGTTAAGCACTTATTATGTGCCCGGCTCAGTGGGAAGAGCCTGGGCTTGGGAGTCAGAGTGCTTGACATCCTAGAGAAGCAGCGTGGCTCAGTGGAAAGAGCACGGGCTTGGGAGTCAGAGGTCATGAGTTCGAATCCTGGCTCTGCCACTTGTCAGCTGGGTGACTGTGGGTGAGTCACTTCACTTCTCTGGGCCTCAGTTACCTCATCTGTAAAATGGGGATGAAGACTGTGAGCCTCACGTGGGACAACCTGATTACCCTGTATCTACCCCGGCGCTTAGAACAGTGCTCGGCACATAGTAAGCGCTTAACAAATACCAATATTATTAAAAGCATGGGCCTGGGAATCAGAGGACCTGGGTTTTAATCCTAGCTCCAACTTCTCTGTGCCTCAGTCTCCTCACCTGCAAAATGGGGATTCAATACCTGTTCTTCCTCCTCCTTAGACTGCGAGCCCTATGTGGGACCTGGTTAGCTTGTATCTACGCCAGAGCTTAGTACAGTGCTTGGCACATAGTAAGCACTTCTCAAATGCTTCAGTTATTATAAATGACTGCTCACTGGCTGCAGGGATCTAGGCCAACCCCCTCCACGGGACCAGGCTGTGAGCCAGGGGATGATAGAAAGTGTGAGATTGAGGAAAAAGAGCCCCACCCTTGAGCATCCTCCATTCCCTTCCTGAACAGGGACGGCCATTTTAAGCACCTGCACCAAGCACCTTGTCAGGCAGGCCGAGGCCTAGCTGGCTCCTTCCTCCCTCTCCTAACGTCTGGAGCTGAAAGAGCCGGTGTTTAATCACTCGGGAAACATTGATTCTGATTGAGCGGGGGAACAGGCAAGTTCTAGGCCATCTGGTAACTGCAGTGAGATCAACATGCAGCTGGGATCACTTTTTTTCCCCCATCTAGATTCTAATTTTATCATTCACTGGTGCTGAGCTGGTAGGCCAGGCAGTGGATGCAAAATAAATCTAAATTCCCTGCTCTGAGAAGTAGGGGTCCTGTCCTGAACTCTGCAACAGTGTGGAGAGGGACAGCTAGGTCTAGGTTCTGACTGATCCTTTCTGCGCTCTCAGATCTCTCCCAGCTCAGGATTCGACAGGAGAGGGGTGGCACCATTGTCTCCCTTTGAACCAGTGACCTGGGAATGACCGAGCAGGACCCAGGACCGCTGCAGGCTGGACCTGTTCTTCTGATCAAATCAGCTTCCGGGAGAGCGAATTAGCGAGTAGGAGAGCCAGTCACCCACCTTACTGTCACAACATGCTCCTCTTTGCCACTGAACTGGTGGGATCTCTCCACGGTTCAGTCTTGTTTTTATCTTAAGAGAAACGGCACGGCCTGGTGGATAGAGCACGGCCCTGGGAGTCAGAAGGACCTGGGTTCTAATTCCGGCTCCACTTGTCCGCTGTGGGACTTTGAGCCAGTCACTTCACTTCTCTGTGCCTCAGTTCCCTCATCCGTAAAACAAGGATGAAGACTGTGAGTCCCATGTGGGATATGGACTGGATCCAACCTGATTACCTTATATCTACCCTAGTGCTTAGAACAGTGCTTGACATATAAGGAGCGCTTAACAAATAGCAGCAACAGCAGCAGGATAGAAGATGGAAAAGCCAGGAGGACAGGCAGCTAGAAGTGCCAGAGGGCAGCAATGTAATACTAGAGTCACTGGGAACGTCAGGAAAGGAGCGGGGCCCTGAGGCAGACAGAGCCCATCCAGTTGCTGGTGAAAGCTCCCCTCCTCAGCCCTGGTGACACCAGAAAGGGGCTCATTGCCAATGGGAATGCTGAGGGAGAAGAGGAAGGCTCAACATGAGTGAATCTGGGGAGGGACAGGCAGGCAGAGGGACAGAAAGAATTGCTGGTGCAAAGATAGAGCGGTGAGACGGATTGGTTGCTTGACGGATTCAGTCCTAATTCATTCATTGATTCGTTCAACTGTATCTATTGAGCGCTTACCGTGTACAGAGCACTGTACTAAGCTCTTGGGAGAGTACAATGCAACAATAAACAGACATATTCCCTACCCATAGCGAGCTTACAGTCTAGAGGGATTTGCTATAGCTACTTTATTACCAAATCTCACATTCAGAGAAGCAGTGTGGCTCAATGGAAAGAGCCCAGGCTTGGGAGTCATAGATCATGGCTTCGAATCCCAACTCCGCCACTTGTCAGCTGTGTGACCTTGGGCAAGTCACTTCACTTCTCTATGCCTCAGTTCCCTCATCTGTAAAATTGGGATGAAGATTGGGAGACCCATGTGGGACCACCTGATCACCTTGTATCTACCCCAGCGCTTAGAACAGTGCTGGGCACATAGTAAGCACTTAACCAATACCAACATTTATTTTTCTTTATTTATTTCATTTCAACCCTCACAACAACGCTGATGAAAAAGGGGGACAACGCAGGTATTATTATTCCCATTTTACCAATGGGGAAACTGTAAGATGTCAGGAAGGGATGCGTCGATGGGTAAGTTCATCTTTGTTGTCCGTGGGAGTTGAAGTTGACCGAGGTTCAAGGGATGCAGGGAGGAGGCAGCAAGAGGGACGCTGAGAGGAGCAGGCAGGTATCAGAGTGGGCAGAGGCTGCCAACCTATCAACCATTCAATCCATAATGGTATTTTTTGAGCGCTTACTAAATGCAGAGCACTGTATTAAGCGACTGGAAGAGTACAATACAACAGAATTGGCAGGCAAGTTCTCTGCCCACATCAAGCTTACCGCCTAGGAAGGGAGACAGACGTTAACGTAAATAAATAATTTATCCCTGCAACTCTTGGGCCTGGGTAGAAGCATGCATATCTCCAGCCTCCTACCTCCATCTCTGTGTATTTTTTCGGCACTTGTCGCAGAAAAGTTGGTTCTGCTGTTTTGCGTTTCCCACTCTTCCCATCTGTGCAGGCCTGGGCTCTTGTTCATCTCCCAGTTGCCTGGAAACCAGTGTCATTGCTGTGGTTTCAGGGGATGATTTGTCATTGGTCCAAATGCTGAAATGACACGCAAGGTAAATAAATGGGAAGGGAGAGGATTGGAGAGCTTGGGAAGGAGGAGGAGGAGAAGAAGGTGAAAAGGAAGGAGGGGCTGAGGAGGAAGTGCTTAGTACAGTGCTCAGCGCACCGTAAGCACTCAGTAAAGACCACTAATTGATTGACGGAGTACATCTGTGGAACAAGTTGAGGGCTTGGCAGAATATGCCAGGTGTCCTTACTTACCCTCCCTGACTGCTTAAGGCTCAGCTGGGTAAGAGGTACAAGAGCAACTCTTATCAAGTAGGGGACCCCACTCCTGAATGTCACTTCCCCTTCTCTCCATCTCCAACCCTACCTGTCCCCATCTTCCCTCAGGTCAAAAACACCGTGAGAAGAAGGAGCTGGAGAGGAAGGATGGGTGTCTCTGGGGAGAAGTCAAAGTTTTCAACAATAATAGTAGTTATGATTTTCAACAATAATACTATGCAACTTTGGGTAACTTCACAAAACGATGGCACTGACTGATTGGCCCTAAGAAGAACTATTCCAAGAACACAGACAGTGAAGGGAAATCAAACCGCGGGTCCAGTAAAGGCGGCCTGTCGGTGCTTTTTTCCTACCAAAAAAAAAACAAAACAAAAAACCACCGACCCAGACAATCCACTCTCAGTTCTAGATCTGGCTTGCAGATCTGGGTCTGGGTTTGGAGGGAGGTTGGGGTAGGTAATACCCCCTCAATAATGTGGGTCTTGAAAATCAGAGTGTAGGCAGAGCACCAACTCAGTCCATCAATCAAGAGCATTTACTAATCTCCTCCTGTGTGCAGAGCAGTGCATTAAGCACTTGGGAGAGTTCAGAAGAGCCAGAAGATACAATCCTTATCAAGGAGCTTACAGCTAATGTGGGAGACAAACAAATCACAATAATGATAATTATGGTATTTGTTAAGCCCTTACTATGTGTCAAGCACTGTTCTAAGCACTAGAGTAGATACAAGTTACGTTGGATGCTGTTCCTGTCCCACATGGGACTCAGTCTAAGGAGGAGGGAGAACAAGTATTGAATCCCCATTTTACAGAAGAGGAAACTGAGACCCAGAGAAGTGAAGTGATTTGCCCAGAGTTACACAGCAGGAAAATGGTGGAGGTGAGATTAGAACCCAGGTCCTCTGATTCCCAAGCTCAGGCTCTTCATTATTAATAATAATAATGTTGGTATTTGTTAAGTTAAGCGCTTACTATGTGCCGAGCACTGTTCTAAGCTCTGGGGTAGACACAGGGGAATCAGGTTGTCCCACATGGGGCTCACAGTCTTAATCCCCATTTTACAGATGAGGTAACTGAGGCACCGAGAAGTTATAATGGTATTTGTTAAGTGCTTACTATGTGTCAAGCACTGTTCTAAACACTGGGGTTGATACAAGGTAATCAGGTTGTCCCACATGAGGCTCACAGTCTTAATCCCCATTTTGCAGATGAGGTAACTGAGGCACAGAGAAGTTAAGTGACTTGACCAAAGTCACACAGCTGATAAATGGCAGAACCGGGATTAGAACCCATGACCTCTGACTCCCCAGCCCGGTTTCTTTCCACTAAGCCACATGGCCAAAAGCCAGTGGTGAGGGTTTAAGTGCTGAGGCGATAGACCAGGAGCCCCTATTTGGTGATGGCCAGTGCGGGACAACTCTTTAAAAGCCTCCTCCTTCTGCCTACGCTTTCCAGGCCGAGGGTTTGCTCTCCTGGGCCCATCCCTTTCCTGTTGACCGGTCAGTGACCAGCAATGGGGGCCTTATCACAAAGTTAACTGTTGCGGGGGGGCAGCCTGATCTAGTGGAAAGTGTGCGGGCCTGGGAGTCAGGAGACATACATTTGTTTTAGTCCCAGCTCCGCCCCAACCTCCTATGTAACCTTGGGCAAATCACTTAACTTCTTTGGGCCTTAGTGACATCCTCTGTAAAATGGGGAGAGTAATACCTCCCACTCCATCCTTCAAAGGGATGTTGGGAGGATAAAATGAGATCACTGATACGTAAAGGCTTTGGAAAAATTAAAGTGCTGTGCAAAATATTACTATTGTTATTGTTTATATTATTTTATTGTCATTATTATTATTGTTCATTATCACCTTCTTCATTAACGGGAACCCTGGACCAGAAATCTTAGTACAGGGAAAAGCTTTGCCCGCCTCACTACTCAACTGCTATAACAGAGTTGCCTGACCCCCCCCAGTGTCATGTCTAAAGAGATTAATCTGAAATATGAAAATAGAATGCTGAACTCGCTGAGCAAATTTGCTCAGACTTTAAAGTAGTAGTCACCACCGTGGCATTTATTGAATGTTTAAGACCTGTGTTCTTGGCCTAGTGGGCAGAGCAAGGGCCTGGGAGTCAGAAATACCTGGGTTCGAATCCCAGCTCTGCTATTTGTCTGCTCTGTGACCTTTCGGGCAAATCACTTCACTTCTCTGTCTCTCATTCATTCAGTCAGTCAGTCAGTCGTATTTATTGAGTGCTTACTGTGGGCAAAGCACTGTACTAAGCACTTGGGAGGGCACCAGACAACCACAAACAGACACATTTCCTGTCCACAACGAGCTCACCGTCTAAATGGCCTCATCGGTAAAATGGGGATTAAGATTGTGAGCCCCCTGTGGGAAAGGGACTGTGTTCGACCCGATTATCCTGAATCTATTCCAGCACTTGCGACAGGGCCTGGCACATAGTAAGCACTTAATAAATACCACAATTATTATTATTATTAGTGTTGGTTTTGTCCGCAGCTAGCTAAGGTACAATGGAGATGGCATGTGCATTTCACAGTGTGTTGCACCCCTGCCCGCCTACTTGCTCTCGCACTCGGTTTCCCGGTTGGGGATAAGAGTCTGAGAGTGGCACTGTCTAAGCCACTAGAACTAGAATCAACTCCTTTGTGTGAGTTCTCAGTCCTAAAGTTTCAGCCACAAGACTCATCTGTTGCTCCTGCCTGGAGACTCCAATCACTGTGAACCAAACACTGTGCTAAGCATCTGGCCCATTCACCCCAAAGTCTAGGATGCAGCTAATGGCAGAAACCTGCTGGGTGCCAGGGTCAATCTGGCCCAATGGAGGAGACACCCAATTTTCCATTTTAATTCCAATTTCCATTGGCCTGATTTCTCTCCAGCTTCAGGCCTTGGATTCCTGCTAATTTGCAAGTTTGTAATAAACCACAGTGGTCTGCGACATAGGCCTAACCTTGACCACAGTCCAGAAATGACCCAGGTTGCAGCTTGAAAAGCCTACAATCTAATCAGTTGCTGCCCACGAGAAGAGCGTGGGGAGACACTCGGGACATGGCCGGAGTCATTGGGCACCTGGGGGTTGGGGAGGACCAGAGAAGGAGTGGGCTTGGTAAAGGTTGCTAAACCATCCCCTTGTCTGACAAGCCCCCCAGGTTCCCTTCCTGTTGGGTCCCGTGGCTCGCCCTCATCCAAAGTCCCAATCCCCTGCCCCCCCCACCAGCTGAAGCAATCTTGCTGGAAGTGTCGGCACGTGTGCACACACGGAACGGTGACTCGATGTCCCCTGGTTTCCGTTCCCACAGCCGCCCTTTTCCCCTGAATACAGCCACTTCCTGCAAGCTGTTTCCGGGGGATCTTATGGCTGTCTTCCTGCCATGCTGGAGGAGCAGGGCATGTTGTCAAGAGGGCTTGGAAGGGGTGGTAAGGGAGGAGGTGCTGATGAGAGAGGATGAGCCACTTCCCATGAACAGCAACTGAGAGAGAAGGTGAGGGAGAGGGGGAGGGCTGGCAAGCCCAGTGATTATCCTGGAGGATGAGAAGGGCAAAGGGGCAGGGCACCAATTCCACCGGAGGAAGCCAGCTGCCTGTGCTGCTGCTGACCTTGGCCTATTCTCTTCCCCACTGTGCCCGAGTAGCTCTCTTTCAACTAAACACAGAGGGTGGCCTGGTCACCAGACGGTCAGTGTCGCTGACCTGAAGGTGGGTGAGCATCCGGGATGGACTCCTGAGATGAAGATGAGGTGGAAGGGGCCCAGTCCAAGTCCCGAAAGGGTCCCAGATGACACCTCCATCTCTCCCAGGGCAGTTCCAGGGCCGAGGGTGCAAGACTGAATGGGCGGATGGATAGAAGAATGCTCAGTTCTACGAACTCAGTTCTTCTCCCTCATCCTGCTTCCAAAGTCCCACTCATTCCTCACTCTCTCAGGCAACTCAACCCTAGGAGATGCCCATTCTTCCCTTCCCGCCACTGGCCACTCTGCCTAACCCACCCGAACAGGCTACACCAACCAGTTTTTCTGGCTGCTTCTAGGTCTGCAGAATATCAACCCTGGGGCCCGAGAAAGCAGCAGAGACCACTGTTTTCCAGGATTTGCACGGATCAGGGTTGAGGGTGAAGGGGGTAGTCAAGAGAGACTGGTCAGAGAAGGGGGTGGTAGGGAGAAGGGAGTGGTCAAAAGGTGGGGCGCGTTCAGAGAGAGGGTGATCAGAGATTGGGTGATCAAAGAAAGGGTTTACTCAGAGAAGGTGGTCAGAGAAGGGAATAATCAGAAGGGGTGGTCCGGGGGAGTGAAAAAAAGAGGAGTGTGGTCAAAGAGAGGTGAGAAGTCAAATAGAGGGAGGTGGCCAGAGAGGGGAGACTTTTTCTCACAAAACTGCTGCCCTCCTCTCTCCTTCCTTCCCTCTCCCCCTCCTATGCCCCCAGCCCCAACCCTAACTCATAGAAACCCAGGAAACGCAGGGAGCCCAGCCCAACTCCACCACCAGCTGTGGACGGGGATCTTGCCATGACAGCTTGTCCAGGGTACAGACAGCAGCTCAGTCATGTGTGAACGTGTGTCTGTCTGTGTGTCTCCTGACAGTGGAGCAGGGCCAAAGGAAGGCCAAAGGTGCTGGGCACCCACTCTGTCCACAGAAGAAGCTCCACTCCAGGGTGGGGGACCGAAGGATCTGTGTGAGGGGCTGGTTGGGGGTGGGCAGAGGAAGCTTATTCAGGGGAGACCCAGTCTTGGGCTATCAGTGAAGGACAGGGTGTGTGTGGTGGGGCGGAGTGGGGTGGGGGAAGCGGGCGGGAAGGGTGTCCCCATCTGAGTTCCGCCTGAGTCATTCTCTTCCATGCCTCCCCCACACTCCTGTCTCCCCCCCCCCCCCCCCGCACTCCAGTCTTCCTGGAAAAGCCCCCCTTCCCCCTCCACCCCCAGCCTGGCTGGAGACAGGGCCTCAGGCCTGCTTCCTGCCGGCTGTTGCCACGGGAACTCTCTCTTCCTGTCTCTGGGAGAAGGACGCGCCTGCTGAGGTCAGCGCTGGGAAGTCCCTGCAGAAAACCTTCCTCTTCCAAACAGCCCTGTTTCCTGTCAGGCAGCTGGTGTGAGGCAAGGCCAGGGGATGGGAGCATGGGCCAGATGGCCCACCCCTCAAGCAGAAGAGTAGGGCTGCCAGGACCCCCGGGACAGGAGACCCTGAAACCACCCTGTAATAATAATAAAAATAAATGCGATAAATGCTGAGCGGCTAGCGTCGTGCTAAGCCCTGGAGTATATTCAAGGTAATCAAGTCAGTCATAGTCTCCGTCCCACAAGAGCCTCAAAGTCTGAGGGAAAGTATATAAAGAATCCCCATTGTACGGATGAGGAAACTGAGGTAGAGAGAAGTAGCTTGCCCACCGTTACGCAGCAGATAAGTGGTAGAGCCGGGGTTAGCCTGATTCCCAGACCCATGTTCTTTCCATTAGGCCACAGTGCTCAGACCAGGAACATAAAAAAGAGTGGGTCCCTTCACTCAGGGGCCCACCAGGTCAAGGGCCACACTGGCCAAAGCTCTCCTCTCTTTCACCCCCATAAGACCTCACCATCCCTCAGATTCAGAGCAGATTTCCCAGATCCACTTGACTGAGGGTGAGAAAAAGGAGATGAGAACCGAATGGGGCTTAGGCCTCCAGACCCCGAGATCCATGTGGGAAAAAGGAGAGAGGCAGTGGGAGGCTCCAGATGGTCAGATAAAGATTGGCAAAGTCAGCAGTGGTGATAGCAGGGCTTTTAGGCCCTTTTTTTCCTGAATCCAGTTGATGCTCTTTGCCTGGAAGAGACAAGAATTGTGACCCAATGGTGAATCCACTCCTCCTCGGGGCCGGCTCCAAAAGGCAAAGTACCGCCCACGTGACTGATCGACAGGTGACATTTCCGGCTGATCCAGCTCCCGGGTCTTGTGTTCTCTCACCTCACTGCCCCCTGGAGCACCTCCTGTCCATCCTCTGAGCCCTGGCAGGCCAGAAGCGGAGTAAGAGGAAGGGAACTAGAGATTCAGCACCACTGGCAAAGTCAGGAGCAACAGCAAGAAGCAGCATGGCCTAGTGGGTAGAGAACAGGCCTGAGAGTCAAAAGCTTCGACATCTGACTGCTGTGTGACCTTGAACAAGTCACTTAACTTCTCCGTGCCTCAGTTGCCTTATCTGTAAATTGGGGATTAAAACTGTGAGCCCCATGTGGGACACGGACTGTGCAGCTTGTATCCACCCCAGCACTTAGTACAGTGCCTGGCACATAGTAAGCGCTCAACAAATACCAAAAAAAAGGAGCAGCAGTTGTCATTCTGACAGACTCCTGGCCAATCAGGAGGTTTGCACGGATGAAGAATTACCCGGGCAAAAAAGCCATGTGACCAAAGAAAGCCTTTACAAATCTGCCTTTGGTGGGATTGGAGATGAAGCCACTTCTGTTTGCACTATGAAGAAATGTGAAGGTTTAGAATTATTTTTTTCCATATAAGCAACTGCTTTGCCCCAGGGAGACTCCGTCACTGTGAAAGCACACAGTTAGAATTAATTGTAAATCACTGGTCTAAATCCACATTTCTCAAAGTGAGGATCAGGATCTCCGGGGTGGGGGGGATAGGGGGGACTTTGAATACTACCTCAGTTTAATGCATTCCTTTTTCTTTTTAGAAGCCCTTTCACAGCACCCCCGATACCCTGGCAAAGGAGGAAGATGTCAGTAGAACAGTACTTTATAGACTGGGAAACAAAGAGTCCGGAGATGTTCCTAACTTCTCTTTCACTGCCTTTCTATCACTCCTCAACTCCACTGACTTCCTGCTCCACTCCAGTTTACCAATCACCAACGTGGACACAAACTGATCTCATTATCTCTTCAGTTACTATATGAGCATGGGCCTGGGAGTCAGAAGGACATGGGTTCTAATCTCCGCTCTGCCACTTGTCTGTTGTGTGACCTTGGTTAAGTCACTTGACTTTTCTGAGCCGCAGTTTCCTCATCTGTAAAATGGGGATTAAGACTGTGAGCCCTAGGTGGGACAGAGACTGTGTCCAACCCAATTCTCTCGTCTCTACCCCAGGGCTTAGAACGGTGGTGGCAAATAGTAAGCATTTAACAAATACTGTTATTATTTTTGTCCTCACCAACTCTGAAATCCCTCTCTCTGACCACAACCTCCTCATTTGCCTTTCTCCCACATACCTTCTCCCCACAGATCTGTCCTGTTCCCTCACAGAGACTTCCGATCTTTTGACCCCATCCAATTTTCTCAAGTCATCATGCCACTTAGCCTCCATACCCAAATTACCTTCCCTTGAAGACCAAATTGACACCCTCAATACCACCTTCTTAACTGAACTCGACTCTGTTGGTCCCCAATCTCTTCTTCGATCTCGTAGGACTAACCCTCAGCCCTGGATCACCTCTATAGTCCACCTCCTCTGCTCCTGTGCATGAGCCGCAGAGCGCTGCTGGAGAAAATCTAGATATCAGGTCGACTTGGTCCTCTTCAAGTTCATCCTTGTGTGCTTTAACTCTGCCCTCTCCTCGGTCCAGCAAAATTATTTCTCCATCTTTTTTGACCCACATGTCCACTGTCCTCGCCAGTTGTTCCAAATGTTTAACTCCCTCTTCAAGTCCCCCTTCACCCTGCCTCCCCCACCTCTTGTCCCTAATGACCTGGCTACCTACTTTACTGAGAAAATTGAAACCATCAGGTGTGATCTGCCTACCATCTGTAAAATAGGGATTAAGACTGAGCCCCACCTGGGACAACCTGATAATCTTGTATCTCCCCCAGAGCTTAGTGCTTGGCACATAGTAAGCACTTAAATCCCATCATCATCATTATTATTATCTCTTGGAGTGAGAGTCGGAGCGGGTCACTAAGCGGATCGCCGCTGGACCCTCCTGTCGGGCCCTGGGGACCCAGGATCCCCAGTCGCCATTGCAGCAGCTGTTATCCACTTCTTCCCTCCTGTCCCCCATTGGGGCTCCCCCGCCCCAAGGTTCAGACCTCCCATGGGGGTGAGGATCAGCTGGGGCTCAAAGTGCATTTAGCAGCAGTTTCAAGTCTTGTTCCAGCCCATTAGCAAGTTTTGGGGGTGGGGCAGGCTGGAGGGAGATGGGCCCTGGGGAGAGACCGGAGGTTGGGTAGTGCTGAGGTCATATCACTTAGCACATCCTCCTCCCCCACCCCTGCCCCCTCGGGGGTTGGGGAAGAGGAGGCTACAGGGGGTGGGATTAGGAGAGAGAGAGGAGAGAATTGGGACAGATGATGTCACCTTTGCAATCATCAAATGAGTTGTAAGAGACCACAGAATCCGTGTGAATCCCAGTTTTTGTGTGGTGTCAGCTCCCTGGCCTGGGATTGGGAGGGATATTTCATTCATTCATTCATTCGTATTTATTGAGCACTTACTGTGTGCAGAGCACTGTACTAAGGACTTAGAAAATACAAGTCAGCAACAAATAGAGACAATCCCTGCCCACAAAGGGCTCACAGTCTAGAAGCAGCTTTTTGACCCCCTACGTCAAAGAACCCCCACTGTCAAAAAGCAGCGTGGCTCAGTGGAAAGAGCCCGGGTTTGGGAGTCAGAGGTCATGGGTTCAAATCCCGGCTTGGAAATTTGTCAGCTGTGTGACTGTGGGCAAGTCACTTCACTTCTCCGTGCCTCAGTTACCACAACCCCAAAATGGGGATTAAGACTGTGAGCCTCATGTGGGACAACCTGATTACCCTGTATCTTCCCCAGCAATTAGAACAGTGCTCTGCACATAGCAGGCGCTTAACAAATAGCAACATTATTATTATTATTAGAAGGGACAGACATCAAAACAAATAGCATCAGTATAAATAGATATAAATAAATAGATTAATATAAATAACTAGAATTGTAAATACATACATATATACACTAGTGCTTTGGGGTGGGAGGGTAGAGTAAAGGGAGCGAGTCGGGGCGATGGGGAGGAGGAGCAGAGGAAAGGGGGGCTGGGAAGGCCTCCTGGAGGAGGTGAGCTTTCAGTAGAGCTTTGAAGGGGGAAAGTGTGATTGTTTGGCAAATTTGAGGCGGGAGGGCATTTGGACGGGCAAGAAGGAGGCACAGTGAGAATAAGGATCTCACTGTGAGTGAGGATCCAGGGGAGGGCTGGGTTTGGGTTTGAGACAGCGGAAGGAGTCAAGCAGAAAGACCAGGAATCTTTCCTGGGGTTGCAGCAGGAGCCACTGAGGTATTTTTAGCTGGAAAAATCAATCAATTAATTAAAGGTGTTAATTGAGCACTTACATGGGTTCTAATCCCGTCTGGACACTTGTCTGCTGTGTGACTTTGGACAAGTTACTTCATTTCTCTGGGCCTCAGTTACCTCATCTGTAAAATGGGGATTAAGACTGTGAGCCTGTTGTGGGGCAGGAACTGTGTCCAACCCGATTCGTTTGTATTCCTTCCCCACCCCCCAGCACTTAGCACAGTGCCCGGCACATAGGAAACACTTAACCAATACCATAATAATAATTATTGTTATTACATAAGAACCAATTTTCTGATATGAACAATATTATAAACGGGAAATCGGTTCCTAAACCAAAGTTAGATATCCTGTTTTTATCAAAATTGTGTACTCGGGCAAGTGCTATAGAAGAGTTGACTTTTACTTCATCAGAAGTTAAAAAAGACACATTGACCTTTCCTCCTGCCTTCAAGATATCTCTACTTGGCTGTCCTCCCATCACCTCAAATTTAACATTTCTAAAACTTATCTTGCCACCCAAATCCTGTACTCCCCCTGCCTTTCTCATCCCTGTAGACAGCAACACCTACCAGCCTCCTTGCCGACCTCCCAGCCTCCTGTCTCTCCCCACTCCAGTCCGTATTTCACTCTGCTGCCCAGACCATTTTCCTACAGAAACTTTCAAACCAGGTTTCCCTGCTCGGCCACTTGTCAGCTGTGTGACTGTGGGCGAGTCACTTCGCTTCTCGGTGCCTCAGTTCCCTCATCTGTAAAATGGGGATGAAGACTGTGATCCTCATGTGGATCATGATCATCCTGATCATCCTGTATCTACCCCAGCACTTAGAACAGTGCTCTGCACATAGTAAGCGCTTAACAAATACCAACGTTATTATGATGATGATGTTTCCCCCTCCTCAAAAACCTCCAGCGGTCGCCCATCCACCTCTGCATCAAACAGAAACTCCTCACCATTGGCTTTAAAACCCTCAGTCACCTGGCCCCCTCCTACCTCACCTAGCTACTCTCCTCCAACCCAATTTACACACTTCTCTCCTCTAATACCAACTCACTCACTGTACTTCGATCTCATCTATCTCACTGCTGACCTCTCGCCCACATCCCACCTCTGGCCTGGAAGGCCCTCCCTCCTTATATCCGACAATTACTCTCCCCTCCTTCAAAGCCTTCTTGAAGGTAAATCTCCTCCAAGAGGGCTTTGCTAGCTAAGCCCTCCTTTCCCCTTCTCCCACTCCCTCCTGCGTCGTCCTGACTTGCTCCCTTTATTCATCATCACCCCCGACCCCGAACCCCACGCCGCTTGGAGAAGCAGCGAGGCTCAGTGGAAAGAGCCCAGGCTTGGGGGTCAGAGGTCATGGGTTCAAATTCCGGCTCCGCCACTTGTCAGCTGTGTGACTTCAGGCAAGTCACTTCACTTCTCTGTGCCTCAGTTCCCTCATCTGTAAAATGGGGATTAAGACTGTGAGCCCCACGTGAGACAACCTGATCACCTCGTATCCCCCCCCAGCACTTAGAACAGTGCTTTGCACATAGTAAGCGCTTAACAAATGCCAACATTATTATTTTATTATTATATACATGTCTGTAATTTATTTCTATTAATGCCTGTTTCCCCCTCTAGACTGTAAACTCATTGTGGGCAGGGAATGCATCTTGATTGTTATATTCTACCGTCCCAAGTGCTTAGTTCCATGTTCTGCATGCAGTAAGCCCTCGAAAAATATGATTGATTGACAGATGACTCCTGACTCTCCAGCTCGCCGCCCTCTCATCTTTACATTTTGTCTCCCTTCCCCACCCCCATTTGTTTCTCCACTTCCCCTTGACCTCAGAGGACACTCCCCACATACACACACACACACACACACACACCCCACACACACACAACCCCCTCCCACCCCCACCCCTGTTGCCAGTGCTGTAGAGGAGGCTCCATACTGTGAAACGGAAACTGTGCCTTGCAGTTGAATCTGGGTCAGCGTCAAAACGCAAAGACTGGCTGTAGAGATATCTTGGGACCGTTTACCGCCCCCATTAGATTGGAGGATGGCAAAGTTTCCTTCTGCTCTCCAGTACAGTGCTCAGTATAATGGAGGGGCTCCGTATTGATCAATCGATCAGTGTTTTTAGTGAATGATCACTATCCTCTTCTCCCACACCCTTCTGCGTCGCCCTGACTTGCTCCCTTTGTTCTTCCCCTCTCCCAGCCCCACAGCTCTTATGTATAAATCTCTCATTTATGTATTTATAATAATAACTCCCCCCCACTAAACTGTAAGCTTAATAATAATAATGATGGATTTAAGTGCTTACTATATGCCAAGCACTGTTCTAAGCGCCGGGATAGATACAAGGTAATCAGGTTGTCCCACGAGGGGCTCACAGTCTTCATCCCCTTTTACAGTTGAGGTAACTGAGGCACAGAGAGGTTAGGTGACTTGTCCAAACTCACCCAGCAGACCAGTGGCGGAGCCGGGATTAGAGCCCACGACCTCTGACTCCCAAGCCCGTGCTCTTTCCACTGAGCCACGAAGGTTGTTGTGGGCAGGGAATGTGTCTGTTTATTGTTGTGCTGTACCCTCTCAAGTGCTCATTACAGTGTACACGGTAAGTACTCAATAAATACAAATGAATGAACCAATGGATAAATGTGGGATAAAGGCTACTTTAATGACCAAGATGGCAGAAATAGGGGAGGTGAGTCCCACAGGGAGGAGAAACAAATCACTACCACTCATAGTCACCTTTCTCCACCTCCTCATTCAGCCACAAATGGCCACCAGGCCTAAGACAGGTGACCACCGATCTGTAGGCTTAATGGATCGATCAATCACCACTTGTCAGCCGTGTGACTTTGGGCAAGTCTAGCTTACGAGAAGTTAAGTGACTTGCCCAAGGTCACACCGCTGACAAGCGGCAGAGCGGGGATTTGAACCCACGACCTCTGACTCCCAAGCCTGGACTCTTTCCACTGAGCCACGCTGCTTTGCACTCCGACGGGGAAATTAGGTTCCTGCAACTTAAAGGATGTCAGAGAAGCAGCGTGGCTCAGTGGAAAGAGGCCGGGCTTGGGAGTCAGAAATCGTGGGTTCGTAATCCCGGCTCTGCCATCTGTCAGCTGGGTGACTGTGGGCGAGTCACTTCACTTCTCTGGGCCTCAGTGACCTCATCTGTAAAATGGGGATGAAGACTGTGAGCCTCAGGAGGGACAACCTGATGACCCTGGATCTCCCCCAGCGCTTAGAACAGTGCTCTGCACCTAGTAAGCGTTTAACAAATACCAACATCATTATTATTATGTGAAATGGAGAGAAACGTGCTTTAGGCTTCGGCCGCTGAGGGGTGGGTGGGGGGGACCGGCCGCCGCGGGCCTGGGCTGGGCCAAAAGAATGGTCCCGGAGCGCCCCCTCCTGGCTGCAGACGAACTCTGCCGGCCCATCCCTCGCCCCGCCCCCGCGCGCGCGACGATCAGCTGACCTACCCGAGCCCTCTGATTGGCTGGTTCCTCCCGGAGCGCGTGCCTGGCTCGAGCGCGTGCCTGGCTCGAGCGCGTGCCTGGCTCGAGCGCGTGCCTGGCTCGAGCGCGTGCCTGGCTCGAGCGCGTGCCTGGCTCGAGCGCGTGCCTGGCTCGTCGTCGTCCTATTTCATTCATTCAGTCCCCTTCATTCATTCAGTAATATTTATTGAGCGCCCACTGCGTGCAGAGAGAGCACTCCACTAAGCGCTTGAAATCTAATTAATTAATGATTCATGTTGGTATTTGTTAAGCGCTCACTCTGTGCAGAGCACTGTTCTAAGCGCTGGGGGAGATCCAGGGTCATCAGGTGGTCCCACGCGAGGCTCACAGTCTTCATCCCCATTTGACAGATGAGGTCACTGAGGCACAGAGACGTGAAGTGACTTGCCCCAAGTCACACAGCTGAGAAGTGGCGGAGTGGGATTCGAACCCACAACCTCTGACTCCCAAGCCCAGGCTCTTTCCACTGAGCCACGCTGATCTACAGTTTGACAACAGAGAGAACCCCCTGCCCAACAACAGGCTGACAGGATTTGTTAATAATAAAAAATAATGGCATTTGTTAAGCGCTTACTATGTGCCAGCCACCAGGGTGGCTATGAGCAGATTGGGTTGTCCTGCCCGGGGCTCAACAGTCTCCATCCCCATTTTACAGAGGAGGTAACTGAGGCACAGAGAAGTGAAGTGACTCGTCCAAGGTCACACAGCAGTCAAGGCTGGGGGTAGCATGGCTTAGTGGAAAGAGCCCGGGCTTGGGAGTCAGAGGACACGAGTTCTAATCCCGGCTCTGCCACTTGTCTGCTGTGTGACCTTGGGCAAGTAGCTTCACTTCTCTCTGCCTCAGTTCCTTCATCTGTAAAATGGGGATGAAGACTGTGAGCCCCTCGTGGGAAAACCTGATTACCTTGTATCCACCCCAGCGCTTAGAACAAGGCTCGGCACATAGTAAGCGCTTAATAAATACCATAATTACTATTATTATTAAAAACCGGAACGAGAAGGGTTCGGTGCTAGATTTGGAAGACAAAGGCTAGGGGGCCAAAACTGGAAAGAGAAGGATTCGGGGCCAGGCCTGGAAGGCAAAGGCTGGGGGGCCAAAACTGGAAAGAGAAGGGTTCAGGGTGACACACAGCAGCCAAGTAGTAGGGTCGGAATTAGAACCCAGGTCCTTCTGGCTCCTAAGCCCGTGCTCTATCCACTAGGCCGCTCTGCTTCTTGGTACCCTCCCCTTCCCTTTCCCTCCCCTTCTCTGTCCTCCCAATACCCCCGAGCTCGGGGCCCGAGCTGGTCCCTCCCGACCCCATAGCCGTCCCGCAGGTCCAGGCCGGCCCCGGGGACAACGGTCCGAGCGGGACCAGCTCGCCGAGGACAGATGGTGCAGTAAGGAAGGTGCCCCGCATCCTGACTTTTGTACCCTCCTCCGTCCACTGAGTATTGTACTCTCCCTGGCGTTTAGTACAGTGCTCTGCACCCAGAAGAACTTAATACCATTAATGATGAGAAGCAGCGTGGACCAAAGGGGAGAGCGCAGGGTTGGGAATCAGGAGACTTGGGTTCTAATCCTGGCTCCACCAATTTTCTGGTTAGGTGACCATGGGCAAGTCACTTGCCTTCTCTGGTTCTCAGTTTCCTCATTTGTACAATGGGGATTAAATATCTGTGTTCCCCCTTTATTCGTTGAGCACACTGTGTGCAGAGCGCTGTACTAAGCGCTTGGAAGAGTATAGTGTCAGGGTTGGTAGGCACGATTCCTGCCCACAAGAAGCTCACATTCTATATAGTGCTGGGAGAGCTATTAAAATAAATTACAGCTAGGGAAAGGGGCAGAGAATAAGGATAAATTCTGTGGGCCTGGGCATGGGTTAAGTATCAGAATGCATAAGGGACACAGACCCAAGTGCGTAGGTGAGGCAGAATGGAGGTAAAAGGGGAAATGGGCTTAGTTGGAGAATAATAATAATTACGGTATTTGTTAAACACTTACTACATGTCAGACACTGTACTAAGCGCTGGGGTGGATACAAGCAAATCGGGTTGAACACAGTCCCTTATCCCACATGGGGCTCACAGTTTCAATCCCCATTTTAAAGATGAAGTAACCGGGGCACAGAGAAGTGAAGTGACTTGTCCAAGGTCACCCAACAGACAAGTAGCAGAATTAGAACCCAGGTTCTTTGGACTCCGGGCTCGTGGTCTATCCATTACGCCGGGCTGCTCAGTTGGTGCCCCAGGGGCCCATAGATTGAGGGGGTTGATCCTAGGGGCCGTCCTTCCCCCCACCACCCCAAGGCTCTGCCCAGCCTGGGGAGTTCTGATCGAACCTCAGTTGATGCCAGGGCTGAACTGCAGCTTTCCAGCTGGAAGCAGCCGCAGCACCACTGGGTTCTGGCCCTGGCCTCCTCTGGCCTCAGCCTCCTCTGGCCCCGGCCTCCTCTGGCCACGTTCCATCCATCGCCCAGGGCCCAGCTCTGCGCCTCCCCCTGTGCTGCCGATGGGTCCCGGAGAGAGGTGGAGGAGCTAGCTGGCCCACCGGTGGCCCCAGCCTCCCAGGGAGAGGCCTGCCACGAGTCACACAGTAATTATCCTTTGGACCCATTGCCCTCTGCCCTCCTACCCCCACCCTCTGCCCAGCCCAGGGTGTCACCCACCAGTTCAAGAGGGTAACCAGGAGGGAGCCTGGCACTGCCCACGTTGGCTGCAGATGGGGCACGGGGGTGGGAGAAACGCTATCCCCCCCATTGACCGTGCAGGGAGGAACCAAGAAATCTAAGGGCAAGATCAAAGCACAGCCTGGCCTCGAAGGCAGGAAAACTGAGGCACAGAGAGGGCAGGAGCTTTCATAAAGGGAGTATTTCAAGGGGGTGGGGTGTTCCTTGACTCATCTCTTCCCACCTCTTACTTCCCGTCATTCCCCCCGCCTGTGTCTTTAGGCTGCTCACCCCCCTTGCTCCTTCCCTCCCAGACTAGACCATCTGGAGGGTCCAGTCTGTCTCCATCTTCCTGGAGCAGGTTGGTTCCCCCCAGAGGTCCCCCGTCCATGGGGCTGCAGTGCAGGGGCAGCTGAGGACAGGGCGAGGATACTAGGCCAGATGTTCGTAAGCTCCCTGTGGGTGGTTAGGGAGCGGGGTCTTCTACTACATCTGTTGTCCTCTCCATGGTAGGCAGTCAATAAATACCAGCTGATGGGTTATAATAATGTGACATATCATGGGGAAGCTCCACGGGGAGGGAGTCCTTCTCTCCCAGCTATAATGTTAGGCCACAAGAGTTGGGCTCTGTTCTTTCCCCAGCCTGGACCAACTGCCTTCCCCCTTCTCCGCTCCCCCCGACCTCAAGGCTGACCCGGCCAAAAGCTCTTTGCCACAGGCCTGGACAGGAGATCGAGCTGAGCTGGATGTGAGGGAGGTCAGGTGTGGGCTGCCTGGTGGGGGTACCCTGAACACTCTCCGCTCCCACCCGCAGGCCTCAACCTCTCCCTCTCCCTCTGCCCTGGAGGCATGTGCTGATTCCTGGATTTGGAGATGCTGGAAGCTAGAGGAAGCCCATCCCTGCCCTCCTCCCCCTCCTCCTCCTCCTCCTTGCCCCTACTGCCCCCAAACCCACAGGCCAGGGCTCACCAGAAGCCCAGCCCCATGTGGGGCCCAACACCATGCACTGAAGGAGTAGGCTTTGCCTATATTGGGTTATGTGCATCTTTATTCTTGGGAGGAAGAATAGGGTGGTGGGGCAGGGAGGAGGGGGAAGTTAACATCGACGGGTCACAGACACAGAACAGGCTTCTCTTGCAATTTTTGATTTTGAAACTCTCCCAAGAAAAGAAGATTCCACATCACGATAAAGCATTCCAGGCCCGCATGACATCACAAGCATATGGACACTGTCGCACAGTGAAGAGAGCCCCACTCCAGGGCCCCAGTCACTCCCCACCCCTCCCGATTCCACTAGGGTGGTCTCCTTTGCGGTCTTTCTTCTTCCTTTGGCCCTGATTGGGAAATAGATGGGGCCCGGAGGGTCAGGGAGCCCTCTACCCCAACCAACCTCTCCTCCTGTTTCAGAGGCTCCGTAGGAGCCCTCAGGCCCGAGGGTTTGTGACTCATCCCAGGGTAAGGGAAATTGTGTCCAGGAAGGCTTCCGCTGGGGTCAACGTGGACAGGGAGGGAGGGCAAAGGGAGAATATTTGGGGCAGGAGAGGAGGAAGTGAAAGGCAGAAGCCTCCAGGCCAGATTCCCCTTCCCAGCATCCCCTCTCCAGCCCACAGCCCTCCGCTCGCTACTCTATAGCCCAGTCGGCTCTCAGTTCCCACCTGTCTCCCTCAGGCCTGCAGTCAGTCTCCCTGGCTACCTTGGCTGTCTCTGGTTCCTTCTGGCTCCCTCTGGCTCCCTCAGCTCCTGCTCCTCCTTGGAGCCTCCTCAGGGCCTGGCCAGGCCGAGTCCTCCCCGTCAGAGCCGGGCCCAGCAGGCCTGGGCTAGGTTCTAGCCTAAGCTTTCAGCCCCTGGCCCTTGACCTGGCCAGCTGTCTCATTCCTTGGCACCTCCCACACAGCTCTGGGTGTCCAGCCCAGAGGACCCCGCCTGCCAGGGCAACCCTCTCCAGCTCCTTTCCTCCCTGGGTGAGCAGGAGGGTGGAATAGCACCCCCAGCCCTCCCGCCATGCCCAGGTGGGCCACCCCTGCTGGAGAAGGGGAGGGGGGAAGAACATGGGGAGGACCAGACTCAGAGCTTGAGGACACCAAGTTCTGACCCCATACACCGGGTCCGTCCAGATTGGGCGGGCACAGGGCACCATTCAGATTCCCCTGGGCAGCAGGGCCCCTTTCCTCTGGCTCTTGCCACCTTCCCGGACCCAAGAATCTCTCTTGCCCTTCCCATCCCTTAGCAGCCTGGCTCGGGCTGCCTGGCCGTCACTGCTCCCCAGGCCTGGGCCCGGGCACGAACCCGGCTAAAGTCCCGGGGGGCTGGGAGGTGACAGCGGAAGGGACGCGGGGCCGGCCCCTGGCGGGAGAGGGGATCGACTGAGAGAGAGATGGCCGGATGGAAGGAGGGGTGGGAGGGGGCGGGGAGGGACAGGAAGGATGGCTGCTGATGGCTGCTGATGGCTGCACATTGCATGCAGACAGGTGTCACCAAGAGCTCATGCAAGGACAGAGAGGGTGGGCGGAGTCGAGTTCTCCAGCACTGGCCCATCCGATGGATGTGGAGACTGCAGACACCGGGAATCTGCCCAGGGAGTAGAGTCAGGTCTTAGTCGGTCCTTAGTAGCCCAACTCCCTCCAAGCCCTCCCTGCTGCTCTGGTTGGCACAGACCCTGCTTGGGCAGTGCCAGGGGCATAACAGGGGGACACCCTACCCTCCAGGGGGAAGATTAGCCAGGCCCTCCCTTCCTGGGCAAGGGGCCACCTAGGGGAGGGGAACGCTCAGCCCGACGGGGCCATGGCCCGGCAGGCTTGGGCCTACAGGCTCCCTGGGGCCTTTGGCTTTGCCAGAGAGGAGGTATGGGGCCAGGGGAGCAGAGGGGTACCCCCTAACCGGGCATGACTCGGCCCCATGCCCACAGACGGCTCACCTCACCTCAGCCGTCCCCCTTCCCAGGCTACTCTGGGGGTGCGGCCTCAGCCGCTAGTTCCTCGCCCTCGGCGCTGTGCCCCATCTTGGTGATGTGCCGCAGGAAGGACGTGGCATTGAACGCTCTCTGCGCGGAAACATGGAGCAGTGTCAGGAGAGGGGCCGACCGAGAAGGGCCATGTCACTCCCGGCTTGAGTCTGGGGTCGGGGTCTTAGCTGGCCGCTGGGAGCACACCCGCTTGGGTGCCGGGGCTCAGTCCCTTCCCCCAGGACGATGGGGTTCCCAAGTAAGGGTGCCAAGCTCTGGGGCAGCCCCAGCTCTGGGCCAGGCAATGCCCAAGCTCTCTGGGTGTCACCAGCCGCCACCCCCTCCGCTGGTGGCCTGGGACCAAGGAGGGACTGGTGTCAGAAGACAGCTCTTGCCCTTCTCCTCAGTCCCTGCGCCCACCTGCCCTCCCCAGCCCATTCCACCCACGCTCACCGGCCCCCACCCGCACCACACCTTCCACTGGCTCCGAGCAAAGTTCTTCTGGATCTGCTCGCTGACTGAGCCATGAATGTCCTTGTCCAGAGCCGTGTCCCCGGAGATCCTGGGCAGGGGATGGAAGTTGGAAAGGTCCGGGAGGGAAGGAGGAAGGGTGGAGGAAGGGAGGGTATTCAAGGGGCCTCGGGTCAGGGGGTTCTGAGGGGGATCACAGGGGGTCGGAGTCTCACCAGGGGTGCTGCAGGGCTTGCTCACAAGTAAACCTCTTCTCAGGGTCCCTCTCCAGCAGATGGCGGATGAAGTCTTTGGCTGAGGGCGCAGAAGGAATTCCCCGGCTTCAGGGTCCTCCTCCTCCACACCCGAACCTCCACCCCAGTCCCCAGAGCCTTGGTCAATCCCACCTTCCTGGGACCTGTGGCCTAGTCAGCCCAGGGATGGATGATGGGGGGCAGGGCCGGAGGGGTTGCCCCAGGGGGCTGGTGGGGGGAAAGCAAAGTTTTGGTCTCTCCCTCTTTGGTAGGCAGAGAGGAGCAGGTAAGGGCCTCATTACTCACCCGACTCGGAGATGTCATCCCAATAAGGAGCATCAAACTCATACTCGGCTTTCAGGATCTGGCTGAAGAGCTCTGAGTCGTTCTCATCGTAGAAGGGAGGGTACCCACAGAGCCTGTGGGCACAGAATGGGCAGGGGCCACAGGCAGCTGGTGAAAGACTCTTGGGCATCAGTGGAAGATGAACTTGGGGACTGCCCAGGGCACACCATGAGAGGTGGAGGCCAGGGAGATTGGGGGTTTGGGAGGCTAGGGCACACCAAGGGAGGTGGAGACTGAGGAGATTGGAGGACTCAGGGCACATTCACGGAGGTGGATGACAGAGGGATGGGAGGGACTGGGGAGGGCGGGTAGGGGGTTGGGGGAGATGGAGGGCCCAGAGATAGCAGGGGCACAGACCACAAGAGAGGTTGGCAAAAGTGATAGGAGGTGATACAGGGCATGAGAAATGGAGGCTGGATGGACTCAAGATAGTGATGGGGAGTGTGATGGGGCAAGGGGACAAAAAGGGCATGGGAAGTGAGGGGACACATGAAGGAATGAAGGAACACGTTGGTGAGACAGAGCGGACAAGGAGGCCTAGGGAAGACCCACGTCGACCTTGAGACCCAGCGGCGTTCCCAGAGGCCACCCCTGGGAGATGCACCGCAAGCTTGTCCGTGCCAAGAGGGGGATGGCGGGCGAGAGCAGGACACACAAGGAGACATGGGAGAGGGCATGCCCAGGGAGATACAGATTGGGAAGACTGAGACTTCAGGCTTATCCCCTGCCAGCCCCCTCAGCTCTCCATGGGAAGGTCAGGGGGAGGATCTGGGAGGAACAGCTGGCTTTGAGCTTGGCCGGCCAAGGGGCAGGACCCCGTAGGGTTAAGCGGGGAACAGAGCAAGCTCGGCCCACGCTCCAGGAAGAGGAAGGGCCCTGGGTTCCCAGATAAATGGGCAGGCGAACAGAGGGAGCTCCGGCCACTTACAAGATGTAGGAGATAACGCCCAGTGCCCATACGTCCACTGCCTTCCCATAAGGCTTCTGTTCCAGGAGTTCTGGGGCTGGAGTGAGGACACAGGTTGGAGGTGTGAAAGATGAAGGGGGGAAAAGGGCCTGCCACCCTCCTGTTCGCCAATGCAAAGACCCCCAGGGGAAGTCACAGAGGCCTCAAGGAATCCACCAGGGCTAAGCAGAGGATGGACACAGAAATGGCAGAGTCCCCTACTCCCATGCATCCCCACACCTCCAGAGGGAATTGAGAATTGGGGGTGGTGGATGTTGGTGTTGAGGGGCTTGTATAGGTTGAGCAGCAGCTTGATCTAGTGGAAAGAGCATGGGCCTGGAAGTCAGAGGACCTGGGTTCTAATCCTCTGTAGAAGGCTCTACCCTCTAATGCCTATCAATCAATCAGTCAATCAATTAAGCAATCAATGCCTAATTACCACTGCTCCCTTCCTCTATTCTGCTTCTCAGAAACCTTCCTGAACCCTCCCTCTGACTCCCTCCTATTCCCTTCTTCCAACCCTAGCCTCTTTGTGCCCAACCCCTCCCTAACTCCGCCCAGGGCTTGTCCCCCCCCCCCGACCACGGGGAGCTCCACCCCCCATTAGCCCCCTGAGAACCCTCTTTACCAACATATCCAGGGGTGCCGCAGGCCGTGGCCATAACACTGCCATCCTCAATCTTGGAAAGGCCAAAGTCAGTGATCATGATCTTGGAGTCCTCAAAGGGGGTGGCGTACAGCAGGTTCTCCGGCTGGGGAGGGGAGAGGTGGGGAGGGCTGGCCCTGGGGACAGTGTGCCTGGGGGTGGGAAGTTCCCACCTCCGGGGATAACTGCCCTGTGACATGGATTTGGGAAATCTGGGGAGAAGGTGGCAAAGAGCAGTGACTCCAGGAGCAGGACCCCTTCAAAATCTTTTTCAGGAAGACAGGAGAGAGTAACTCTCCCAGTGGCCAGGCTGCCAGTGTGCCCAGGGGCAGCGAGGGCCAAGGGGACGGTGCCTCTCCCAGCGGACGACCTGCCCATACCCATGTACCCAGGGGTGGAGAGGGCAGAGGGGACAGTTCCTCTTCTTGTGGCCAGGCTGCCCATATGTCCACCTCCCCCAGCCTTCACACCTTGAGGTCTCGATGCACAATGCCCAGCTCGTGCAGGTAGGAGACAGCATCCAGGACCTGGCGGATCAGCTGGCTGGCATCCTTCTCCGTGTAGTAACCCCGCTCGATGATGCGGTCAAACAGCTCCCCGCCGGTCACGCTGCTCGAGAAGAGGCCTCTGAGGACTGCTTACCACCCAGGCCCTACCCTCCCTAAAGCACCCTGTTATGTCCCCCTTCCCTTCTTTAGGAACCCACCCCCCTCCCGGTTCCTCCACATTTCCTCTTCAGGGTCCTCGGTCCACAATTCCTTACCACCCCTTTTCTCTCCCTTGAGTTCCCCTTCCTACTTTCCTCCTCTATCCCCCATCCCTCTCTGGGTGCTCTCCTGACTGGGGGTTTGAAGAGCCCTGGGCCAGTGACCACTTCCAGCCCTGGCTGCCCCCTCTCCTGCCTCCTCATCCAGCTGGGCCCACGGACTGGACTAGCTCCCTACCCCGCTCACCCTGAGGTCACCCCAAAACCTCCTCCTGCTCCTCTTCTTCCTCCTCCTTGGCCTCACCCTCTCCACCCACTGCCTGGATCGAGAGGGGGTACAGAGAGAACAGGAAAAACTGTCCTGCTCCCCCCCCACAGGAAGGTTCCTGAGCGTGGGGACGGTCGGTTAGTCATCCTAGCAATAGGTGTCATGTGAGGGCCTGTTGGAGATGGGACGGAAGGGATGAAGCCGGACCTTGTCCTTGACTCCATCCCTAGTTGGCTGAAGGAGCCCATTTCCTCCGTTTCTCCCATTTTCAGCCTCGATTCTCCCTGTCTGGCCTCCAGTTTTTCCCAGGATAAGAGCAACATCCTCAGGCAGTAGATAGGGCAGGCTACTTCTAAGAGGAGGCCCTAGGCAGGCAGAGATTCTACTTCCTTTCCCTCCTGCAGGGGAAGGGGCCCTCTGTGCCCCAGTGGTGCCCTCAGATTGACCCCCAAGCTATTCCTTACACCACCCCATCACCCCGGGCCCCACTCACAGCTCCATGGCCAGGTACAGGTGGGTGGGGCTCTCATAGATGTCCTCTAGGGCCACAATGTTCTTGTGCTTGACCCTGAAAAGAAGATGAGCTGTTGGCCTGGAGAGGGAGCAGAAGCCAGGGTGGAGGGCTGGGGGAGGCAGGGGCGGGAGGGGAGGGGAGCAGGCTGGAGGCTGAGCAGACGAGGGCCCTGGAACTCTCACCTAGCATGCACCCGGGGCTGAGGCCCACCGGGGCTCCGGCCAACACCCCGGCCCCATACAACGCCCCTTTCAGAGTCCTGGTCCCATAGTGAGACCCAGTCTCTCCCACCCTGGGCCCAAGTGACAGCCAAAGAGGTTGAGAGTAGCCAATGAGAGCAGTGTGGTCTAGTAGAAAGAGCACAGGCCTGGAAATCTGAAGTTCTGGGTTCTAATCCCTGCTCTGCCACTTTGGGCAAATCACTTCAGTTACCTCATCTGTAAAATAGGGACTAAGACTGCGAGCCCTTTATGGGACAGGGACTGCAACTGACCCAATTATGTTGTATTTACCCCAGTACTTAATACAGTGTTTGCCATTTTTTAACAAACCCATTAACAAATACCATTAAAAATAATGGGGGATTTTCTTGACATGGATCTGCTTGGGATATGGATCTGATCCTGCTTAGTAACTGCTCTCCCCATACTGCGCAATACATTGCCTGCACACAGGAAGTGCTCAAGAAATACCATTGATTGACTGCCTGAAAAGGGTGCAGGATAAGGTTGGGGCAGCAGGCGGGGAGCCAATGATAATGAGGGGAGAAGGAGCGGTTTCAGCAGGATGGGGTGGGGGCCGGAGGAAGCGGGAGGAGGCCAGCAGCCTGGGAGACCCGGTTGGGATTGGTGAGGTCAGGGAGCCTCCCAGAGTCAGGAGCAGCCGTGGGCAGGAGCAGGCAGAGAAGGAGGTGGGAGTTGGCCAGGTCCAGGTTCGAGGAATGACGTATGATGCTGGGGCCCAGAACACACACACACACACACACACACACACACACACACCCTCCTCCCCCACCCCCCAGATTCTAAGAGTGAGATATGCTAGGGCCCAGGACACACACACACCACACACAAACTTACACACATACACTCTTTCTCTCTCTCTCTCTCTCTCTCTTACTCAGCCAGCCAGCCCACACTGATTCTCCAGGGTAATGTTTGTCCTCTGGCTAGAAATAAACCCAGATCCCTGGGGGAAGTGGCCCCAGGAGTCACATGCCCATCTCCTCCCACCTTCTCCAATCCCCTAAAAAAGAGGCTGAGAGACCACCTCAGGGTGAGCTGGTGGGAGCAGGGAGGGGTGGCAAGGGGAGTGAGGGTTGTTGTTTGGGGGGGGCGGGAATCAGGGAGGGGCAGGGCCAGAGCTTCAGAGGAGGAGGAGAAGGAAGGAGGAGAAGGAAAAGGAAATAGGAGGAAGGATGAGGAAGAAGAAGAAAAGGAGGAGGAGGGAATGGAGGAGAATTAGGGAGGGGGAGAAGAAAATGGAGGGAGAGGAAGAAAAGGGGAAAGAGGAGGAGAAGGAGGAGGAGGAGGAGGAAACTATGGCAGCATAGCAGGTTCCAACCCCAGTAGGGTTGGAAGATGGGGGCAGGGTTGGGGCAGGGAGTCAACTGGCTCTGGGCCAACCACGGGGCAGCAGAGTTGGAGGATGCCAAGGACCTGAGCACACAGCCTGGCAGCTGGATTTTTCCCTCTTTTCTTCCCTGCCTGTGACCTGGCCCAGAGGGATTCATGCTCATGCACATGTATCCCCATTTATGCCCACATAAAATCAATCAGCGGTATTTACCGAGTGTGAATCGTGTGCAGAGAGCACTGTATTAAGTGCTTGGAAAGCACCATATAACAGAGTTGGTAAACGAGGTCCTTACCCACAAGGAGCTTAATAATAATAATAATAATGTTGGTATTTGTTAAGCGCTTACTATGTGCCGAGCACTGTTCTAAGCGCTGGGGTAGACATAGGGGAATCAGGTTGTCCCACGTGGGGCTCATAGTCTTAATCCCCATTTTACAGATGAGGTAACTGAGGCCCAGAGAAGTTAAGTGACTTGCCCACAGTCACACAGCAGGAGCTTACAGATTAGAGGACTGTAAAAATATCCAAACATAGGTTCCCTTGCCTACACACACAAGAGCACATGCACCAGGCCAGTCACACATGCACAAGCACGAAGACGTGTCTGTGGAAACACATGCACTGCTATCAAGGCTCCAGAATGCTCCCACTGCCCCTGGATGACTGCCTACACACCTTCAAATTATTCCTTCATTCATTCATTCAATCGTATTTATTGAGCGCTTGCTGTGTGCAGACCACTGTACACAGCGCTTGGAAAGTATAATTCAGCAACAAATAGAGACAATCCCTGCCCACAGTGGGCTCACAGTCTAGAGGGGGGAGACAGACATCAAAATAAATAAAAAGGCATCAACACTGTGAATGCCCATGAACTGACCCATTCATATCCCCTGGAAACACCTGCACAGACCCTGTCTGCCCTGGGACAAATGGCCAGGCTACAGTCTCACACCCACGTACACCCTGATGGATTTTACACAAACACCCACTCACCTGCTGGACCAGTATCTAGGCAGGTGTTCCCAAGTGCCTCTGAACAGACACAGATCCACCGATTGCTCTGCAGGTACCCACCCCCCAGGTGGCACACACATACACACACGGACACAACTGTGCACTTGACAACTGTGTATACAACTCTCCATTGACGATGAGATCCAGGCCAGCTTGGATGCAGGGGGCTGGACCTGTGTCCACTTTCTGTAACCCCAGTTGTGTCCAGCTAGCCCAGCCTCCTAGGGGGCCTTCACCCCAGCCCCCGACCCCTTCAGCCTGGTTCCCCTCCCCCATTTCGGCCCACCACACTCACTTCTTCAGGACAGCAATCTCGTTCTCCACAGCCGCCTCCTTGCCCCTCAGAGCCTTCTTAGGGATGCATTTGAGGGCCACCAGCCGCTTAGAGTTGCGCTCCTGGGCCAGCACCACTTCAGAGAAAGCCCCCCTGCCAAGAGAGAGCGTCCTGTTCAGCTGGCCCCTCTCCCCCAGGCATAGCCCAGCCGAAAGAACTCATGCCTGGGAGTCAGAGGACCTGGGTCCTAATCCTAGGTCTGCCATTTGCCTGCTGTGTGACCTACCTAGACTGGAAGCCTCATAGCAGGCAGGGACTCTGTCCAAACTGATTATCTTCTATCTGTTCCAGTGATTGGCTCAAAGTAAATGCTGAACTATATAATAATTCTTATTATTAAGCACTGAAGGCAGAAGGGTCTGGCCCCCACCAAAAATGCTACCAGGCCACCTTTTTTCCTGGTTTGATCTGCCAGGCCCAGACAGATGAAATGTGGTCCCAGGTCCAGGCAGATCAAGAGCCCAAGGTAATCCCAGGCTGGGCACAGAAGGCAACAGATGGGCTGGATCACACCCATCCTCTCTCCTGGAGAGGCCCCAAGTTGGCCTAAGTCCTTCAGGTGGTCTTACATGCAAACTCGTGGACCCTCCTGTTAGGAACCGGACATGAGATTACGCTGTCAGCCTGCCAACCCCCGGAGGACACAGAACTCGGGCCGGGAATAAGGATAGGCAGGACTGGATCATCCTGGACCTGGGTGTCCAGCTCACACAGATGGATGGGAACTCGGGCAGGAGTGCCTTCTCTGCTCAGTGAACGGGGCAGGCAGAGACGAGCCCCTGTGTCACATGCAAACTATGCACAGACACGCACGTGGCAGAGCCGGGCCGGGCCCCATGGGCATGAAGGTGGGTGGGCGGGAATACAGGCTAACTGACCCTTCGGCAGTGCCCTTCCTGGGCTGGCCTGCCAATTTCTGCTCAAAAATACCAAACCATGCAGACTCAAACCTTCTTACGGACATGAGGAGATTCACCCAGACATCCAGACTATGGCACTGAGCTCCTCTCTGGGTCCTCCATCCCGCTGCCTAGCTCCCCAGTTCACGTCCCTGCAATGCCCAGCAGGGTGGGGGGGAGTCACAGGGAGGGCAAGAGCCCGCACATTCGCCCCGTGGCAGAATAATTCCCTGTCTCCAAAAAACTGACCGCTGGCAGGCCCTGAATCTCAGTTTGGGGAAGGAGGGCAGAACCAGAGCCAGGAACCAGCTGTTTGGCAAGTCATCGGCTGGCACTGGGGCAGGCTGGGGCAGGGACAGTGTCTTCTTCCCCCTTCTCCAAGGGTCTCACTTCCCCCGAGGCCCTGTCCCCCATCCCCTCCATCCCTTGTGTCCATGCCACATTTATCCACCCACTCAACCCTCCCCATCCCTCAGATACTCCCTGCCCCATCTGCCCAGTACTAGGCACCCTATCCCCTGGCCCAATCCTTGAGTTCCTACTGGGTCTTTCTCTCCTTGCCCCCAAAGTCCTAGGTCTTCTCTCTGTCCCTCAGTTCCTGGACACTCCCCTCACCAGCCCTCCTTCTTGCTCCCCACCTCCAAAGCCCTGCCTCCTTCTTCCTCCACCGGTTCCACCTCCTTCCTCCCCACACCCCACTTACGCCCCAAGCTTCTCCTTGATGTGGTAGACGCTGGTGATGTCTTCTGTCTTCTTTTTCCAAGCCTTCCCAAGCGGCATGGTGACCCGGGCTGCCTGGAAGCTTGGGGCTAGGTGCCGGTTGGAGGCCTGGGGGGAAGACGGAGGCTAAGAGAGTGAGGAAGAGCACAGGGCTGTAATAGCAGGAGACTAGAGGTGTGGGGAGGGAGCAGAGCTGCAGGGAGGGTGCAGGGTGCAGGAGTGGAGAGGGAGCTGGGAAGGGAGGAATCAGCCCAAGGAGTCAGCCTGTTCCCAGGCTCCAGCAGGAAACGCCGCCCTCATTCCTCTTCCCCCTCTGCTCCCCCCATCCCACCCCCCAGGGGGGAGCTGGCTGGGAACAAGAGACAGGCTGGGCTGGTGAAGGGGGAGAAAGGAACGAGGTGAAGTGTCGGCCAGCTGGCCAGGCCTCGCTGGAGAGAAACAGGCCTTCTCATGCCCTCAACCGGGAGCCCCAGCCCAGCTCTGCTCCAAGCCCAAGCGCCCAGGGTAACCCCTTCGCACTCCCCTTTATCCGCCACAGTGGAGATCTAGATTTCTTCAACCCCTACCCCCCACAACCCCAGTAAACCCCATGTCCGACTTAAGCGGGCAGCAGGAGCCGGAGTTGGCTGGGGGTGGTGGGGAGGTGAGGCTAGGAGGAGAATGGGGGGGTCTAGGCAAGGGTTTTGGTGGGGGGGGGTGGGGAGGGACTTGTCCCACCTACAATCTGACCCCATACTTGAGCAGCGGAAGGAGCAGCAGGAGGTCCAGCTGCTCCCCTGACTGACCATATCCCACTGCCCCTTACAGCAGGCTCTGTCAACCCCCGCCCCAGGCTGCATCAGCAGATGGAGCAAGCTTCTAGTGCCCCGACCCCAATCTCAGCAGAAACTCTGCCAAGCTTCTCTTCCTCATCCTCATTTTCTGAGCAAATTACTGTGTGCAGGGCACTTTCCAGGTGCTTGGGAACATACAACAGAAGCAAAGGAAGTAATCCCTGCCCTCGAGGGGTTTACATCCTGGCAAAGAGGAGCCCATACCCTCCATTTCCTGGGCATGGTGCCACCACTTTGAGAGGCATCTCTGAGACTCCGAGAGCAGGAAAAGGGGGAGCAGACCCACCGGAGCAGGAAAGGAGGGAGCTGGAGCCCAGGAAGGAGAAGGCGGGAAGGCCTGGCACTGCCTCTGAACTGAGAGAAGCCTTGGGGACAAAGAATGGGAATGGGGGTAGCCCTGACCCCAGAGGCAGAAACCTCTAGGGAGAGTTGTTGAGGAGGGAGAGAGAGCAGGGCAGAGCAAACCAGCCCCTTTCACCACCACCCCTGGACCATCTCCACCCCACCATTTTTAGATGCTCTGGGCAGACTGCAAATATATAAAAAACAAGTCATTCCTACATTTTGTGACATTCCTACAAAATGGAAGCAGTACTCTGAGATGATCTGCAAGGATGGGACTCCCTCCTGCCAGTGCCCTGTGGAGGTGGGGAGAGGGACGGGGGAAAGGGAGACGGGGAGGGAAGAGAGGGAGGAGAAGGAAAAGGGCAGCTCGCGGAATATTCTGTCTCCATTCGACTGTAAGTTCCTCGAGGACAGGGTCCATGTCTGTTTACTTGGTTGTACTCACTTGAGTGTTTAGTACACTGCTCTGCACATAGTAAGCTCTCAATAAATACCATTGATTAATTAATTAATAGAGTGATCTCAATAAATACTATTGATCGATTGTTTGGAATAGGCCCAGTCACCAGGAGAGAGGAGGGGTCCCTGCCACAGGGCTCAGGTGAAGTCATTTCCATCTGTGCAGGTTTGTACAGAGCCGAGCAGAGGGACAACCTGGCATCCTTCTGATCTGGTAGCCAGAGAAAAATTTTCAATGGCAGGTGAGCCTGGGAAGAGACCAGCCAGAACTCAACCCACCTGTCAGAACCTGGTCACCAGAGCAGCATCTGACCACTGACCTCTGGGGGCAAGGGATTTCCCTCCCCTTGCCCAGAGCTGCTCCCACCCCATCTGCTCCTTCCCCTCCTCTTCTTCCCACTAGACTGCAAGGAGGCCCTGGGCCTGCTCTGATTGAAAAGGGAATGAGGAATCGGCCAGGGGATGGGCCAGCGCCGGGCTGGACTCGGTTTGGTCTGGGCAGGGGCTGGGCTGAGCGATGTCTATCCAGACACTAGGGCAAATGGGAGCCTGTATGAAGGCGGGTGTTTGTGGGGGTGTCCACATGTCTGAGTGACAGTGAGAAAAAGGGATGGGAAGGAGAGAGACTCCCATAATGCTCCCCCGCCCACCCTGTCAACGATGGAGACCCAAAATGAATGTAACGGCTAATCGGGGAACACCAGCAAAGCATCTCACAGACAGGAAATGGGGACTGATCCTCTAGAGAGACCCCCCAAAGAGAGACATGGGATCAACCCCTCACACCTCATAGCAAATACACACGTGCATGAGCGCACATACACTCTCTTTCTCTCTCTCAAGTTCCTGCAGAATGGTGGATGAAAGAGATTTTACACCACCAACTGCAGATGAGTCCTTAGCATTCCTGGTCTGTCCTCATCTCTGCTCCCCCTGCAGCCTCCAAGGCTCTCTGCTGCTGAGGGAAGTCGGGGGGGAGTCTGCTGGAGGGAAGAGATGGTTGGCAAGGGACTTCAGAGCAGGGTGGAGATTGACAGATCTGTGTCTGCTGTGAGGCTGCATCTCTGAGTTATCTCTGACTGTCTGGATCTGTGTGAGTGTGGGCGGGAGGGGCACGTCTCTGGGGGTGTCTGTGCCTGATGTGGGGTTCTGGAAACCCACAAATCCCCTCTTGTGTTTGTGTATATCTGTGTTTGTGTATATCTGTGCCGGTATATGTGGTTGTCAGTGGGTTCCTCTGAGTATGCGCTGGCGCCTGGCTGTCTGGGGGTGTGTGTGTTTGTGTGTGTGTGTGTGTCTGCATTTAACATTTCTGAGCTTAATAAAGGTCACGTAGTACGCATTTATATGCGCTTTGTAGTTGGATGGGTGCTAGTCTAAGGAGTGGGGGTGGCATTTGTGGATGTATATGCGTTTGTGTCTGTATGTTGTTTGCCAGTGTGTTTCCCTAGTACTGTGTGTGTCTGTGTATGCGTATGTGTATATCTGTTATGTGTTCCCTGAGGAATGGGAGACAGAAGCCCCTGCCGAGCATCGGGTCTAGGTGGGGAGCTGGTAAGGCTAAGGATGCTTGAGGGCCTGAGAGGGTCCTGGTTAGACACCCACCTCCACCCCCCAGCCCTTTACCCTTTCCCCCTCCCCGGGGCCCGCTCTTACCTTCTCCCTGCAAGTTTCCCTCCTAGCTCAGTCCCTGGACTCCACGGATCCTCGCTGAGAAGAGTCCATGCTATTTAAAACATTACATTCCCCTTCCAGTTTACGAGAGACGAGCCCCCCTCCCCGCCTCCCTCCCTCGTCCCTCCCTCCCACCCCCTCATAAATCTCCCTTAAAGGAGCTGTGCCTTACCTTGTAAGGAAATCCAGAATTTCTCTCTGGGGAGAAGCTCCCGCCAGTCACTGAGTGGGGGGCCTGCTCTAGTGGAGGCGAGGGGGTGCCGGGTTGCTTATCTGGGTGGAGCCAAGGAGAGGGGCCTGAAAGGGGAAGGAGAGGGATTAGGGTCAGGGAGAGGGGAGCCCCCAGACCAGTCCTACTGCCCCTATAGGGAGATCTCCCCTCCCACTCCCCTTGACACCCCCTATGACTCTATGGGATAAAACCCCACCCTCATCCCATTCACACTGAGATGCCTGCCCCCAATCTCCTCTGCATTATAGGGGGACGGGTACCTCTGCCCTGCTCCCTGGGGAGTCAGGGGAGGTGTCTGGGGCCTGTCCCTCAGCCTGACTCCCCAAGGCCTCTTGCCTGAGGAGCTGGAAGCCCCAGCTGGGCTGCCAGAGGGTAAGGTCAGGGCCAGCAGCTGATCATGCAATCTGTCTCAGCCTGCCTGACCTCATTTCCCTCAGAGGCCCGGGGCAAGCATTTGGGAGAACTGGGGGTTTGGAACTGGGGGAGGGTGGTTGAGAGGAGATGGTGGGGCAAGGTGCCCCCTAAGCAAGGGGATGCCAGTTTCCCGGCCGTGCGTGCAGGCACAGGGCCGTCACAAGCTCCGTGGGCACAGGGACTGGGAGCTGGGAGGGTCTTCTTTGAGGAGGGTCTTCCATGGGGAGGGCCACCTGCCTCTCTCAGGGGATGGAGATGGGATGGGAGAGGGTGTGGGCTGACAGTGGGGAGGAGGGAGCTGCGAACATGGTCAGGTTGCTGATGGGCAGAGCTGAAAGCAAATCTCACCCCCATATAAGTGGGAACCATTTGTTGGGGGGGGAGGGGATGAAACGAATGGGGAGAGAGAGAGAGAGAGAGAGAGGAGAGAAACAGAGACAGAGACTGAGGCAGAGAGAAAGATGGAAAAATGGAGACAGAGACAGAGACTGAGGCAGAGAGGGAGACATGGAAAGAGAGAAACAGAGAGATACTTAAGTGGAGAGAGACAGATGGTAAGAGAGATGGAAAGAGGGAGAGAGAGAAACAGAGACAGAGACTGGGGCAGAGAGACATGGAAAGAGAGAAACAGAAACAGAGATAGATACCGAAGCAGAAAGAGAGATCATAAGAGAGACGGAAAGAGGGGGACAGAGAAACAGAGGCAGAGACTGGGGCAGGGAGACATGGAAAGAGAGAAACAGAGACAGGTACTGAAGCAGAGAGAAAGAGAATTGGAAAGAGGGAGAGAAGGAAACAGAGGCAGAGACTGGAGCAGGAAGAGAGTCATGGAAAGAGAGAAACAGAGATTGAGGCCAGCCCGTTATTGGGCAGGGATTGTCTCTATCTGTTGCCGAATTGTACAGTCCAGTGCTCTGCGCATAGTAAGCGCTCAGTAAATAATACTGAATGAATGAGGCAGGGAAAGAGACAGGCAGGGAGAGAAACGTGGAAAGAGAGAAACAGAGACTGAATATAGGAGAGACTGAGAAAGCGAGATGGGGCACGATCCAGAGCCCCGGCTGACAGCGAGCTGACCGAGGGGAATCCGCACTATTGTTTGGTGCCCTGGTGATGGCCACCCGCACCCCCGGCCCCACTAGCCCCCGACCACCAGCCCCTCCACCCCCTCCCCGCCCCTGGGCCCCGGCGGCAGGCCCCGCTGCACGGGCGCCGGCCCCTCTTCGCCGGCAGAGGCCGCTGCTGCCCCTCTTTGCCGCAGCTCGGTCATCATCATCATCATCATCATCATCATCATCATCATCATCATCATAACGCTGGTATTTGTTAAGCGCTTACTATGTGCCGAATACTGTTCTAAGCGCTGGGGGAGATACGGGGTAATCAGGTTGTCCCACGTGAGGCTCATAGTCTCATTTTACAGATGAGGTGACTGAGGCCCAGAGAAGTGAAGTGACTTGCCCACAGTCACCCAGCTGACAAGTGGCAGAGCGGGGATTCGAACCCATGACCTCTGACTCCCAAGCCCGTGCTCTTTCCACTGAGCCAGGATGCTTCTCCGAACCTCCCCTGGAACCTTTTGCTCCCGGACCTGTGGGCCGGGCCTGGCTGGGCCGGACCGGGCCGGACCAGGCCGGACCGAACCGGGCCGGGGAGCTCCTCACTGGGCTCCAGCTCGCCCCTGACCCCGGAAGGGAGGGAGAGAGAGGGAGAGACAACTTCAAGAATTAATTAATGTTAATGTTGGTATTTGTTAAGGGCTTACTATGTGCAGAGCACTGTTCTAAGCATGGGGTAGTTAGAGGGTAATCAGGTTGTCCCACGTGAGGCTCACAGTTAATCCCCATTTTACAGATGAGGTAACTGAGTCACAGAGAAGTGAAGTGACTTGCCCAAAGTCACCCAGCTGACAAGTGGCAGAGCCGGGGTTCAAACCCATGACCTCTGACTCCCAAGCCCTTTTCACTGAGCCACGCTGCTTCAAGAGTTAACCAGCAGTGGGTGACTTACCTGTACTTCAGTGTCCTCATCTGAAAAGCAGAGATAAAATCCCTCTTCCTTGTCCCTTTTGGACTGTGAGTCCCACGTGGAACAGGGACTGTGACTGATCCGCTTTTATGGTATCTATAACAGTGTTTACTACAGTGCTGACACAAAGTTAACTGTAAACTCTCCCGCTAAACTGTAAACTCCTTGCGGGCAGGGAATGTGTCTGCCAATTCTGTTGTAGTGTACTCTCCCAAGCAATTAGCACAATGCTCCGCACATAGTATGCGTTCAATAAATACCACTGATGCCGATGATGATAATGCTAAATGCTTAAGGGCACAGGCCTGGGATTTTCAGGAAACAGATAATGAGGCAGAGAGAAAGAGAGAAACTAGGTCCTAATCCCAGCTCTGCCATTGGCCTGGAGGGCGACCTTGGATAAGTCATTTAACTTCTCTGTGCCTGTTTCCTCATCTGTAAAATCGGGATTCAATGCCTGGTCTCTTTCCCACTGAGAGTGTGAGTCCGCTGAGGGACAGGGACTGTGTCTGACCTGATTATCTTATGACTATCCCAGTGCTTAGTACAATGCTTGGCACAGAGTAAGCTCTGAACAGATACACTATTATCATCTTTGTTATTGTTGTGGTGGTTGTTAGATGTCAGAGGGTTGAAGACTGGTCTGGGAAACAGGATCCCTGGCTCAGGTCTCACACAGCAGGGCCATCCGGTCTACAACCCTTCTGTGCCCAGAGCCTCTATTTTTTTTTTAATGGTATTTGTTAAGCACCTACTATGTGCCGGGCCCTGTTGTACACAGTACATGTCCCATATGGGGCTCACAGTTTTCATCCCCATTTTACAGATGAAGTAACTGAGGCACCGAGAAGTGAAATTACTTGCCCAAGGTCACACAGCAGACAAGTGGCAGAGCGGGGATTAGAACCAAGATCAATTTCCCCATATAGGCTATACAGTGGAGTGACTCAACTCCTCCCTATCTGCTGGGAATGCTGGAGTGGGCCAGGAGGAATTCTGAGGGCAGTCTGTTATTTTCCTTCTTTATTTATCAGATCAATCTGGACTTTACACATCATAACAATCCTACACAGGACTGGTATCGGTCAACAATCCCGTAATTATCTTCTGCTGAGATTTTTTTAAATCTCCTGATTCTGGGACAGGTATCCAGAAATACTGGATTTGGAATTGAGGCCAGCCCATCCTGCATCCCTATCCTACTGGCTGCTGCTGTTTCTACCCCACCCTGCGCAGCAGTGACAAACGCGGGGAGCCCCACTTTCATGCCACGAATGCTGCTCCCTCCATTCTGGACGTCCTGGGATATGTAGTTCTAGAAACCTGATCCACTTCCTGGACATCATTATTATTACTATCCCTGCAGCTCTGCCTTTCCCTGTCCCCCCCACACACATCCCTGCCCTGAACACACCCCTAAAAATAGCAGGGAATGAATTCCCTTTCCCCTTTACTACTGAACCAGACTCTCATCCGAAGCTTCCGAGAGCATGGCATCACACTCTGTGAGAGGTTCACTCCCGCTTCCAAGAGAGGATCACTGACATCAATTCTCTTCTCCTCCCTTCCCACCAACGTTCAGGCTCAAGACAAAAGAGGAAGTGACTGCCCCTAATGTTTTCCTCTTTCCCCCATTCCCGAGACCTCAATAAATACATTTGGCTGATCGATTGATTGATAGAAAGGATTCTACATCTTCCCACATGTCACTGAGTGTGGGGCTGGGCCAGTTGGATGGCTATATTTCTACTCACCTCACCTGGATAGAGAAGACTCCCTTGCACCAACATTTTAGGGATCAGTCATAATCACGGGGCAGAGGGGTAGAGACTTCTAAAAGCTAAGGTCGTACCCCTGGGTATCCCCAAAGGGTCCCTGGGGGACACCCAAAGTGTGTCCTTGGAGAATTTAGAGATGGGGAAGAGGTGGTCCTGGTCATGATCCTGGAAGAAACAGTAGTAATAGTAATTAGAAGTAGCGTGGCTCAGTGGAAAGAGCACGGGCTTAGGTGTCAGAGGTCGGGGTTCTAATCCCAGCACCACCATCTGTCAGCTGTGTGACTTTGGGCAAGTCACTTAATTTCTCGGTGCCTCAGTTACCTCATCTGTAAAATGAGGATGAAGACTGTGAGCCTCATGTGGGACAACCTGATTACCCTGTATCTACCCCAGTGCTTAGAACAGTGCTCTGAACATAGTAGGTGCTTAACAAATACCAACATTATTATTATTATTATTAATTGCATTTGTCATAGTGGTAGTACAAACAGTAGAGTAATGGCATTTATTGAGTACTCACTGGGTGCAGTACACTGTACTAAGCACTTGTGAGGTACATTGGAATAAAGAGACACATTCCCTGCCCTCAAGGAACCTCCGGGGGTGGGGAGGGGAGGCATACATTAATATAAATAAATAAATTATAGTTATATACAACAGTGCCACGGTCCTGAATTTGTATATATTATTACCCTATTTATTTTGTTAATGAGGTGTACATCCCCTTGATTCTATTTATCTTGATGATGTTGTCTTGTTTTTGTTTTGTTCTGTTTTGCTTTGCTGTCTGTCTCCCCCTTTCAGACCGTGGGCCAGTCATTTCGCAGGGATTGTCTCTATCTGTTGCCGAATTGTACATTCCAAGCCCTTAGTCCAGTGCTCTGCACATAGTAAGTGCTCAATAAATACTATTAAATGAATGCTGAGGAAGGTGAGTATAAGGAGAGCAAATCCAAGTTCAAGAGCCAAGCAGAAGGGAATGGGAGAAGAGGAAATGAAGGCTTAGTCAAGGAAGGCTTCTTGGAGGAGGTGTGCCTTCAATAAGGCTTTGAAGCTAGGAAGAGTAAGTATCTGTCAGATAGGAAGAGGGAGGATGTTCCCGGTCAGAGGTAGGAGAAGCTAGGAGAAGGGGGTGAGAGGTCTGCTGCGAGATAGACAAAATCGGGGTATAGTGAGGACAAAATTGGGGTATAGTGAGTACGTTAGCATTGGAGAAGCGCAGGACTTGGCCTGGGTTGTGATAGGAGAGGAAACAGGTAGAGAAGCAGCATGGCCTTGTGGTTAGAGCGTGGACCTGGGAATCAGGAGGACCTGTGTCCTAATCCTGGCTCTGCCCCTTGTTTTCTATGTGACCTTGGGCAAGTCACTTCACTTCTCTGGGTCTCAGTTACCTCATCTGTGAAATGGGGATTAAGACCGTGAGCACTGTGTGGGACAGGGTCTGTGTCCAACCTGATTAACTTGTATCCACCCCAGGCCTTAGTACGGTGCCTGGCGCATAGTAAGCACTTAACAAAAATCACTTAAAAAAGTAAGGTAAGGTAAGGTTAGGTTAGGTTGATTTCTAGGGACAGACTCTGTACTACAAGCAAGGGAAACCAGATCCAGATTGCTGGATCCAGATTGCTAACCATAAACACAAATAAACTGCTCTTTGTATTCCAGGATGATACGATCTCACCTCCTTAAAATATCAGGGTCAGATACTTCATTCCATATTGTATGCATGTAAAAACTATCCTTTTATCAAGCTAGTTCAGTTAACTTGGCAAAGCCTGTCAGTGTTTATGAGCCTGTCTCTTGGTAGCCTTATGACCCATAACCTCTCCTTAGGAGGGTAGCCCTTCTCCTTATTGCCACTTGCCAAGTTAATCTGTGCACTACAGATGTCTCCCTAAAATCCACTGCTACACCACATCGGGGTGTGCTTCCCTGTGCCTTTCAAACATTCGTTCTGGCTTCCCTTGCTTGCCTGAGCCCCATTTCACTTGGCTCCTCAGTAACTGCTTGGATCTCCAGGGTTCCTCAAGGGTCAGTTCTTGGTCCCCTTCTGTTCTCTATCTACACTCATTCACTCCCTTGGTGAATTCATTCGCTCCCACAGCTTCAACTACACATCTCTACACAGACACCCAAATCTACATCTCCTCCCCGGTTCTCTTTCAATCCCTCCAGGCTCCTATCTCCTCCTGCCTTCAGGGCGTATATCCAGGTGGACACCAGCCAACTAAAACTCAACATGTCCAAGACTGAGCTCCTTATCTTCCCTCCCAAACCCTGTCCTCTCCCTGACTTTCCCATCACTGTGGACGGCACTACCAACCTTCCCGTCTCACAAGCCCACAATCTTGGTGTCGTCCTTGATTCCGCTCTCTCATTCACCCCACACATCCAGTCTGTTACCAAAACCTGTCGGTCTCATCTTCACAACATCTCCAAGATCCGCCCTTTCATCTCCATCCAAACAGCTACCTTGTTGGTACAATCTCTCATCGCATCCTGAATGGATTACTGCATCAGCCTCCTTTCTGATCTCCCATCCTCCTGTCTCTCCCACTTCAGTCTATACTTCACTCTGCTGCCCGGATTATCTTTCTACAGAAATAGTCTGGACATGTCACCCCCCTCCTCAAAAGTCTCCAGTGGTTGCCTATCAACCTTTGCATGAAGCTAAAACTCCTCACTCTTGGCTTCAAAGATCTCCATCTCCTTGCCCCTCCTACCTCACCTCCCTTCTCTCCTTCTACAGCCCAGCCCGCACACTCTGCTCCTCTGCCACTCACTTTCTCACGGTCCCTCGTTCTCGCCTGTCCCGCCATCTACTCCTGGCCCATGTCCTACCTCTGGCCTGGAATGCCCTCCTTCCTCACATCTGCCAAACTAGCTCTCTTCCCCCTTCAAAGCCCTACTTAGAGCCCACCTCCTCCAGGAGGCCTTCCCAGACTGAGCCCCCCTTTTCCTCTGCTCCTCCTCCCCTCCCCATCACCCCTACACCCTACCTCTGCCCTACCCCCTTCCCTGCCCCACAGCACCTGTGTATATTTGTACATATTTATTATTCTATTTATTTTATTCATGATGTGTATTTACCTATATTTCTATTTATCTACTCTGATGCTATTGATGCCTATCTACCTGTTTTGTTTTGATGTCTGTCTCCCCTTTCTAGACTGTGAGCCCGTTGTTGGGTAAGGATTGTCTCTATCTGTTGCCGAATTGTACTTTCCAAGCTGTTAGTGCAGTGCTCTACACACAGTAAGCGCTCCATAAATTCGACTGACTGAATGAATGATTGAATGAATCTCCGGCTACCTTCCATTCTCCTGACAGCCAGCAAAACTGTTCTTGTGAACACAGACTCAGTGCTGGTGACCCATGTTTCAAGACCTCCCTGTTGTAGTTCCTGTTGGAGTCATTTAGCATGATGTTCAGGTGACATAGATTAATCTCCTCAGATTGACAGAGGCTCCAAGTGAATTTTCTGGCCCAGGGCCCCCAGCCAGGGAGAAGGTGGAGCACTTCAATCAATCAGTCATATTTATTGAGCACTCACTTTGTGCAGAGCACTATACAAGGTGCTTGGGAGAGTATAATATAACAGAAATGGTAGAAGCATTCCTTGCCCACAACAAACATAGAGTCTAAAAGGGGAGACAGACATTAATATAAATAAAAAAATTATGGATATGTACATAAGTGCTGTGGAATTGATGGAGGGGTGAATAAGGATGCAAATCCAAGAGCAAGGACAACACAGAGGGGAGTGGAAGAAGAGGAAAATGTAATGTGAAGCTTGATGTCCTGTTAATGTCAAATTTTGTCTGTCAAACTCACCCAAGCTGGCATTTTTGACTCTAGCTTCTGTGTCCTTTTTCCTTTTCCTATTGGTGCAGTGTTGGGATAAGAGAATTCAGGGAAAACATTAAATCAATCCATGGTATTTACTGAGTGCTTACTGTGTGCAGAGCACTGTCCTCAGCGCTTGGAAGAGTACAGCATAACAGAGTTGGTAGGTATGTGCTCTACCTACAGCTGGTGCATAGGCTTTGGTCATTTTAAATTCCCCCTCACGTACTGTAACTCTTTTCCAGCACAACTTCTCCCTCCCTTCCTCTCATGGCCATTGACCCTACCAACTATCCTAGACCCTTAACTTCCTCCTAAAGCCCCTAGTGCACCCACTTCCCCTCTCTTTCATCCCTGATAAACCTGATAACTTCTTGGCTGGCAAAATAAAAATCATTCATTCATTCAATAGTATTGATTGAGCACTTACTATGTGCAGAGCACTGTACTAAGCGCTTGGAATGAACAAGTCGGCAACAGATAGAGACAGTCCCTGCCATTTGACGGGCTTACAGTCTAATCGGGGGAGACGGACAGACGAGAACAATGGCGATAAATAGAGTCAAGGGGAAGAACATCTCGTAAAAACAATGGCAACTAAATAGAATCGAGGCAATGTACAATTCATTAACAAAATAAATAGGGTAACGGAAATATATACAGTTGAGCGGATGAGTACAGTGCTGAGGGGATGGGAAGGGAGAGGGGGAGGAGCAGAGGGAAAGGGGGAAAAGAGGGGTTAGCTGCGGAGAGGTGAGGGGGGGTGGTAGAGGGAGTAGAGGGAGAAGAGGAGCTCAGTCTGGGAAGGCCTCTTGGAGGAGGTGAGTTTTAAGTAGGGTTTTGAAGAGGGGAAGAGAATCAGTTTGGCGGAGGTGAGGAGGGAGGGCGTTCCGGGACCGCGGGAGGACGTGGCCCGGGGGTCGACGGCGGGATAGGCGAGACCGAGGGACGGTGAGGAGGTGGGCAGCGGAGGAGCGGAGCGTGCGGGGTGGGCGGTAGAAAGAGAGAAGGGAGGAGAGGTAGGAAGGGGCGAGGTGATGTAGAGCCTCGAAGCCTAGAGTGAGGAGTTTTTGTTTGGAGAGGAGGTTGATAGGCAACCACTGGAGTTGTTTAAGAAGGGGAGTGACATGCCCAGATCGTTTCTGCAGGAAGATGAGCCAGGCAGCGGAGTGAAGAATAGACTGGAGCGGGGCGAGAGAGGAGGAAGGGAGGTCAGAGAGAAGGCTGACACAGTGTGAGCACCTTAAGATCTCCCCATCACCTCCCCTGCTCCCTCCCACCCCTTCATCCACTCTTTCATCTTCTCAGTCACTTCTCAAGAAATCTCCTACCTCCTTTAAATATCTTACCTCTCCATCTGCACCACCAACCCCACTTCCTTTCACCCTTTCTAAAAACATTTGCTCCCACTCTTTTTCGCTCCCTCACCACCATCTTCAACTGCTCACTCTCTGAAGGCCTCTTTTCCTCAACCTTCAAATGCACCCACATCTCCCCTATCTTGAAGTAACCTTCTCTGGACCCCATTGCACCATCCAGCTATCACCTCATGTCCCTCCTCCCATCCCTAGCCAAGCTTCTGGAATGCGTTGTTTACAACCCGCTGCCTCCACTCTCTCTCTTCTAACTCCCTTATTGTCTCTCCACCATCTAATTCTCCCCACCACTAAGGGTCCCCTGGGATTGCTCTCTCATTGATCACCAATAACCTCCTCCTTGCCAAATCTAATGGACTCAACTCAGTCCTAATCCTCCTTGGTCTCTTGACCACCTTCAACCAACACTTTCTCCTGGAAACACTAGCTCATCTTGGTTTTTCTGATAGAGTTCTCTCCTGCTTCTCCTTTAACCTTTCTGGCCACTCCTTCTCAGTTTCTCTCTCCAACACTTCCTCTTCTTTCCATCCACTCACTGTGGCTATCCCTCAAGTCTCTGGACTGGATGTCATTCTATTCTCCATATACACACACCCCCTTGGGGAATTTGTCCACTCCCATAGTGTCAACACCACTTCCACCTCCCTAGCCCTGATCTCTTGTCTCTGCAATCTTGCATCGCCTCCTGCCTCCAAGACTTTGCTCCATGGATGTCTCACCCACACCTCAAGCTCCATGGGTCCACATTGAAATATTCTGCCTTCCCAAATCCATTCTTCCACCTAACTTTCTTATCACAGTTGATAATACTGCCATCATCCCCATCTCTCAAGCCCCAAACCATGGCACTATCCCTGATCCCACCCTCTCTTTTAAATCCTATCTTCAATCCATCACCAAGTCCTCCTGTTTCTCCCTCTATCTCTGAGATCCACCTCTTCCTCTCCTTCCAAATGGCTGCTCTCTTAGCCCCAGCCCTTGTTTTATGCTGACTTGACTACTATATCAGCCTCCTTACTGATCTCTCGGCCTCCAGTCTCTCGCTCTCCAGTCCATACTTCATTGTGCTGCCCTTATCACCTTTCTATACCGCGGTTCTGCACACATCCCCACTTCTCGAAAACTTTCCATTCCCTTCCCTTCAAGGGGAAACTCCTGACCACCGGCTTTAAAGCAATCAATCAGTTCTCTCTCCACTTCTTAGTCCCTGGCTTTCCCACTACACCCAGTTCATGTATTTCAGTCCTCTCAAGCTAACCTTCTCACTGTGGCTCCCTCTCCTCTCTCCAGCTACTCACTGCTTGATTACAACCCTCTCCTCTGCCTGGAACTCCCTCCCAACTCCTAACCACAGAGTACTGCTCTCCTCACCTTCAAAGTCCTTCTGAATCACATTAATCATATCTCCTCCAAGAGGAGTTCCCCAATTGGATTCTAATCTCCCTAGTTTACAACCCCTTCACTGCCAATTCAGCATTTCCTGTGTCACCTGAGTTTCTTGGATACTCCCTCTTCCGCCCACAACAACTTTATACTCTATTGCTACCTCCTATCTGTAATTAACTGTAGTTTCTGTCTGCCCTGCTAGACTGTAGTAAACTCTCCGAGGACAGGGATTATATCTTGGAATTCTATTACACCTTCCGGGGCACTGAGAGCATCTCCAAGAATCTGCCCTTTTCTCTCCTTCCAAACTGTTAGTAGAGAAGCAGCGTGGCTCAGTGGAAAGAGCACGGGCTTGGAAGTCAAAGGTCATGGGTTCGATTCCCGGATCTGCCACTTGTCACCTGTGTGACTGTGGGCAAGTCACCTAACTTCTCTGGGCCTCAGTTACCTCATCTGTCAAATGGGGATGAAGACTGTGAGCCTCACGTGGGACAACCTGATTACCCTTTATCTGCCCCAGCACTTAGAACAGTGCCCTGCACATAATAAGTGCTTAACAAATACCAACATTATTATTAGTAGGATGATGATGATGGTATGCTGATCCAAGCACATATCCTAGTGGAAAGAGCCTGGATTTGGGGGTCAGATGTCATGGGTTCTAATCCTGGCTCCTCCACTTGTCAGCTGTGTGACTTTGGGCAAGTCACTTAACTTCTCTGGGCCTCAGTTCCTTCATCTGTAAAATGGGGATGAAGCCTGCGAGCCCTATGTGGGGCACGCTGATTACCTTGTATCTACCCCAGCACTTAGAACAATGCTTCGCACATAGTAAGCTCTTAACAAATGCCACTATTATTATTATTATTATCCTATCCTGCCTTGATTATTGCACCTACCTCCTCTCTGACCTTCCTGCCTCATATCTCTCCCCATTCCCAGTTCATACTTCACTCTCTTGCCTGGATCATTTTTTCTAAAAGAAAGTTCAGTCCACATCTTCCCACTCCTCAGGAACCTCCAGTGGTTGCCGATCCACCTCAGCATCAAACAGCCAGAGGCTTTAAAGCACTCCATCAGCTCTCCCCCTCCTATCTCACCTTACTGATCTCCTACCACAGGCCAGCCCACGCACTTCACTCCAGCCTCAGCTTGCTCACTGTGCCCCCATCACAGTTATCTTGCCTCTGACTCCTTTTCCATACCCTCTCTCTGGCCCAGAACTCCCTCTCCCTCCATATACCCCAGACCACCACTCTCCCCACCTTCAAAGCCTTATTAAGGCCTCTCCTCGAAGAGACCAAACCCTGATTAAGCTCTCTTTTCCCCTATTCCCTCTCCCTTCTGTGTCATCTATGACTTGGATCTATACCTTTTTGACACTTGGTAGTCACCCAACCATCCACCACACAACACTTATGTACGTATCTGTAAATTATTTATATTTATGACTCTTTCCGTCTCTAGACTGTAAGCACTTTGTGGGCAGGGAACCTGTCCACCAACTCTGTTATATTGTACTCTCCCAAGCACTTAGAACAGTCCTCTGCATACCGTAAGCACTCAATAAATAACACTGATTGATTAGTACAGAATTCTGCAAATGGTAGGCACTCAATAAATACTTTTGATTGGTTGATTGATTGACTGCCCATGAAAATCTTTGGATATATGTGAAGCTTCTCTGGTGAAAGCTGGTGCATAATTTTGGTATTTTTCAGACTCATCGTTCTTCTCTGAGAATCACTTAATCAACGTTTACTGTGTGCAGAGCTCTGTCCTAAAGGCTTAGGAGAGTACAACACAACAGAGTTGGTAGACACATTCCATGCCCACAAGGAGCTCACAGTATAGAGGAGCTCATAATCACCTGCATGACAGGCAAATACGTGTGTGTGTCTGGGAGTTTGGGTTTCTCATGCCCTTCTGTCAGCATGCAGTACCGTCAGCAGTATGTCAATAACTGAATGGCTGGCTCAAAGACTTTTTTTAAAATGGTATTTGTTAAGTAATAATAATAATGATGGTATTTGTTAAGCGCTTACTATGTGCAGAGCACTGTTCTAAGCGCTGGGGTAGACACAGGGGAATCAGGTTGTCCCACGTGGGGCTCACAGACTTCATCCCCATTTTACAGATGAGGTAACTGAGGCACAGAGAAGTGAAGCGACTTGCCCACAGTCACACAGCTGGCAAGTGGCAGAGCCGGAATTTGAACTCATGACCTCTGACTCCAAAGTCCGGGCTCTTTCCACTGAGCCACGCTGTTAAGTGCTTACTATGTGTCAAGCACTGCTCTAAACACTGGAATAGATACGAGTCAATCAGGTGAGACATAGTCCCTGCCCCGCATGGGGCTCACAGGCCAAGAAGGAGGGGGAACAGGTATTAATCCTCGTTTTACAGATGAAGCAACTGAGACATGGAGAAGTGAAGTGTCTTGCTCAAGGTTACACAGCAGGCAATTGGCCGAGTTGGGACTACAACTCAGGTCCACTGACTCCCGGGCCCATGCTTGTTCCACTAAGCCACACTGTCTCTCTTGTGATGGAGATTTGTGATGAAGCTCCTGGTCTAAGGGATTGGGACAGTTTCTCTGGGGATCAGAAGTATCCTGGGGCATCCCGTTTATATTCCCGGGAACTCCAGGAGCACAGTCAAGAAGCAATGGATCTGAAGAAGCAGTGCACCTAATGGATAGAGCACAGGCCTGGGGGTCAGAAGGACCTGGGTTCTAGTCCCAGCCTTGCCACTTGCCTAATGTGTGACCTTGGGCAAGTCACTTCACTTCCCTGAGCCTGTTACCTCATCTGTAAAATGGAGATTAAGACTGTGAACTCCATGTGGAACCCGATGACCTTGTATCTACCCCAGCGCTTAAATTCCATGAAAAAAATGGTCTTGTTGATTACAGCTTTTTCCCCTGTTAACACTGCCAGGGGGACTGCACCTCAAATCCTGAAGAGGCTCAGGATTGTCCCAGGGTGAGGGTGCAGGCCAGCAGCACAGTTGGACAGGGCGGATTGAGCTCCCAATCCCCTATCCCATGATAATGCCTGGAGACCTTCACCAGGAAGGCCCAACCAGGATAACACAGGAGAGGAAGGGACAAGCAATTTCTGGACTAGTCAAGAGGTACAAAGTGTCTGTGCTGGAGAAAACAGGGGGCAGGAGGACCGGCTGGCCCTGGCTGGAATATTTGGACCCAGAGGACCACGACTTAGTCCTGGAACTAAGTCAGCAATTCAGACCCCCCTCTAGAGCCACTGCTGGGGAGCTGAGCTGGGCAGGGAATGTGCTTGTTTATTGTTATACTGTATTCTCCCAAGCACTTAGTACGGTATTTGACTTTGCACACAGTGAACTCTCAACAAATACAATTGACTGACTGAGCCACCCCATCCAGATTCAGATTCACAACCCTTAGGGTTGGTTTTTGGCGCGTGAGGGGGTGAGGGAGTAATGGGTGGACATTTGTCCCACCCCGCATTGTCTTTACCAGGTTACCAGGGCCTGAGGCCCCAGTAAATGAGAATGGAAGGACAGGGGTGGGAAGAAGAGATGCCATTGTGTTTCTGCCCTCCCCCCACAGGAAATGGCGACAGTCCTGGGGATTGGGGTTCTTTGGAAAACAAGCAAAGTGTTTTTCCTGTGTCCTGCCCAGGCCTGGAAGGAGACTGGGAGCAGCAGAGCCTGAGGCCAGCAGAAAGGCTGTTTCCTGGGATGGAATGACAAAGGCATTATAATGGTGGTTGGTGTCCCGGTTTATAATAGGGAAGAGGAAGGTCTGCCCCTCCCAGGCCAGGGGGAAAGAATCTCTATCTAACCCAGTGCACCCAGTGCTTAACAAATACCTCCATTCTTATTTTTATTAGAACATCGTACTATGTGCTTGAGACAGTATAATAGAGCAAGAAGCACAGTCCTTGTAGTCTAATGCGGGAGACTGATAGAGGGCAAGCCATTCATAAATGGTTGAAGGAAGAGGAGGGAAGGATGAATAAATGAATAAACGTGTAAATAAATGTGTCTGGATGGACCTGCCTAGAGAAGCAAGGTGGTCTATTGGATAGAGCAGGAGTTGGGAGTCAGGGGAGCTGGGTTCTAATCCTGCTCTGCCAATTGCCTGCTGGGTGATTTTGGGCAACTTCTCTGTGCCTCAATTACCTCATCTGTATAATGGGAACAAAATACCTGCCCTCCCTCCTTTTTAGATGGTGCACCCTATGTGGAACAGGGATTGGTGTGTCTGGAGCTGCTTATAATGTACATACTCCAGACCCTTGTATAGTGTCTATCACATAGTAGCCACTTAATAAGTACCACAATTAATAATAATAATAATAATGTTGGTATTTGTTAAGCGCTTACTATGTGCCGAGCACTGTTCTAAGCGCTGGGGTAGACACAGGGGAATCAGGATGTCCCACGTGGGGCTCACAGTCTTAATCCCCATTTTACAGATGAGGTAACTGAGGCACAGAGAAGTTAAGTGACTTGCCCACAGTCACACAGCTGACAAGTGGCAGAGCTGGGATTCAAACTCATGACCTCTGACTCCAAAGCCCGTGCTCTTTCCACTGAGCCACGCTGCTTCTCAATATTATTTTCATTATTATCATTATTCAAGCTACTCAGGTTGAACACAGTCCATGTCCCGGGAGGGGCTCACAGTTTTAATCCCCATTATACAGAGGAGGGAACTGAGGCAGAGAAGTTAAGTGACTTGCCCAAGGTCACCCAAGAGGTGTCAGAGCCAGGTTTAGAAACCAGATCTTCTGACTCCCAGACCTATGCTCTTTCCACGAGGCCACGCTGGTTCTCGATAATAACGATAATCATCGTTGTTATTATCAATGTTACTATTATTATTAGGGAGCTTTATCTGAGAACCTCTCCTGAAGGACCATAAAAATGGGAAGAGCTGAGGTCTGGCAGATTTGAAGGGGGAGGGAATTCCAGGCCGAAGCAAGGGTGTGAGCAAGGGGTTGGAGACAAGAAAAATAAAACAGAGGCCCAATGAATAGGTTAGCTTGGAAGGAGGGAATACTCTGAGCTCTGATGTGGTGAAGACGGAGGCCGAGAAGAGGGAAGAAGCTGGCGGACTGCCTTGAAGTCAGTGGTCAGGAGTTTCTGCTTGATGCAGAGAGAAATGGGTATCCATTGAAGGTTTCTGAGAAGAGAGACACGAACAGAACCAACGCTTTAGATAAATGATCTATCTGAGCGAAGAATAGTGAAGAATGAACTGGAGAAGGAAGAGGCTGGTGACCGAGATGAATGAGGAGGCTGAGTGCAGTAGTGAAGTGGGAATATGACAAGGGCGGGAACTAATATAGTGGCGGATTGGGAAGCAGTTTGGCCTAGTGGAAAGAGCACGGGCCTGGGATTTAGAGGACCTGGGTTCTAATCCCACTCTGCCACTTACCTGCTGTGTGACCTTGGGCAGTCACTTAACTTCTCTGTGTCTCAATTCCCTCACCTGCAAAATGGGAATTCAATCCCTAGTAATAATAATGTTGGTATTTGTTAAGTGCTTACAAATACAAACAGAGCACTGTTCTAAGCGCTGGGGTAGATACAGGGTAATCAGGTTGTCCCACATGAGGCCCACAGTCTTCATCCCCATTTTATAGATGAGGTAACTGAGGCACAGAGAAGTTAAGTGACTTGCCCACAGTTACCCAGCTGACAAGTGGCAGAGCTGGGATTAGAACCTATTACCTCTGACTCCCAAGCCCGGGGCTCTTTCCACTGAGCTACGCTGCTTCCGTCTCCTGTGAGCCCCTCGTGGGACCCGATTATCTTGTATCTACCCCAGTGCTTAGTACATAGTAAGCGCTTAGCAGATACCACAATTATTATTAAAATAGGGGAGACTTGAGAATGTTTGAAGGCAGAGGGGAAGGAGGCACAGAGAGCAAGAGGTGAAGGAGTGGGTGGGGGAGGCCTGCAGCAGGGTGAGCCAATGGCAGGGGTGGGCCGGGGTAGCCACAGGGTCTCTCTGCCCCACTCCTGTTGAACTGCTGATCCGGAAGGGATGACTGTCCCACATTCCCACATTCCCTCCAGTGTTATTTTCCTCCTTATCACCCTCCCTGTCACCTTGGTAGTTGGGGCCCAGGTGGCGGGGAAGATCCTGAGGGAGAAATTTTTTCCTCTCTTTGTCCCATTCCTCCCCCTCCTTTTCTACCATCATGATGGTGGTACTTCTTAAATGCTTACCATGGGAAGTGGTATTACCTAGTGGCAAGAGCCTGGGCCTGAAAGTCAGAGGATCTGGGTTCTAATCCCAGCTCTGCCACTGGTCTGCTGTGGGACCTTGGGCAAGTCACTTAACTTATGGCTCAGTTTCCTCATCTGCAAAATGAAGATTAAATCCTATTCCCTCCTACTTAGGCTGTGAGTCCCTTGGAATCTGATTTTCTTGTACCTACCGCAGCACTTAGTATAATTTTTGGCACATAACAAGCCCTTAACAAGTACCGTTATTACTATGTGCCAAGCACTGTATTAAGCACTGTATCAAGCACAAGATAATCAGTTTGGACACGGTCTCCATCCCACACATTAGAGAAGCAGCGTGGCTCAGTGGAAAGACCCCAGGCTTGGGAATCTAATCCCGACTCTGCCACTTGCCAGCTGTGTGACTTTGGGCAAGTCACTTCACTTCTTGGTGTCTCAGTTACCTCATCTGTAAAATGGGGATGAAAACCATGAACCCCATGTGGGACAACCTGATCACCTTGTATCCCCCCAGTGCTTAGAACAGTGCTTTGCACATAGTAAGAGTTTAACAAATACCACCACACAGGGCTCAACTTCTCAAGAACTTGTCAGGCTAAGCAGTCTTGGCCTGAGTGGCTGAAACTCAATCAAGGGGTTTGGGGGAACCCTTCCCTGGGTGGTGGGTCTCCTGGTCTGAGGGCCAAAGAGGGCAGAGAGGGTTTAGGGGTTCAGGAGTTGGGGCAGCTTCCTATGGCCTTGGAGATGGAGAGAGGCTCCACGGCAAGCAGCAACTTGGCTTTATGGGAGTGACTAATTAACTTTCCTTGGGCGGGGAGAAGGCTCAGAAGCTGCTACCAATGAACAGGACAAACTCCAAAAGATCATGCTGAAGGGACAAAAGGCAGGACAGGAAGCTCTAGGGGGTAGAATGGGTGGGGCCTAGAATTCTTGTAATCTTGAGTCATCTTTCACACCTCTCCCCAGGTCATCATTCAGTCATTTCTCCTTTTCCTTCTCCTTCTTCAGATTTGTTGGGCGCTTACTATGTGCCAGGCATTATGAGAAGCAGCGTGGCTCAGTGGAAAGAGCTCGGGCTTGGGATTCAGAGGTCATGGGCTCTAATCCCGGCTCCGCCGCTTGCCAGCTGTGTGACTTTGGGCAAGTAAATCACTGCACTTCTCGGTGCCTCAGTTACCTCATCTGTAAAATGGGGATGAAAACTGTGAGCCCCAGGTGGGACAACCTGATCACCTTGTATCCCCCCCAGTGCTTAGAACAGTGCTTTGCATATAGTAAGTGCTTAACAAATACCACCATCATTATTATTATTATTATTATTATATTGAGGACTGGGGTAGATACAAGCTAAACAGGTGGGACACAATCTCTGTCCCATGTGGGCCCACAGTCTTAATCCCCATTTTACAGATGAGGAAACTGAGGCACCGCAAAGTTAAGTGATTACCCAAGGTCACGCAGCAAAGTGACAGAGGCAGGATTAGAATCCAGGTCCTTCTGACTACCAGTCCCCTGTTTTATCCAGTGGGCCACGTTGCTTCTCAGTCCTGCAGGCTCTTTCACTGAAAAGAGAAGCAGTTCGGTCTAGTGGAAAAAAGCAGGGTCTGGGAGCCAGGGAACCCTTAGCTGCTGGGGGCCTTGAACAAGTCATGTACCTTCTTCGTGCCTCAGTTCTCATCTGTAAAATTGGGATGAAATACCTGTTCTTCCTCCTTCTTAGACTGTGAGCCCATGTGGCACAGGAACTCTGTCCAACCTGATTATCTTGTACCAAACTCAACACTTACAACAGTGTTCGGCACATAGTACACAGTTTGGAAATGCCACCGTTATTAATATTATAATTATTAATCATCATTTCCCAAACCCAGAGTGCCCTCCGATCATGTTTTCCCTGTCTGGCACCCCTCCCCTCCTTCAAAGCTCTATTTCAAACTCACCTCCTCCATGAGGCCCTCCAACTTAACTCCTCGCACTTCAGGAATGCCTTGATTTGGATATATTTCCATACAGTATGCCTGTGTTTCTCTTGGTCCTGTTTTTATGGATCTCGTTTGTTTACATATTTCTGCCACTAAGTGCTGTTTTTTGTTTCCACTTATGTGTGTGCCAGGGGACCTCTGCTTGCCCTTCTCCTCCTCTGCATTGTAAATCCCTGGTTTAGTTCTTCTGTCCCTTCAAACTGCCCAAATACATGGGTCTGCACCAATCAATCAATCAATCAGTCACATTTATTGAGCTCTTCCTGAGTGCAGAACACTGTACTGAACACTTGGGAAAGGACAGTTCAGATCAAGTGAATACCTCAACTGGCTTCCCTATGAAACTCAAATTAGCACCTCAATCAATCAACCTGCAATATTTCTTGATCACCTTCTATGCCCAAAAGACTGCTCTAGGCGTGTGGGGAAGAATTGAAGATGCAATTCCTACTGTCCTGGTTTGTCTGTCCCCTGCTTCAGGAGAGAGGGAAAAGGAAGAAATGGAAAGAAGGCCCCAGGGCCCATCACTCTCCCTGTTAACTGGGCCTGTCTGCTCAGAACTGAATCCTCACACAACACCCTCCTTCGGTGGGTGGGCGGGGTAATCACCCACAAGGTACAAGGTACCTCATTCAAGGTACAAGGTACAAGTTAATCAGGTTGTCCCACGGGAGGGGCTCACAGTTTTAATCCCCACTTTACAGATGAGATAACTGCGGCACAGAGTTAAGTGATTTGCCCAAAGTCACACAGTACATAAGTGGTGCATTCGAGATTAGAACCCATGACCTCTGCCTCCCAAGCCTATGCTATGCCCCACACTTGGTAAATCATGTGTAGAAGACCTGGGTTCTAATTCTGACTCTGCCACTTATCTGCTGGGTAACCATGGGCAAGTCACCTAACTTCTCTGTGTCTCAGTCCCCTCACCTGTAAAATGGGGATTCATTTTACCTATTCTACCTGCTATTTAGACAGTAAACTCCATAAGGGACCTAATTATCTTGTATCTAACCCAATGGGGGAGCAGAAAGTGTACAGGGCAGGGGGTACAGGAAGGAGGAGAAACCAGCTGCAATCAAAAGATAGCCAAGAGGGTAGTCTTGAGACAGGTGAACCCCACACCCAATTACTCCCACCTGGGTGAGTGCCCACCCTCGTTTCCCCAACTTCTAGTTGCTCCTAGAGACAAAATGGGTGTTGAGAGAGTGAGAAAAGGGAGGAGGGCAGCCACATCTTCACTATTGCCCCCACCCTGCTGTGGTGTTCACAAAGGAATACAACAGATCCCCAGCAAGCCAGAGACTAAAACTTCCCTCCAAGATGAGTATTGCAGAAGTCACAGTACAAAATGATAATAATAATATTTCATTCATTCATTCAATCATATTTATTGAGCACTGTGTGCAGAGCACTGTACTAAGTGCTTGGAAAGTGATATTTGTCAAGTGCTTACTATGTGCCAAGCACAGTACTAAGCACTGGGGTAGATACAAGATAATCAGGTCCCTTATGGGGCTTACTGTCTAAATAGGAAGTAGAACAGGTATTGAATCTCCATTTTACAAGTGAGGGAGCTGAAGCACAGAGACGTTAGGTGACTTGCCCATGGTTACCCAGCAGATAAGTGGCAGTCAGAATTAGAACCCAGATCCTTTACACATGATTTACTGAGTATGGGGCATAGTACTAGGCCCTGCGATACAGGAGAGTAAGAACTTCCCTGGCCTCGAGTTGCTTGCTGTCTAATGGAGAAGAAAGGACAAAAACAACCCACCCTCTCCAAAAACAAAAACCTCAGGAACACTTTCAATGCCAAGAACATGAAACTTAAGAGAACAAATATATTCTCAAGACTTCCTGAGGTACGGGAGCCAACAATTCATGACTTGGGCTGGGCCTCGGTGGTGGGACGAACCTCAGAGGAGTGAGTTTAGGCTGACAAAAGGGATGCGGGGATGGCCAGGGCTCTGGATAATTTGGGGAAGAGTTGGGCAGAACAAAGAAAATGTGGCTGGAGTCTCAGGAGAAGCTGGAGAAGCCTCCTGGAGGAGATGGGCTGAGGCCCTTATCGGTTGAGGTCTGGAGGTTGGGACAGTTGAGCTGGAGCTGAGCCTCAGGAGTGGGGAACAGGACTGGCTTAGAGAAGCGGCATGGCCTAGTGGCTACGGCACAGGCCTGGGAGTCAGAAAGACCTGAGTTCTAATGCCGGCTCTGCCACCTGTCTGCCGTGTGACCTTGAGCAAGTCACTTCACTTTTCTGTGTTTCAGTTCCCCCATCTGTAAAATGGGGATTCAGACTGTGAGCCCCACATGTGATAAGGACTGCATCCAGCCTGATAACCTTGTATCTACCCCAGCTCTTAGAACAGTGCTTGACACATAGTAAGCACTTAACAAATGCCAACACTATTATATCATTATTACCTTGCCAGGGGGAGGGAGGCCAAGCATGAATTGTGTGGTGCTTAGACCTGCATGTCGCTGAGTGTTGTGGAAGTCTGTGGTCTCCACTGAGAGCTTGCAAAGTCTTTCAGGCTTAAGGTTGGTGCTATTACCCCTGGGCTTTCCGGGGGCCACTAGCCCCAGACAGAGGAGGCCCAAAGTGAGGCTTGCCAGCCCTCCTAACATTAGGTCAGACAGAGCTCAACCCGGCTTCATCAGCTGGGGCAAGGGAGTCTCCGCAAGGCCCTGGGAGACTGATGCTAGCAGCATGAGAGAGGCTCCTTGCTCCGGCTCCTTGGACGTGGTGTGGGAGAGGGGGTGGGAGAGGGAGGGTAAAGGGCTGGCATGAACTCAGATCCAGATTTGAGCACCCCATCAGAGATTCCTAGATTGGGAGCCGTAGTTGGTCAGAGAGGGGAAAGGACAATGGGTTCTTCACTACCTCCTTCCTCCCTCCTCAACTCCCTCTTGGCTGTGGGTGATTCGGGATGACTCAGTGAAGAATCCAAATTAACTTGCAATTTTAATTGAAAAATTACTGCCCATCATCAGCCCAGTACCAAATTGCTCAGAAGGGAACCCCACGGAGAACTATGTTTGCTTAACCCTGGACTCTGCAGGGGCAGATTCCTGGGCTTGGAGGGAAGGTGTCTGGCGTCTGTCTGTCTGTATGTCTAAGATGAGAACCAGATGAGAAGGCAAGAAGGACTCAGGACGGAGCCTCAGGATGAAACCCGGAGGAACCATAGGGCTGGCTCGGTGACTTCGGAAAAACCCTCTCCTCTCAAGCAGAACCAAAGCCTTTTCCCCCCATTGGCAGCGAGCCGGGGCAGCGAGTGATGGGGGATCGAACAGAAGAAAAGGGGTGAGAAGGAAAAGCCCAGTGGGAAATGAACAGCCCCGCAAAGAGAAGAATAGGGCTCGAATCCCGAGACCATCTGGTCCAGCCCCCTGCCTCCAAGAAGGTGATTGGCTCAACCAGATGGTTAGGGGTTTTTTTTCTATACTTGAGGATCTCCAAGGATCGACCAATCAATCGGTCGATAGTATTTCTTGAACACTTACTCTGTACTATACTCTTAGGGGAGTATGACAGAGGCTAGACCCGAACCCTGCCCTCAAAGAGCTTACACTATAATGGGGGAGATAGGGGTTCCCCAACCCTCCTTGGGAACCCTTGCTGAGTGGTACCAAAAGTTGTCAAGATTGTCAAGAAGGGCATAAATTATGGTTATGTCAAACGAAATGCAAACTGGAGAGGGCAAGGGAGGAAGGCAGCACGTGTCAGTTTCCTCACTCATTTCAGACTCCTTCCTTTCCCGGGGCCTCCAGGTTCCAAAGGTTACTGCTCCTAGTAACACTGTCCCCACCAGAGTCCAAGGGGAGGGAGGGAGGGAGGCAGGGTGGGATAGGGGTGGGGGCTCTTATGCAGGTGCTTCTTACAGGAAATGGATGGGGAAGAGGATCCCAGACCCAGACTCTGCTCCAACTGTGACTTTCCAGGAATCCTAGGTGGGGATGGGGATGGAGGAGAGGGAGACAGATCTCTTCACAACTCCCTCCCTTGAGGAGAATGTTTTCTGGGCAGCCTTGAGCTCCTCACAGCTCAAAGGCCCTTATCCCCAGTGTCAGGTGCCCATTCCCGCAGACACTGACCCCGTCCTCTCCTCCCCAATTCCTTTTGGCTTCTCCCAGATCGGTGGGTAGAGGGGTGGGCGAGTACCAGGGACAGCAGCCGCCCAGCGCCTGCGAAATCCTGGCTCTGAGTGGGCCCCCGGAGGCAGAGGATATGAGAGACTCCCCTCCTCTGATTCCTACCGACCGCTTCCCTTTCCAACAGAACCAGTAGTAGAGGGGCCGAAACCCAGAGCCTCACAGGGCCCTGGCAGACTCAGGGTCACCCCTCTTCCTCCCGCTTAGGGTACTGAGGCCGCTTCCCTTTCCAACAGAACCAGTAGTAGAGGGGCCGAAACCCAGAGCCTCACAGGGCCCTGGCAGACTCAGGGTCACCCCTCTTCCTCCCGCTTAGGGTACTGAGGTCCCAAGAGAGCGAGGTCCTCGGCTCAGAGGGCCGGAGGGTCCTGCGCCCCTGCCGCACGTGCACTTTCCCCCTACCCCAGGCCCTAGCCACTGAGCGGCCCCGCCTCCTGTGGGAAGTCATTCCTCTGCAAAGCATCCCCGGGGTTTGGACAGGATCGCCTGGGCTCAGGATTGCAGCCAAATCCGGTTTACACCAGAGCGGAGGGGATTTATCTGCTTTCTTCGGGTTTCTGATGGCTTAGCTCTGGAAGCCTTGGACACCCCCGGCCCGGCCAATCGGGAACCTCCGGGGGCCGCGGTGGGCATCGGCACTCCTAAGGCCCCTGGGGGCACTGCCAGAGCCACCACCCAGGAAATGAGGAGTCGATTCGCCTGGGATCTGCCCTCTCTGGGGCAAATAGCCCCTGCCCCACTGAGCCCTACTCCAGCGGGGTGGAGAGGAGGGAGAAGATGAAGGGTTTGGAAGGCCCTTAGAGGTGCAGGTGGGGATGGGGGTGGGCGGGGTGTCCCCCTCTGAATGAACAAGGGTGTCCCCCCACCCCCGGAGAAGCAGCATGGCTTTGTGGAAAGAGCACGGGCTTGGAAATCAGAGGACGTGAGTCCTAGTCCCGGCTCCATCACTTGTCTGCTGTGTGACCTTGCGCAAGCCGCTTAACTTCTCTGAGCTTCAGTTACTTCATCTGTAAAATGGGGATTAAGAGTGAGAGCCCCACGTGGGACAGCCTCATTACCATCCCAGAGCTTAGAACAGTGCTTGGCACGTAGTAAGCGCTTAACGACTGTGAGCCCATCGTTGGGCAGGGATTGTCTCTATCTGTTGCTGAATTGTACATTCCAAGAGCTTAGTACAGTGCTCTGCACATAGTAAGCGCTCAAGAAATACTAGCGAATGAATGAATGAATGAATGAACGAATGCCATTATTATTATTATTATTAACGTTCTCCAGGGAGTCGGGGGGCTCTCGACCGTCCAATTCCTGCCCCAGTCCTTCTTTCTCCTTAGAGGGTGAAGATCAGCACAAGGTGCTTGGAGATCCCCAGAGGTGCAATAACCCGGTTAGAGCAGGCGGCTGACAAGGATGACCCGAGCATAATGGGGGGCAGCGGTGAGGGTGGGGGTGGTTCTGGGGGGGAGGGGAAGGGTGGGGAAGGGTCTCCGGGCGTCACCGAGCCAGGGGGTCACGGGCGCCTGTACCTCCCGTGGCCAGAGGGTGGCAGGCTTGCTTCCATGTTGTTGTAATAATAATAATAATAATGTTGATATTTGTTAAGCGCTTACTATGTGCTGACCACTGTTCTAAGCGCTGGGGTAGATACAGGGTCATCAGGTTGTCCCACGTGAGACTCACAGTTAATCCCCATTTTACGGATGAGGGAACTGAGGCACAGAGAAGTTAAGTGATTTGCCCACAGTCACCCAGCTGACAAGTGGCAGACCTGGGATTCGAACCCATGTCCTCTGACTCCCAAGCCCGGCTCTTTCCACTGAGCCACGCTGCTTCTTAGGAGAAGCAGCTAAGTTGTGTGTGTGTGTCTGTGTGTCCTCCTTCCTCCAGGGCAAGAACCCTCCCCCTCTGGCACCCGCCATCCCCTGGCACAGCCCCCCTTTTCCAAGCCTCTCCCCACTCCTAACTGAGAATCAACCTTCCCTCCTAGATTCTTCAGCTCTCATTCTCTCTGCCTCCTTTCCCATCTCCCTCCACCCACCTTCGGCCTGGATTTAAAAGTGGGTTGTTCAGCCCTTCCCGAGCTCTGGTCAGGGGAGACGCTGAGGGGAGAAGAGCATGGGATAGCATGGCAGCTCTGGCCGAGCGAGCCTGAGCAGGGGGCCCTCCTTGGCTGGGAAGAGCAGAGCTAACAATAGAGGCTATTTAGGATCTCTAGCCCCCCTTTCTTCACAAAGCACTTGAAAAAGATGTTTCTCTTGGTCCCATTTCTCATGAATACCGCTAGCAGTGTAGAAGTAGTAATAATATTTGTTAAGCACTTACTATGCACCAAACATTGTACTAGGAGCTGGGGTGAATCGAGTGCAAACAGATCAATCACAGTCCCAGCCCCCATGGGATCAGTTTTGTTCCTTTTTTTTTTCAGTGGTATTTGTTAAGCATTTACAACGTGTCAGGCACTCTAGGAAGGGCTGGGGTAGATACAAGCTAATCAGGTTGGACACAGTCCCTGTCCCACGTGGGGCTCACCATCTTAATACCCATTTTACAGATGAGGCAATTGAGGCACAGATAAATTAAGTGACTTGCCCAAGGTCACACAGCAGACAAGTAAGTGGCAGAACTGGAATTAGAATCCAGGTCCTTCCGAATCCCAAGCCTGTGCTCTATCCAGTAGGCCACGCTGCAGTTCAGAGAGGTTTAGTAACTTGCCTAGCAGCATATAGAGTAACTGCTCAGAGTTTTCAGGAGAGCCCTCTCATCTTTTCCCAGAGAAGCAGTGTGGTCTAGGGGAAAGAGCACAGGCCTCGGAGTCAACGGACCTGGGTTCTAATCCTGGCTCCCCTAGTTGTATGCTGTGTGGCCTTGAACAAGTTAGTTCAATTCTGTGTCTCAGTTACCTCATTTGTAAGATGGGGATTAAATCTTCCTCCCTCCAATTTAGATTGTAAACCCCAGGTAGGATAGGAACTGTGTCCAATTTGGTGATGTTCTATCTACCTCAGCACTTAGAAGAGCGCTTGAAAGACAGTAAGTGTTTAACAAATACCACCAAATAAGAAAACAAAGAGACAGGCCGCTCACCCAGGCCCATATCTCTAGTAGGTCACCCAGGCCCATATCTCTAGTAGGTCGGTAGGGGCACTCCCGATTTAATTAGGAAAAAAAAAGTATACAACCGGTAGAACATACCCCAGGTCATGCGGTCAGTCAGAAGCAGAATGAACCTGTCCAATGCCTAGGGGCCAGCAGCCATCAACTGTCTCTGAACCTCCGTGGTTTTGGCTTGACCCACCCCAACCCAACCTAGCCCTTCCCCCCCTCACCTTTCCCAGTTAGGAGAAAAGGAGAAGATAGAGAGGAGGAGGGCGAGGAGGAGGAGGACGACGAGGAAGGGAAAGAGGAGAAGGAAGAGGAGGAGGAGGAGAAGGCAAGTTGAGCTAGAGAAGGTTGTGGGCATGTAGAACAGGCACTACTATTGTGGCGAAGGGGAGTAGAGATACGGTCGCATATGACAGGCAGTGGAGAAGACTCTTGGGCTACATGGGTCTCCACCGTGGAGGGGCTTGTGGGGGAGGGTAAGGGAGTGCAAGACTGAGAGTCCAGGGAAAAGAGTGGGACCCTCCCCCCAGAGACTGTTGGGGGGTGGGAGGGCAAATGGAGGCATGTGAGACCTGGGATGGGGAGAGTAGACAGCGAGGGGGTGGAGGGATGGTTTGTTCTGGGGAAACCAAGCCAGGTGGAGACGGCTGGGGGGGGGGGCGGGGGAACTGAGGCCTAATAGAGTTTAGGGCTGAGGAGAAGGAGGGTGGGAGGATGGTGGGGTTCCCGGAGCCCGGAGTTTGGGGGAGTCTGGTGGAGGGGACCAAGGTGGAAGAACTCTTTAAAGAGGGAAGTAGCATGGTGGGGGGGAGGAGACTTCTAGAAGGAGGAAGTGGAGGTCACGGGGACGGCTTCAGAGGTCACCGGGGCAGGGGGAGCGACGGGTGCGGGTTTAGGGGGCGGGAGAAGGTGATGGGAGAGGGAGAGGAGGACTGGATAGGAAGGGGAGGCCCGGGGATGGGTGTCGGGGGCTCTGGGGGACGGGGCGGGGAAGAAGAAATCCCCCCTCCCCAGGGGCCGGCGGGAGCCCCGAGGCCCCGCAGGTCCGGAAAGGGTCAGCGACGACGGACGGACGGAGGTCCGGAGCGAATCCCGCCTGGGGGCGGGGGGTGAGCAGCGGGGAGGGGGGCGGGGTTTGGCTTTCCGGGGGAGGGGACGATAGTGACATCAACCCGGAGCCGGCTCTTAAGCCGCCACCGAGCCGGGAGAGGGAGAGCGAGAGAGACGGCGGAGGGAGGGAGGGAGCGAGCCCGAGCCTGGGCCATCGCTGGCCCGCGACAGAGCCGGACCCTCCGGACCCTCCGGACCCTCCGGACCCGCCCGCCCGGCCTTCGCCCCCGCGGGAGCCGGACCTTGCAGGCAACGGGCGCTCGCTCGCCCGCCCGCTCTATGCCTCCGGGCGCGCCAAGCTGAGGCTTCCCCGCCCTCCGGCCCGCTCGCCCCCGCCGGCCGCGTCGCCCCCCGCCGGGCCCGGGGACACATGAGATTCTTCAGGCTGACCTTCAAGTGTTTCGTCGATTGCTTCTGACCTCCTGAGCCCCTCCCCGCCCCCCGGAGTGGCCTCAATCGGGGCGCCTCTCGATCACCCCCTCCCCCTTTTTTTGTTTTCCTCCCCCGGCCTCCCCCTCATTGGGGGGGGGGGTCCCTCTGTCGCTCCCCCCGGTCACCGGGGTCGCCCCTTCCCAGGCCTCTCCATCCCTCCGCCAACTCTTGGGGGGCTACCGTGACTTCCTGGTTCTCCAGGACTTGGGGGGGAACCCCGCTTGCATCCGGGCCCGGGGAGCCTGAGCCGGTCCTTTCCTAAGGACTGAAGGGTCAGGGGTCCCCCCCCAGCCCGACCCCCCCCCCCTCCTCCCCGGGCACCATGCCCAAGAAGGCCGGTGGCTCGGAGAACGGGATCTACAGCGTGCCCGTGCAGGACAGGAAGGGGAGCCCGATGGCCCCCACCCCGCCGGCCGGCCCCGGGGGCAGCGGCCCGGACGGCGGGGTCAAGGGGGAGCCCCTCGGGCCCCTGGCCCTGCCCGAGCGGGAGACGTGGACCCGCCAGATGGACTTCATCATGTCCTGCGTGGGCTTCGCCGTGGGCCTGGGCAACGTGTGGCGCTTCCCTTACCTGTGCTACAAGAACGGGGGCGGTGAGTGTGCGCCGGGCCCTCCACCCTCTCCTGTCCACCTCCGACTCCTTGCCCTGCAGCCCGTCGCCCCCAGATCTCTCCTTTCTGTCCGCCCCAGACCCACCTTCCCGCCCCGTTTTGTTCCTCCAGACCTACCGGCCAAGCAATCAGTCAGTCAATCGATCAAACAATGGAGACCTCTGCTCTCCCGCCGCCCGCTCCCGGCCTGCCTCTTCCTTTCCTGGTCATCGAGAGTCCTTCCCGCTAGACCCCAGCCGACTCCCCCCTCGGCCCTCGCCCCGACCCCTGCTCCTCCCTCTTCCCTTCAGCTTGCCGAGTTCCCCATAATAATGATAATGATGATGATGATTATGGTATTTGTTAAGCGCTTACTATGTACCAAGCACTGTTCCTGACTCCCTGTCCATCCCACCGCGGCCTTGCCCCAACCCTCTGTCTTTGTCCCTTCCCTTTCTCTCTCTGTGTCACTTCCAGACTGTGCCATGTCCTTTAACTCCTCTATTTCTTCTCCCCGCTGCCACCTCTCGTGGGGCCTGGGAGCCGGGCACGGGGCAGAGAGACGAGGGCGGGGGAGGGCCAGGAGGAGGGGGTCATCCCTGTCCCCGATCCTGCTGGAGAGGCCGGACGGCTTGTCCGGAGGAGCTGTGGCTGGGCTGGGCTGCGGCTGGAGGAACCTGAGCCGGGGGCAAAGTCCAGCACGTAGACAGGCAGGCGGGAAGAGAGTTGGGCAGAGTGAGGGGCGAGGCTGAGTCCAGGGTGAGGGCGGAGGAGCAGGTGACTAAGAAAGAAAGGAATAACCCGGCAGAGAGCTTCCCCTTCTCGCTCTCCCCTCTTCCTCCTCCTTCTCCTCCTAAGAGATCGATCACCCGTTGTCCAAACGTCCTGCCCCGCGGATGCCCTCTGCTCCGCTCAGGGAGAAGACGACACGGTCGCCCCCACCCCTTCCCCACCTCCAAATCACATGCTACGAAAGGGAGTGGGTGGGGGACGCGGGTTGGAGGAGACAGATCTCCGTCACGCAGGAGTCTCAAACACGTGCCCGCTGGGCCTAGGGCCAGCGTTGGACTCGCCTGGGACTGAAAAGACTCAAGGCTTCCTGCTGTGTGGGTGCGGGGGGGGGGGGGGGAAGGGTGCTGTGGAGTCTCTCACCCCCTTCAGCCGCTGCCGAGTGGACGGTGCCTGCCTGGCAGTGCCCTTTGCTCCTGGCCCTCTGCAGCAGCTGGTGTGGCCCCTACCACTCTCCACTTTCCTGTCCTCCTCCTCACCATCCATCCCCGTCCCCCCTCACTCTTGCGATCAGAAGAGGCGGGTGGAAGTCGGGTCTGGGACATTGGCTTTCTCAAAAAAGGGGCCATTCCTTTCTCCTATTTTGGGGGGGATTGCTTTGGAAAGCACTCTACCCAGTGTCCCATTAGAAATAGAATTGGGGGCCAGTGGTAGGCATGGCTGGAAGGCACAGAATTGAGTGCCGAGAGGTCAGCAGGGTCCTCCGGGAGGGCTGTCCCCACTCCTGCATCCCTGTGAGATGGCCTTCCTTTTCCTTCTCCTCCCTGTCCCCTGCCGGGTCATCCCACGTCCTTAACTAGGCCCAACCTGCCCAACCCGAGTTCTGCTTGCCCGCCCCTGCTCTGCCCTAACATGTCCCTATCCCCTCTTCCCTCTGCCTCACCCTCCTAGGCCCAACTCACGCTCCCCAGCTAGCCAGCCAACCAACTGCCCAGCCCAGAACAGTCCCCTTCCCCATTGGCAAGGTCTCAAGCCCTGGCACCTCCTCGCAGTCGGCGTCTCCCTGACCCTGGAGTTCCTGGTACACAGTGGTACATTGTGTGTGTGTGTGTGTGTGTGTGTGTGTGCGAGGGCATGCATCTCCCCAGACACAATGGTATATTCTGTGTCTTGTGTTTGTGTCTTTCTGGTCCCCAGTACATGCTTCCCAAGCGTAGCCCACCCCATCGTCACACACTGCATCCACTACCTCTAACCCTGCAGTGTTGTGATGTAGTTGTGTGTGCCTGTCTCCCCAGCCCCCTGGGTTTTTCTGTCTCCCTGGTATTCAGTGCCCTGCCAAAGCTCCAGCCTGTCCTCCTCAGGGAGATATCTTGACCCTTCTAGGATATCGTGGTGGAATTATCTGGGGTAGGAATAGGAGTCCTTCGATCTGAGAAAGGAGGAAGAGGGCTCGTTGGAACCTTGGAAAGTTGAGGTGCTGGGGGAAGAGGGAGGTTCTCCTTGAACCTTCAGCCTTGGCCCCTCCCAAGGTCATCCACGAGGATTCAGAGTCACCTGGGCCGCGGTGGGAAGGGAGGGAGGCAGGAGGGACAGCACGCAGTAAGCACCCAGTAAACGAGTGGGGGGGAGCTGGAGGGAGAGACAGAAGTACTAATGGCCTGGAGGTGGCATCCAGGGCTGGAGTGGGACTAGGAGTTACCCTAGGCCATTCTGCACTTGCCCAAGAGGTGAGAGACCTGGGGGTGGGGCAAGGAGATACGCTGTCCACCTTTGGGAGGACCCTCCCTCTCCACAGGATTCTGTATCCCCTGCTCTTTTTCCTGCTGTCCCCCTCTCCACATTTTAATCGGTCAATCCATCAATAGTATTTATTGAGCATTTACCAAATGCAGAGCACTGAGCTTAGCACTTGGGAGAGTACAATACAGTAGAGTCGGTAGACCCTGCCCACAAGGAGCTTAGTTTCTGGCTGCTCCCAGCCACACAACACCTCCTTCACCAGAGAACTGCGGAGATGCTCTCCCGGCAGCTGGGGGGCTGCTCAGCTCAACTCTGGCCTGGCCCCTTCCCCTCCCCACTCCCGTGCTAGGGCCCAGCATGACTGAGGCTGTGGTGGGGAATGGCTGGGGGTTTATTCATTCATTAAATCGTATTTACTGAGCACTTACTATGTGCGGAGCACTGTACTAGGCGCTCGGAAAGTACAATACAGCAATGAAGAGAGACAATCCTTCCCCACAACGGGCTCACAATCTAGAGTGGGGGGAGGCAGACATCAATACAAGTAAACTGGCATCGATATAAATAAATGGAATTAGGGTTGACGAGGGGAGGACGGGACCCCTTGAAGCAGACAGAAGGGGTTGCAAGCTGAGCAAGGAGGGGCCTTTACTTGCGCACTCCAGGGGGAGCCTGGAAAAGTGGGTAGGGGGCACCTGGGTCTACAGGGAGGGGAGAGGCTGCCGGTCGGGCTTGCGGAGGGAGCGTGGGAGGGGGAGCCTCAGGAAGCCCGATCCCTTGAATGTCCTGGGGCCGGGAGCAGACCGGCCTTCTGCCCTACTTGGCCTTGGCAAGCTGGGGAGGCCCTCGGAGGAGGATTTCCGGGGAGAGACAGGAGGGAAGCATCCCGGGGAGCTGGCCCTTGTTTTCTGCGGGGCCGGTTTGGCCTGGGAAGCGCCTGGGGCCAGTTGACGGCCAGGGGAACGAGGGTCAACCGCCCGGACCGCCGGGCAACAGCGCCCGCCTCCCGCCAGGGATAAGGGATTCCGGAGGACCGTTTCGGAGGGTGCCAGGCTGGGAGGGAGAAAGGGAGGGAGGGCGAAAAACCCAGCCAGATCTTGGGAGTCCGGAGCCTGGGGAGAAGACAGCTGCTGTCTCCGGTCTGCCGCAGGGGGCGGGAGGGGAGGGAAGGGGAGGAGGGGGCGGGAATGGAGCCTGCACTTTTAACCCCTTCTTGCCTGCAGAGTGGACAGCTGCAGGTCGTCGCCCCTCCTCTCCCCCTCCCCGACCTGGCGGCGGTCTGTCTGTCTGCACCTTGAGGGAGACCCCCAGCGTGGGGAGTGGAGGAAAGTGGGGATAGGGGAAATCCGTGCTGACCCAAAGGGACGGGCGAACAAACCATCGACGTCAGAGCCCTGCAGGGTGGCAGTGGGGATGGGCTGGAGGTGGGGGTGGTCCCTGCAGCCCCAGTGGGCACGGGCCCCCTAAGGTGGAGGGGAGATTGGAGGGCAGGTGGTAGCAGGCGGTGGAGAGGGGGCATGCCAAAGCTCAGGAGCCGGGGGTGCGGTGGTGGTGGTGGGAATGTTGGGCGCAGAGAGGCGGGGTGGCAGGATCCTCTTCCCAAGTGCCCTCTCTGGCCACCCCTCCCCCGCTGTCTCTAGCTGTCTCCTGGCAGCAGCCCAACCTTCCGGTCTGCCATTCCCCAGAAAGGAACTGGTCACCGGCTTCTGGTCCTCCAACCCCGCCCTCTCCCCCCCAAACTGTCGGTGCGGCCCCCCTGGCCCTGGTAGGAGCGGTCCCCTAGGCTGCTCCCCTTGGCCATGGTGGAGTGCCGCTCTCTATATCCTCAGCATCTTATTTCTCCGTCGGCATCTCCTCTTTGGGGACAGGATGGGGGGGATGGGGGCAAGGGGAGGAGGAGGGAGAAGAGGGAGGAAGAATGGGAGGGAGGAAGAATGGGCAGAAGGGGAGGAAGAAGAAGAGGGAGGGAGGGATGATGGAGGAGGAGGAGGAGGAGGAGAGAGATGGGGGCAGGCCCTGTTTCTTAATCCATCCTCCTGGCCCACTGACGCACACCCCGTCTTGAGGGGGAAGGCGGGGCCAGCCTCTTGTTGGGGGGGTGGGGGTGGGCCGGGTTCCCTCCTCGGACCTGCCCCTGCCGCACCTGCTGGGGCGCACGCACACAGCATCCCTCACCCCTCCCCCAGCAGCCGGCACGGTTGCTATGTCGCAGGACTCTGGCATCCATATTCTCTCTCCCCTCTGTCCCGCCCTCACAAACATCTCCTCAGACCCACTCCCAAGGCTGCTCGGTCACGGGATCCTGGCTTCTTCTCCCCCTCCCACCTCTGCCATGTGTGACTCACATTCCTGGTGGGGGGGGGGAAGGGGTGAAGTCCCGTCTTACCTAGCCCCGACTGCCACCCCCACTCCCTTAGGAGCGTCTCTCCCACTCTGTTACTATGACATCATCCGCTTTCATGCACACGCACTACGTGAGGGACAGACACATCTCTTCTGGCTCACTCATACACACCTCCAGGCTCACATGGGCGCTGCATCTCTACCTGCTGCATTCTGCCATGCTCAGTGTCAGAGCTGCAGCCCCAGTGTGTTGCGTCACTGCTCACAGGATGCAGGCTGTCTCACGCACACACACACACAGAAACACACACTCACACATCCACGCAAACACTCCCTTAGCCCCCATCACAACTGCTGCCCAAACTGTGAAGGTTCTGCAACCGGGGTTCTCCATCTTTCCTTTCCCATCTTAATTCATCGCCTATCCACACCCCTCCCCACCTGCCTCTCTGAAGGGGGGGGGGGCGGTCTGTGCTCGTGAGTCATGGGCTGAGCACCAGCGGGCACTGCAGGAGTGGTGAGTGCCAGGAGCCAAACCCTGGCAGATCATGACTGAATGAACTGGGTGCCCAGCATCCCGCTCCCGAATCCTCTCCTGCAGCCCTGCCTCTATGCCCTTCCCATCAACTGCCTTCTTGCCCTGACTTGCTGCTGCCCACTGCCCATCCTCTGCCCCAGCCTTCTTCCCCGCTGCCCACCCCCTTACCTAATGGTTGTTAGCCCCTCCTCTTCTACTGTTCCCAAGCCCCTGCCCGCCCTCCAACCGAAAACCCCACCCCCAGCAGTCACAGGCGTGTGACAGGATCAGGGCTCTAGGCTGGAAATTAGATGAGGATCGTCCCTGGACTTCCGGGGGAAGTGGAATCTGGCCTGGCCTTTCCCCCAAGAGACGCAGACCGGAGGCCAGAGTTGGGAGTTCCCAGGCCCCCAGCACAGGAACAGATGGACCTGTTATGGCCCGTGGCAGATGTGGGGCCTTGATCCCTCCAGACCCTTGGGCGGAGCTAGGTCCTGAGTCAAGGGCAGGTGCTCCCACAGCCTCAGCTCTGATTTCTAACTGCTGGGAGGACTGGGATTTTCCCCAGAGGCCACTCATCCTATTCTGAGTCACTCCAAGTTAACTATGGAAAAGTCTTACATTAAGGCATGAGTGGGAGGGTAGGGGGTGGCCCCAGGTCCGGGACAGCACCTCCCCCTCCCCGATTTCTGATTCCCCTATTGTTTCCCCTTGCTTTGACCCTGTTCCAACCCGGTCCTCCTCACCCTCTCCCCTCAGGGCCCAGTGGGGTCTGGGGGCAGGACTGCAGTTGAGGCCTGGAACAGGGATCAGGGGGTTCAACCATCTGTCTCTCGGCCTGACCTGGAGAAAGGCTCTGAGCTGAGCTGTTGTCCCTCACACAGCCTGTCTGATCCCAGGGATGCCCTGAGATCGGGGGGATGGGAGAAGCAGGGGAAATCTGAGAGGGTGGCAGCTGCCTGGGTGGGCAGAGGACAGCCGGACGATTGGACTCCTTGGACCCTACCCACTCAACTCCCCAAGAAAGGGATCACACCTTGAGAACCACAGTGCAGGTGGAGGTCCAGAGAGAGAAGTTCCAGCTCTGCCCCCCCAACTCCTGATTTCAGAGTTCTGTCACCCAGGGAACTCCCACTTCCAGTTCTCCCAAAGGGAACAAGGTGGAAGACTTGAGCTCAGGAATTCTCAGGGAAAAGGTGGTCAGGACAGGGAGAGGAAACACCGGCTCCGCTTTAGGGTGCTGGGGAGAGAAGCTTTCTCTCCCCAGGGGCAGGGAGCCGGCCAGCTTGGAGAGTGGAGGAGAGGTAGAGTGGAAGCTCTTTGGGGCAGGGAACATGTCTTGTTCTTATTTTCGATTAATCATTGGCATTTAGTGAGAACTTACTGTGTGCAGAGCACTGTACTAAGTGCTGGGGAGAGTACAGTACAAGTTGGTGGACAAGTTGGTTCCCTGCCGCGGTGACTCACTGTCTAAAGCACAGTCTGTTGTGTTTGGTAAGAGCGGCAGGCATTTGGGGAACCAGTCAATGAATGGTATCTAAGTGCCCATTGTTCAGAACACTGACAAAACTCTTGGGAAAGTACGAAAGAGCTGGTAGGCACGATCTCTGCCCTTGGAGCTTACAGTTCAGTGTGGGAGCCAGACGTTTCAAAAAAATTATCTGCTGTGTGACCTTGGGCAAGTCACTTAACCTCAGTTACCTCATCTGCAAAATGGGGATTCATATCGTGGGCCTCATGTGGAACATGGACTATGTCCAACCTGATAAGCTTGTATCTGCCCCAGGGCAGATACAAACGGCCAATTAAGAAATACAGCTAGGGAGAGCAGCCATCAATCACTGATATTGAGCCCTTACTATGTACAGAACACTGTACTAAGCGCTCGGGAGAATAAAATACAAGAGAATTAGCGGACACGTTCCCTGCCCGTAACAAGCTTACAGTCTAGATTTTGATGTGGACTTAAGCGCTCTTGGGGGTGGGATGAGTAGCCAAGTGCTTAGTGGTTTGGGTCACAAGTACACAGACAGTGCAGAGGGCAAGGAGAGTCAGAGGATGTTTTGGGGATGAGGATGGGGGTGGGCTACAGGTGTTCTCTCGGGTCCCGCCCGGCTGATGGTCCCTCACCTCTCCTCCTAGGTGCGTTCCTAATCCCCTACCTCCTGATTGCCCTGCTGGGTGGCATTCCCATCTTCTTCCTGGAGATCTCCCTGGGCCAGTTCATGAAGGCCGGCAGCATCAACGTGTGGAACATCTGTCCTCTCTTCAAAGGTCAGGCCCAGCCCCAACCCCCCCCAGCCGTTCTGGGAGGAGGGGGTCTGGCCTGGTCTCACCTCCCCTCTGGCATGCTCCCCCCCACCCCTGCCAAGCCCTTAGTGCCCCAGGTCCCCTGTGCCCGGGGTGAGGGTGCAGTGAGGGCCCGGTTACAGGAGCCAGGGTTGGGGAGGCAGGAATAAGAAGAGCCCATTGTCAGGAAGGGGGGTGGGGGCGGCAACGGGGACGGGGGGTGGGGTGTGCTCCCCGCCTTACATCTACGTCCCCGTCCCCACTGCTCCCACCCCTTTCCCCCCGCCAGGCCTTGGCTTCGCCTCCATGGTGATCGTCTTCTACTGCAACACATACTACATCATGGTTCTGGCCTGGGGCTTCTACTACCTGGTTAAGTCTTTCACCGCCACGTTGCCGTGGGCCACGTGTGGCCACCCCTGGAACACCCCTGACTGCGTGGAGATCTTCCGCCACGAGGACTGCGCCAACGGGAGCCTGGCCAACCTCACCTGTGACCAGCTAGCCGACAAGCGCTCCCCAGTCATTGAGTTTTGGGAGTGAGTCAGCCCTCCGCCTGCCTTCCCCCTCTCCCCCATGGGCCTCTTCCAGCGTTTCTATTCTATGCACCCCAGGAGGGCTCCCCCCACCTCCCGCTGCCAGGTGCCTTTTCAGTCGAATACAGGGAGCCCTAGGGGTGGAGGGGTGAGGGGTGCGGGTTCAGGTGATTGAGGAGTTCAGGGGCCTCAGCAGGCTGGAGACCACCCCAGGGGTATCCCAGACAGCACACACTGGTGAAAAGTCTGCTGTGGTGGGAGGGCGAGGGGGTGGTCACAGCTCGGGGGTGGGGGCTGCAGGAGAGCAGAAGGCAGAGCCAAGCTAGGCTTGGAAGGGGCAGTTAGCGGGGCAGTGGAGGACCCAAAGGAGACTGTTGGGGTTCAGTGTTCTGTGGTCCTGTGAGCCGGGCTTCCTGCGCCTTGGGCCAGGGCCTCAGGAGCCCAGTTACGATTTGTTTCCTGCATGTACCTGTCTGCGTTCTGGTTCTCTGTGTGGTGTGTATGGGTGTGCGTATGTGTGTGTGTGTGTTGTGTGTGTGTATATGTACCCTGTGCCAGGGCTGGCAGTGTACACTTAGCCCCGCCTTGCCTGTGTGGTAACACAAGAAGGATGAGCCCTGAGCATTCTGGGGAGAGTGACCTGAGGGCAGAAGTTGTTTATCAGATACACACCCAGCCGGGACACCAAACCCGGCTGGCTTGTTGTTGGACCTTAGGTCAGAGGAAAGGGTGGGGGGGAACTGAGGTGCAGAAGTATCCAAAGTCACAGCCCTGGGATTAAAATTCATCTTCTGAGACTCCATCATTCAGTCTTTTCCACTAAGGGCCCACTGACCAAAGACCTGGGCTAAGGGCTGGAGGGGAACATACATCAAAGATGGGGCGTGTGTGTGTGTGTGTGTGTGTGTGTGTGTGTGTGTGTGTGTGATTTGGAGGTTTCCCCGCACTCCTTGGGATGGAGCTGTGGCTGAACTTGCCTTCCTCCTCCTCCTTTTGGCCTCATATTCATCCTCACTCACCCAAGCTGGGCTTTCCCACAGCAGGGCCCAGATCCCAGCCTCCCATCCTGTTCGCCCTCCTGAGTCCAGGCAGGTGTGGGCCCTGATCTGGCGCTTTCTGTAGATTCTGAGACCACATCCCCCCACTCCCATCACCCTCAGGTCCCTTGGCAGCACCACCTTGCCAGTAACAAGGACTCCCTCTCCCACCCACTGAAATCCTTAAATCTGTTCCTTCCTGTTTGGTCTGGCAGTCAGGGTTGAGGAGATTAGTAGCCCCCTGCTTCTCTGGGACAGTCGTGTAATTGCCCATTCCCCTAGTCCACCCTTTCTCCTGGACTTAGGGTTCCTTTGGAAGTCCTCATCCTCCCCCATCACTGGGTCCTGGGCTCCAGTTTGGCCTGTGGGTGGCAGCCAGACAGCTCCTTTCTGCTCTGTGACTCCCTCGATTCTTGTCTCTGGGCAGTGGCAGAGGGGAGCATGTCTCCTAGGGCTGCCCCAGTGTCCTCACAATGCCCCTGGGGTGACTTAACTGGGTGTTGGACCTCAGACACTGACCTTGGTGGACACTGCTCTGTCTGCAACTGGGGATCCTAGGTGAGGTGGCATCCCAGGAGCCATTCAGAGAAAAATGGAGAACCAGACTCATGGAGATTGAGAGTCAGAGACATGGAGACCCACCCTCCATGCCCAGTTTGGGTCTTAGCAGCTGCTAGATGATACCAACCAGAGTTTGAGCAGCTGCCCGATCCTTCTCCCTCTATATCCTCTTTAGTCATTTCATTCTAGACCGTGAACCCGTTGGTGGGTAGGGATTGTATCTATATGTTGCCAAATTGTACTTTCCAATTGCTTAGTACAGTGCTCTGCACACAGTAGGTGCTCAATAAATACGATTGAATGAATTTGTTTAATTGTATTTATTGAGCGCTTATGCAGAGAGTCCCTTCACTGCCCACACCAGCCCCCACGCTGGCCTCTTTATAACAGGAGCAGTGTGGTGTAGAAAACACATGGACCAGGGAATCAAAGGATCTGGGTTCTAATCCCGCCATGGCCACTTGTTTGCTATAGAACCTTGAATGAGTCACTTAACTTCTCTGTCTCAGTTCCCTCAACTGCAAAATAGGGATTCGGTGCCCGTTCTCCCTCCTGCTTAAACCGTGAGCCCCACGTGAGACCTGATCTTGTATCTACCCCAACTGTTCGCACAGTGCTTGGCACATACTAAGCACTTAGCACTTGCCACCAATATCATTATTATTATTCCAGGTTCTTCCCATCCAGTCCAGCTCCTTCCTGCTACAGCCCCAAGCACCCACTTCCTGCCCACGCCTTCAAGGACTCTGCCGCTCCCCCTGTCTTGTTCTCCACCTACTTGTCTCCTTCCCCCACTGCTCCTGAGAAACTTTGGTCTATCTGCCCCTCTCCTGTCTGGGGTCAGGCTCATCCTGCTCCTCTTTGTAGGAACAAAGTCCTGCGCCTGTCTGAGGGTCTGGAGCAACCTGGGGAGATCAACTGGGAAGTTCTGCTTTGCCTACTGGCCTGCTGGGTGCTGGTTTACTTCTGTGTCTGGAAGGGGGTCAAGTCGACCGGAAAGGTAAAGACCTCTCACCGCTCACCTCACCCCACCCCTCACCTTCCCTCCTAGCTCTGGGATCCAGGCCTTCTCCAACTGTCTTCCTCCAGGAGCAGTGAGCAAGAGTGAGCAAGTCAGTCCATCGTATTTGTTGAACGCTTACTGTGTGCAGAGCACTGTACTAAACACATGGGAGAGTACAATATAAGAATATAACAGACACATTCCCTGCCCACAACGAGCTTACAGTCTATAAGGGGAGACAGTCACGTAAATAAATAAATTACAGATATGTACATAAGTGCCTGGGGCTGGGTGGAGGATGAATAAAGGGAACAAGACAGGGCAATGCAGAAGGAAGAGAGAGAAGAGGAAAGGAGGGCTTAGTCAGGGAAGGCCTCTTGGAAGAGATTTGCCTTCAATAATGATTTGCAGGGGAGGAGAGTAATTGTCTGTCGGATTTGAGGAGGGAGGGCATTCCAGGCCAGGGGCAGGAGGGGGGCAAGAGGTCAGTGGTGAGATAGATGAGATAAAGTCATAGTGAGAAGGTTAGCATTAGAGGAGTGAACTGTGCAGGCTGGGTTGTAGTAGGAGAGTAGGGAGGTGAGGTAGGAGGGAGCAAGATGATTGAGTGCTTTAAAGAGACTGGGCTGAAATCAGGTCTCAGAGAGGGGGAAATGCAGATATTAACACATACTGGCTCACAGAGAGATGGGAAATAGTCCCAGAACTCAAGATGGGATACCTAGGGAAACCCCACAGGTGCTGCTGGGAGATGAGTCAGGGCTGCACTAATGGTGGACAGAGGAGAAGCAGGAAGCAACGTGGCCTAGTGAAACGAGCACAGGCCTGGGAGTCAGAGGATGGATTCTAATTCCGGCTCTGCCACTTACCTGCTCTGTGATTTGGGGCAAGTCTCAACTTCCCTGTGCCTCAGATCCCTCATCTGCAAAAGAAGAATTCAACACCTATTCTCCCTCCTACTTAGACCGTGAGCCCCATGTGGAATCTGAGGATCTTATATCTATCCCAGCACTTACTACAGTGCTTGGCAGATAAGTATGCACTTAGCAAACACTACTATTAATAAGTGCTTAGAGCAGGGGACCTAGGGGAAGAGGACCACAGAGTCGGGGGAGGGAGGAGAGGGCCCTGGGAAAGGTGCGATACCCGGAGAGAATAATAATCGTGGTATTTGGTAAGTGCTTTTTATGGTATTTCTTAAGCACTTACTAGGTAGCAGGCATTTTATGGTAATCTACCCAGGTCCCACGTGGGGCTCACAGTCTTTATCCCCATTTTACAGATGGGTAATTGGGGCACGGAAAAGAGGAATGAGTTGCCCAAGATCACACAGCAGACAAAAGTGGCCGTTCTAAGAATAGAACCCAGGTCCTTACTAGGTGCCAAATGCTGTACTAAGCCCAGATACAGAGAATACAGTCCCAATTCCACAGTGGGGGGGGGGGGGGCGGGGGTCCAAGGATGGGGGAGGTGGGGGGATAGGGAGAGGTTGGGTTGGAGTGTCCCATTCCAAAGTGCAGGAGGAGGATGGGGGGTGGGGACCTAGACCCAGCGGGAGCCCTTGGCGCCTGGCTTGACTCTGCCCCGCCAGACCCTCCCCTCCCCTCCCCTGCTCCAGGTCCAGGTCCTGCTCCTGAAGCCAGCTCCACAGGGCCACTGTGTCTCCACCGGGGCTGGGGAGGTGCCTAGGAGGACAGAGGGCTGTTTTTTGCTCATGGTCCCCCGTCCCAGAGCCAAACCAAACCCGACCGAAGCCTAAACTGAGGCCAAACCCCTCCCTGTCCTACCATGCCCTATCCTTCTGCGAACTCCTTACCCTGAGGGAAGGCACCAGCGAGGCAGGAAAGGGGAAGAGCGGAAAAGGGACTCTGAGGGTGGCATACCCCTGTTCCCCCCCCACCCAGTGGTGCCCATCTGCACTCCCCCCCCCACCAGTCTCTCACCTGGCAGCAGAGAGAACTGTCCCTGACAAGGAAGCAAAACCTAGAGTGTGCGGGGTTTACAGATAGCAAACTGATGCCTTGGGGTGGGGGTGGGGCAGAAGGGACTGAGGGGTGGCAGGCATCGGGATCTTGTTTTTCCTTCTGGGGCCACAGGTGGGGGCCCCCAACCACTCTTGCCAGATCCCTGAAGTCCAAAGGGAGGGGTGGTGAGAGAGTGAGGGAAGGAGGGAAGGGGGAGGAAGGGCTGAGGAGGGAGGAGGGGCACAGAGCTGTCGGGTCTGGTCGGGGCTGTAGGCGGCAGGCGGAGGGGACAAAGGGAGAGAGACTAGAAGCTCATTGCATTTCCAGTCACATCCAGGATAGGCACAGAGGGAAGAGGGGAAAATTGGGGGTTTGGCCAGGGACAGCTGGAGAATTCCACCTCTTCCCCCTCCCACTCCCACCTAGGGTCTGGCTGGGGAGGGCTGCTGGGGCTGGGGCTGCAGAGGCAAGCCTGGTGTTGGGGTTGGGGGTGCCGAGATGGAGCTGGGGCTGGGGGTGGTCTTGGTTTTCGGCTGGCAGCTGCTAATGCTGAGAGGCTGGGGAAGGAAGAGTTAAGGTTGGGGAGGGACAAACTGGGGAGAGGCTTTAGGCTCTAGAGAGAAGCGGGAAGCCGAGGTGGGGGCAAAGGGGGAGAGAGCTGGAGATTCTTTAGATCTTCTGAACAAGGACACAGATTGGGGATGCAGCAGGGAGATAAACACACAACACACTCACACCCTCTCTTTCACCCTTAGAATCACAAACACACACAATCCTTCCCCTCACCCCCAAGATCACTTTCCCCCTCACCCCCAAGGTCCCACCCACACACATTCACACTCTCCCCATTGGGCCAGAGTCACACACACACACGCTCACACACACGCACACACACCATCCTCATCACTCCTAGGCATTTTCTCTCATACACACAAGAGCGGGGAAGTGAAATAGCTAGCGATTTGGTCGCCATAGCAACAACCAAACAATTTCCGACCTGAATGAGGTTCCTGAAGTGCCCCATGTCTCTGTTCCCTTCCTTGTCCCCGATCCCGCCCCTTGTCTGTCTTTCCCTCCTTGGATCAGGTATAGCCTGGCAAGCTGATGGGATCCTGTTCCCGTCCCGGTCCCCATCTCTGTCCCTGGGCTCCAGGTTTCTGTCGGGGGTCTGGGGTTCCCCACAGAGAAGTGCTCCCAGGGAAAGATGGCTTCCTCCAGGCCACGGAGTACCGCTTCTCTAGCTCTCTTTCTCTCTCTCCTCTCCCCCTCACCCTTCCACCCCTCCTCTGCCCTTTGACCCCATCAACCCAGCTGGGAGAGCTGTGGGTTTGTGGGGCAGGGGGAAGAGCAGACCTTCTCCTCCCCGTCTCCATTGTTCCTCTTCTCCCCGTCCCCCCACCTCCCTATTCCCCCGGCCCTGCCTGCAGCTCTCTGGCCATTGTTGACAATGGAAATTTGAGGGAGGGGAGGCTGGGGCAAGCACTAGGGAGTGCTAGAGATATAATGGGGGAGATGCCCATACCAGAGAGACTCCAGGGCGGGTGTAGTGCATGCCACGGGGTGCGGGGGAGGACCAGAAGGCAGGGACAGTAGCAGAGTTGTGGCTGTGGCTGTCCAGTAAGGGTGTCCCTGGTGGGACCCACCACCCTTATCCCTGTCTGTGGCTGCCTGTGGGATGGCGGAAAAGGGCTGCCCCAGATCCCCCTCTGAAAGGGGACCATAGTTGTAGAAGGGGCAAAAGGGGAAGGAGGCCAACAGGAGGGAGCAGGAAGCAGCTTGCTGGAGGCCACAGTGCTGGATTCTGAGGCTGGCCCTGGCTCTGCCCTCCCGCCCAGATTGTCTATTTCACTGCTACATTCCCCTACGTGGTGCTCATTGTCCTCTTGGTGAGAGGCGTGATGCTGCCCGGAGCCCTGGATGGGATCATCTTCTATCTCAAACCCGATTGGTCCAAGCTGGGGTCCCCCCAGGTAAGGAGTCCAGCACCCTGTCCTCCCCTCCCACCCAGCTACCCCCACCCCCACACCTCTCGCCCCCAGAGTGTGGATACTGGAGCATCACTGAGAGGAAGGGAGGGAGGGACGGATGGAGGGAGGGAGGGACGGATGGAGGGAGGGACGGATGGAGGGAGGGAGGGACGGATGGAGGGAAGGGCGGAGGGACAGAGGGATGGATGAAGGGAGGGACAGACTGATGGAGTGAGGGAGGGAGTGAAGGCAAGGGGAGAGCCTGGCGGCCCCTGAAGGTGCTGACAGCTTTGGCTAGCCACCGCGGTGGCCGCCCGATGCCCGCTGGCACTCGTAAGCTCTCCAACCCTGCTCTCACATTCTGCACCGTTCTTTCTCTCCCTCTCTGCCCAGGTTTGGATAGACGCTGGGACACAAATATTCTTTTCTTATGCCATAGGACTGGGCGCCCTCACGGCCCTGGGCAGCTACAACCGTTTCAACAACAACTGCTACAAGTAAGGACTCGTCTTCCCCGGCCGCTTAGCCCGGCCCCGGGGAGGCCAGGGATGGAACGGGGAAGGGGGAACGGGAGGGGAGATGGCAGTGGGGCCGAAGTGGACAAACCTGTGGCTCAGGGCTAATTGCTGCCATGTGGGTCTGCTCTGGACAAGGCCCAGGAGCCTCTCGTCTCTAGCAGGCCTCTGCTTCCCATCTATCTCCCCTGTCCTCTTTCTCTTCCTCTTTTCATTCGATTGTATTTATTGAGCGCTTACTGTGGGAAGAGCACTGTATGTACTAAATGCTTGGAAAGTACAATTCGGCAACAGATAGAGACAATTCCTACGCAAAGACGGGCTCACAGGCTAGAAGGGGGAGACAGCCAACAAAACAAGTAGATGGGCATCGTTACCATCAAAATAGAAAAACGGAAGTATAGATATACACATTATTAATAAAATAGAGTAAAAATATGTACAAATATAACCAAGGGCTGTGGGGAGGGGAAGGAGGTAGAGCAGAGGGAGGGAGTGGAGATGATGAGGAAGGGAGCAGGAGCAGAGGAAAAGGGGGGCTCAGTTTGGGAAGGCCTGGAGGAGGTGAGCTCTCAGTAGGGCTTTGAAGAGGAAAAGAGAGCTAGTTTGGCAGATGTGAGGAGGGAGGGCATTCCAAGCCACAGGTAGGATGTGGGCCAGAGGTCGATGGCAGGACAGGAGAGAACGAGGCACGGTGAGGAGGTGAGCGAGCAGCAGAGGAGCAGAGTGTTTAGTCTGGGCTGTAGATGGAGAGAGGGAGGTGAGGTAGGAGGGGGTCAGGTAATGGAGAGCTTTGAAGCCAATAGTGAGGAGTTTTTGCTTCATGCGAAGGTTCATTCAATAGTATTTATTGAGCACTTACTATTTGCAGAGCACAGTACTAAGCGCTTGGAATGAACAATTCGGCAACAGATAGAGACAATCCCTGCCCAGTGACGGGCTCGCAGTCTAAACGGTTGATAGGCAACCACTGGAGATTTTTGAGTAGGGGAGTGACATGCCCTGAGTGTTTCTGTAGAAAGATAATCTGGGCAGCAGAGTGAATATGTGTTGCCGAATTGTATATTCCAAGCACTTAGAACAGTGCTCTGCACATAGTAAGCGCTCAATAAATACTATTGAATGAAAAGTAGCCTGAAGCGGGGAGAGACAGGAGGATGGGAGATCAGAAAGGAGGCTGATGCAGTAATCCAATCGGAATATGATGACAGATTGTTTTCCTCTTTTCCCTTTCTTGCCTCTCTCCACTCTGCTCGTTCTCTCTGTCCTGTCTCCACCCATGCCCCTGCCCCCCTCCCTCCTCTCTCCTCCCAGTGGATGCCCCAAAGGCTGTTGGGTGACAGTGGCAGGGCCCCTCCATCATGCCAGGTCTAGCTCTGGGTGAAGTTGGGCTGAGGTGGGCAGATGGGCAGGGTGGAACTACCAGTGACAACTCCCTCACCAGTCCCTCTGTACCTCAGGGACGCCATAATCCTAGCGCTCATCAACAGCGGGACCAGTTTCTTTGCTGGGTTTGTGGTCTTCTCCATCCTGGGCTTCATGGCCACTGAACAAGGGGTTCACATCTCCAAGGTGGCAGAGTCAGGTAAGTAGGTGCCCGAGTCCAGGATCTGGCGCCCCACCTCCCACCCCCGGGGCTGGCAGGGCTGGGAAGACAGGGGACTGCGCCCAGGAGGAAGCAGAGTGGCCTCGTGGAAAAAACATAGGCCTGGGAGTCAGAGGACCTGGGTTCTAATTCTGCCTCTGCCATGTGTCTGCTGTGTGACCTTGGGCAACTCACTTAGCTTCTCTGCCTCAGCTTCCTCATCTGCAAAATGGGGATTCAGTACCTGTTCTCCCTCCTACTTAGACTGGGCCCCAAGTGGGACCCAATGATCTTGTATCTAACCCAGTGCTTAGGACAATCGATCAATCAACCAGCTGTATTTATTGAGCACTTACCATGTGCTGAGCATTGTTCTAAGCATTTGGGAGAGTACAATATAACGGAGTTGGTAGACCTGTTTCCTGCCTACAGCGAGCTTACAGTCTAGACGGTTATTATTCAATATTCATTCATTCAATAGTATTTATTGAGCACTTACTATGTGCAGAGCACTGTACTAAGCGCTTGGAATGATTACGGTCTATAGTACTTGGCATATAATAATTGTTTAACATACCACTACTTTTTTATTATTATTATTGGCACGCGTGACTCCATCCACAGACAAGCATGCATACACATCCCCTTGTAGCACATGCACAGACATGTGCACACTCTGCAATAAGGGTTTGTGTGTGTGTGTGCGCAATGTCTCAGTGTGTTTATGCACGTATGTGTGCGTGAAACGGCCTAGTGTGTTGATCTGTGCCATTGTCTTGACTCAATATGATAAATGGACTTTCAGTGTTGATCTCCCTTCTTCCCCTTCCAGCCCAGTTAGAAGCACCCCAGTGGCCCCGGGCACTTGCCTTTTCTAGTCGCAGCTCTGTTTGTGCGGGTGTGTGCGAGTGTGTGCATTTGCGTGTGGTGTTGTGTGTCCACTGAGCCATCTTCCTGAGTCTCTGACATCTCTGTCCCTACCAGGGCCTGGCCTGGCCTTCATCGCCTACCCCAGGGCCGTCACCCTAATGCCCGTGGCCCCGCTCTGGGCTGCCCTGTTCTTCTTCATGCTGCTGCTCCTGGGCCTGGACAGCCAGGTGGGTTTGGGTGTGGGGGCTTTGGGGACGACAGGGAATGCAGGTTGGCCTGCCGGAGGCAGGTGACTGACTGAAGACTTACCCTCTGCTCCCCTTGCAGTTTGTGGGGGTGGAAGGTTTCATCACTGGCCTTCTGGACCTGCTCCCTGCCTCCTACTACTTCCGTTTCCAGCGGGAAGTCGCCGTCGCCCTCTGCTGCGTCCTCTGCTTCATCATCGACCTGTCCATGGTGACTGAGGTCAGTGGGCCTTAGCCTTCTGTCCGGCTCCTTGATTTCCGATCCCCAACTTGCCCGATCCCCCCGATTTCTGATGCCCTGACCTATCTTGGCCCCCGATCCCTGCCTAACCTCGACTCCTCTCTTCCCGAGTCCCTTACTCTTTGGCGACCCTCAGTCCCGGACCTTACCCCCAGTCCCTTACCCCCAAGCCTTCCTGGCCGACCCGATGGCTGCCTCTGTCCCCAGGCTCTTGACCCTTGACCCCGCTCTGCCCTGCAGGGTGGCATGTACGTCTTCCAGCTGTTTGACTACTACTCGGCCAGCGGGATGACCCTGCTGTGGCAGGCCTTCTGGGAGTGTGTGGTGGTTGCCTGGGTCTACGGTAGGTGGGCCCTAGTGGGGAAGACCAGGGTGAGGACAGGGCGGAGGGGCAGACCGGGTGGTACGGACCAGGTGGTACAGACCTTCAAGGAAAGGAGGCGAAGAAGACCAGGCGAGATGTACCATCTGGTGCACGTGGATTGGGTGGGAGGGAGGAAGAGGGGAGGGGGGGTGTTGCAGGGGCTCGGTAAGCCCTGACGTGGGGCCTTCTTTCCTCTTCTCCAATTCTTCTCAACTTGGCCACCTCCCCGGCCCCAGGGGCTGACCGGTTCATGGACGACATAGCCTGCATGATAGGCTACCGGCCATCCCCGTGGATGAAATGGTGCTGGTCCCTCTTCACTCCCCTGGTCTGCATGGTAACCGCCGGGCAGGGTTGGGGCCGGCTGGGGTGGGCGGAGTGACCAGAGGGGAGGGCGCGGGGTAGAAGCTGACTGATGTCCTGCCCCCTTGCTCTCCCCAGGGGATCTTCATCTTCAACGTGACGAACTACAAGCCGCTGGTGTACAACAACAGCTACGTGTACCCATGGTGGGGTGAGGCCATCGGCTGGTGCTTCGCACTGTCCTCCATGCTCTGCGTGCCACTGTACATCCTCCACAAACTCATCCGGGCCAAGGGAACCTTGGCTGAGGTCAGTGCAGCCGGGAAAGGGAGGGAGGATGGGGGACCTCCCCAAACCATGGGCGAGCTGACCTGGGCCTGGCTGGGGTCGGGGGGGGGCCTGTGTGGCGGCAAAAGGGTAGAGGGGCGTAGCCAGGTCAGCAGAGCCACGAGGGGACCCCGGGTCCGTGCTAAGGGACCAGGTCTGCTCCAGTCGCCTTGAGGACCTCCTCTGGCTCTGCCGCTAACCACGCCCATCCCCGTCCCCAGCGTTGGCAGCACCTGACCCAGCCCGTGTGGGGCCTGCACCACCTGGAGTACAAGGCTCAGGACTCGGACGTCAGGGGCTTGACCACCCTGACCCCAGTGTCCGAGAGCAGCAAGGTCGTTGTCGTGGAGAGTGTCATGTGACCCGGTCTCGGCCGATTAAGAGAGTGTCGGCACACCCAGCGGATGTGAGGCGCCTCTCCCCGCCATCATAGCCCCCAACCTGTCGACCACAGAGAGCGCCCCCAACACCCACCCGCTTCAAACCGCGCCACTGAACAACAGGCACAGGGCAGAGCCGTCTCCGGGGCTGGGAGGACTGGGAGGATGGGGAGGAACGGGGAAAACTGCCCTCAGTTCCCCGGGTCCAGGATGGAGCAGAGTAGGGGTCCGGCTGGGGCAGCGTATGTGTGCGTGTCGGGGGATGGAAGGGGCAGACTGAACGTCGGGGGTCCTGGCGGAGAACGATGGAAGGTTCTAGGGAGGCCCTTGGAGAATGGAGGAGCAGGTAATCTAGGTTTTTAACATGTGTTTTGCTTTTTGTTTTTAATAAAATGCCAAAAACAAATGAAAAAAATCCCCCCCCCCCCCAACCCCAGCTGAGTTGGTTGAAATCTTCCCGGAGCTGGGGGATTCTGCCTTGCGGGGAGAGGGAAGAGGCTGGTCCCAGCCCCTGCCCTCCTCCTGTCCCTTCTCGCCAAGCCCTGGGGAAGCAGAGAGCCAGCAGAGCAGGCCTGGGAAGGGTGGAGCTGGCCCTGCTGCCTGTGGAGGTCAGGGTGGTGAAGGTGATGGTGATGTGATGGTGGGGATCAGAGAAAATCCTTTACTCCTACCCCCGGACCCACCCACTGCAGAGTGGACCTACAGGTGACGGTGGGTCTTGGGGCCAGCGCCCCCACCCACCCCACCCCTCCCCCAAACCAGAAGCCCTGGGCTGCTGATGCCCCCTCCCGTTGCCTCTCAGACTCATCCCTCAGGTCCCAGTGCCCAGCTTGATGCTGGGATGAGGAAATTTTGGAGTCCTTCCCCACTCTTCCCCATCCCTGGGTGCCCGGTTGTCTGGACACGACCTCGGCTGACCCAACGGCGGCGTCCTCTCCCAGGCGGCGTCCTCTCCCAGGCAGACCCCCCCGCCCCTTCCTCCGCTTCCTCCCCCTTTCCCCGCCAGGCACCATCCGTTGGGAGCAGCTGTTCTACGTGCTGTTCTACGAGGCAATTTCCCCTGCCCCTCCAGCAACCACCCCAGAGCCAGCAGTAGCTACCTAAACAACAGTGCCATGGGAGGTGCCTGTGGAGCTCGGAAATTCTGGCAAAGCAGCCAGGAAGGGTTCAGCTCCTCCACTCTCCCTCTCTTAGTCTGACCAGCCTCTTGCTCTGCGGCCCTGGGTTCCAGGGCCCAGAACCATTGGCAAGTTTTGACCCTCTTAGAGCAAACTTTCCACCAACTCAGCAGGATGATACACACACATATATATATGTGTATATATATATGTGTGTGTGTGTGTTGTGTGTGTGTTGTGTGTGTGTGTGTGTGTATATATATATATAAAGTATATATATATAAATATATATATATATAAGAGATCACTATACCAGATGTAAATTATGCTCCAACAACAAACAAGGCTTGTATTTTGCACATTTTATAAAAGTCAAAGAGAATCTAGGAGGAAAAAGATTTCTGCCTGTATATTTCTAAAAAAACTAACCCCTTGACCAGCCACGGCCCCGCTCTTCCACCTCACTCTACCACCCTGGTGGAGTGAGAGTCCTGAACAGTGAGTTCTAATTTTCTTAACAAAAAAAACAAAAAAAAATTATGAGAAAAAGAAAAAAAAACCCACCCAAATCCTGATTTTTTTTTTTCTCTGTGGGCAATGATCACATTCGTTAGCGTTGGATAAAAAGCAAAATCAAAAGGATGTCCGGCAGCTGAGGGTGGGAGAGAAGAGGGATGGGAGGCTGGGTACCCGAACTCCATGGCGTGGTCTGTGTGAGGAGGGGAAAGGAGCCGCCCCCCCAGGCTCAGTTGACCCTGGCGGGAGGGGCGTGCCAGCGGCTGACCGACCACCCACGCACCTCTCAGGGCTATTGTGGGAGCAGGGGTGCCCAGTATTGTTTGAGGGCTGGGGCAAGGGAAGGTGGAGCCAAGTCGAGCACTCCCCGGTGCCAGCCGTCCCTCAGATCCCCATTGGCGGTTGGCCCGGGACTGGATGCCCCCGATGGCGCCGTGAAGAGGGATAGGGCAGAGGAGAGGAGCCTCCCCGGAGACGGGGTGCCCGGGGAAGGGGACCCCGAGCCCATGGTGACCTGTGTCCCCCTTCCCTGGTGTCTGATGCACTTTCATATCTCAGTCTTCCAAGTAGCAGCTTTGACCCGCCTCTCTGTGTTGTGTCAAAAAAATCAGAGCCAACCGAACCTACCCGACCAAGGTCCCCCAGCCCAGAGTGCCGGGGAGGGGGCGAGGAGGTGGGGGATGGGGGGGCGCGGACATCGTGAATGTGCTAAAGCCACTGCGAACATAGCAATAAAGACATGTCATTTTCCAGACCTCCCCAGGACTCGGTGTCTCTTTTCCAGGGAGGGGCTCCTTGGAGGGTCCAGAGAGGCGCTCCTCGCTCAGACCGCCCCAACTGCCTTTCCTCCCTGCTCCTGCCGGGAGAGGGTGTCCTGGGCCTTCCCTTCCTGATTTAGGGGATTCTGACCCCATTCCCAGGGAGGCCAAGCTGGTGGTCCCAATCCCAGAGAGCCAGAGGCCTCTTGGCTTAGACCAACTAATCATCATTATCCCTGGTATCTGTGAAGGAAAGGAACCACCTCAGGCTGGCCTGGGACCACTTCCCCTTTTGCACATCCAACCCTGGCTCCCTGTGGATAAGGGTCGGTGTCTACCAACTGTTGTGCTTTCTCAAGCACCGAGTAGAGTGCTCCGTACACAGTAAGAGTGCAATAAATACCACTGACTGATTGATGAGGAAAGGCCCAGCCACAGGGAACCCTTTAGCCATGGTCAAAGTCCGAAGGGAGCGAGAGAAGAGAAGTCTGCCTTTTTATTGCTTTTTAAAATGGTATTTATTAAGTACTTCCTTTGTGCTAGGCACTGTTCTAAGCCACTGGGGTAGATACCGGATCAGTTCCACACAGAGCTCACAGTCTAAATGAGGGAGGAGGATTTAATCCCCACGTTACAGATGAGGACACTGAAGAACAGAGAAGCGAAGACACTCGCCCAAGGTCACAGCAGACAACTGGTGAAGTTGGGATTAGAAACTCAGGTTTGGGGTTTCTCTTAATGACACTTGCTAAACCCTTGGGCCAAGCACTGTTCTAAGCCCCGGGGTAGATAAAAGTCAATCAGCCCGGATACAGTCCCTGACCCCCGTGGGGTTCACCGTCTAATTAGGAGGGGGATTGGGAATTGAATCCCCATTTTGCAGTTGAGGAAACTGAGGGACAGAAATTAAGCGACTTGCCCAAGGCCGCCCAACAGGCAAGTGGCAGAGCTGGGATTAGAACCCAGTTTCTCTGACTTTTCTTTTGGCACTTCATTAGTCAGAGATGGGTAGGCGCCTCCCCTGACATAGCCCCTGTCATTTTGCCACTGGTGGAGCCAGGAACAGGCTGCAGTGCCAGCAAGGACCCTGCCCAGCGCCAGGCAAGACGGTGCCCCGGGGAGGGGCGCCAAAAGAGGACAAGAGGGCGGGCGGCCAGCAACCAGAGGCCCCGGGCAGGAGGCACGGCCTTGAGATGGTGAGCCAACGGGGGTTGGGGGGTGGACAGGAGGAGACAGGAGACAGGGGAGGGAGTACGGGCCGAAGCCGGAGTGGTGGGTCACCAACCCGCCAGCCACTGGCACAACCCTGCTGCTTCCAGCTAGCCCAGAAGCAGGTGAAGTAAGAAGAGAGTGCCCATTCTTCTTCCTCGGCCGTGGCTTCCTTTGCCAGCGGGCTAGCGGCCAATTCCCCTCCTCTTCAAAACCCCGCTGGGCGGGGAGCCCAGCAGACGCGGCCAGTTGGAGAAAGAGTAGCCAGTGTCCTCCCTGGGGGGGGGGGCACCTGAGCCGGCCCCCCCCCCCCCGCCATCTTATCCCACTCTCTGGGCCTCGGGCCTCTCGTCAGCTCTGGCCTATCCAAGGAGCTGCCCACAGGCGCTGCCCACACCTCCCTCGCCAAGGCACATTCCACAGCGGCGAAGGCTTTGACAGGGAGTTTGGAGCTCCGTCTGCAGCCTCGTGACAGCCAGCCAGCCTGCCTGCCTGCCGCCCTCCCTCCCCCAGCACTGAGGTCCCGGGCTGAGCAGCCATGAAGCGGCAGCTGCTGTGTGGGCAGGGCCTGCTGAGTCCACCTCCCCTCCCTGGAAGGCACAACTGAGCCCCCCTCCTTAGGCTGCTCTGGGGGGGGGGGGGGGGGGGGGGGGGGGGTGTGTGTGTGTGTGTGTGTGTGTGTGTGTGTGTGTGTGTGTGTGTGTGTGTGTGCAGGGGAGGACGGACGGTGTAATTCTTAGGGCCCCTCTATTGCAGTGACCATGCCCCACCCCTTCTTCCCTCCTGCCCCATTTCTGGAGCCCTGGTGAAGACAGGGTCCTGCAACGGGCATTAGGGCAAGCCTGTCTCCTTCTCTTCCTTTCCCAGCCGCCACCCACCCCCTCAACCTCCCCCCAATCGGGCTCTATTTTCCGGGACACCTGAAACCCCTGCTTAGCCTAACATTGCTACAGCCAAGTCAGTGATCCATTAGCAGGGGTGAAAGATACCACCGGTCTATGTCCAAACCAGGCAAAAGTGTGTGAGAGGGGGAGATTTACTTTCTCGCTCCACTCACCAAGGTGGCTACTTTTGAATAACCCGGTGGCACAGTAGCCCAAAGCCCGATAGGATGGGTTCCCTCCAGCTAGGAGAGACTGCAGGAGGCTGTGGGGGTGGTGAGAAACCAGAGAAAGCGGGCAACCCCAGGGCCAGTCTTCAAGGAGGGCCACTGGGCAAGAGGCCACATAACTCCCGGGCGGGAGGGGGGCGGGGAGAAACCGAGCCAAACTAAGATTTCTCCTGGAGGTGGGAGGAAGAAGCCTCGCTGTTCCCACCATCTGGAACCAATCCCTGCACCTGTCCCCATGGGGCGACTGCAAGTTCTTGGAAGGCAGGGACCACAGCTCTTGCTACTGTATACTCCCCAGGCATCCGCAGCCCTCAGGCACACAACGCCACCGCTCACGCAAAGTAGTCCAGTACACCTGACCATGGGGGCGAGAGACTGCGCTGGCCCCCAGAAAGGATCACCCCCTCCGACCCCCACAGCAGGGAACACATTGGCCCAGGGGCTTTGATTAACAAACTTTATTAGAGAGAAGCTCTTCATGATACACACATACACACACAACCAGCCTCTCTTTCCCAGCCCCTCAGACAGTGACAAGGACAGGAGCCCAGCCGGGCCCCACGGGTGCTGACCCAGCCTCCACCGGGGCAGCAAGAATGCAGGTGATGCACAGCTTTGAGGTATCTACAGCGGGAATGGCAGGAGACGCTGCACTCAGGAGGGAGAGGGACCTGCACAGCACGCCCCCAGGACTGGGGGTTGTTGGGGGTCTGCACCCTCACCCCCCGACCCAACGTTTCAGAACAGAGCTGGGCTCACCCATCGAGGGCTTCTCCGGACCCTGGCACGACTTGCCGCTTTGCTCTCTGGCATCCTGCTAGGAGCAGGGGCTCCCTCTGCCCAGCCCCTCCCCTCGCTCTTGAGGAGCACTCCAGGAATGTGGAACTCTTCCTTCACCCTCCGAGTGAGAGCAGAGGGGGAGGAAGGAAATATATTCAGACCCCAGGTTTCCTAACGGCTTGGACCCAAGGCTGGAAATTCTCACTGAAAGGCAGGCGGGTAGATAGGCAGGCCAGGCTGGTGGGCACAAGGTGCATGGAGCCCACTTATAGGATGTGGAGCAGGAGGGCAGGATGGGGCAACCGGAGAGAGATGTGTGGTAGCGAGGTGCAGGGACAGAGCGCATCAGGACCTCCCAGCCAGAGCGGGTTGGGGGGAAAATCTTGGACCGGAATACTGAGGTGGGAGAAGGGGGTGGAAGAGGGGGACCCTCTCCCCAGCCTTGCACCCCACACCAGAAGAAAGCAGCCAAAACACCGGGAGCCTGTCGAGCCAGTAGGGGAGGGCGGCCCCGCCCTGCCCCTTCACTCCTCTTTCTTGTCCTTGGGGCCGTCTACCGCTGCCTGTGGAGGAAAAGAATTGGCAGCAGGCACGGGGAGGCGATGGGGGAGCAGGGGGCTGCACTGGGGAAAAGACTCGGTGGTCCCCTCCATCCCTGTGTCTTAGCTACTGGGGTCAGGTCCGAGGGGCCCTCCCCTTCCACGCTCCAGCCCCTCTCCGCGACAGACCGTCAAGCAGCCAATACAGACCCAGAGGCCTTCTCTGTTCACTCGAGGCCTTCATCCAGGCAGAGCTGAGAGACTGCTGGCAACCTCGCCAGGAGAGCGGCAGGCCCTGTTCCTCTTTACCTAGTGTCACCGCCAAGCCTGGGGGCGGGACCCCCAAGAAGGGTCTCCAAGGCTTGCCCACCCGACCCTAGACGTAACCATGGCGATACCTTACAGAAGGCACCAGGGACATGAAGCTACTCTCGCTCCCTAACTCACGCACTTACTGTTTCCCTAGGGGTCCCGGGCCCCCACCCCCCAACCCAGAGCTGACCCTGCAGACTGGAGCCCACCTAATGACCTCGCTCCCAGGCCACAGAAGTCTCTCCCCAGGGGCAGCCCAAAGCAACCACCCAGAATAATATGCAATGGCTATTTATATGCTGCCTGCCCCAGGCGCACCACTTGATCCTCAGAGCCTGCCTTGCTGCTCTGTGGCTATTTTGGGGAGAAAGCGGGGAGGTGGGTGGGATGGGGAGGAAGAGCACAGAGAGAGGGCCGTCTGACTCTTCCGGGGCTCCATCCGCTGACCCGAACAGCGGGAGGGCAGGGAAGCCACTCGGGCAGAACCTGACCCACCGGAACCAGCAGGGTGCAGGACAGGGACCGCACAGACCTAGTTCAGGAGTGTCAGGGACCCCCCTCCCCGCCCCAGCTTCCCCACCGCCCTGCCGGCTACCCCGTTATCCTCAGCCTACTGCCCGGAGGCCTCGGGCCAGGGCCTGGCACCGTGTCCGAGCGCCGGACTGCCTCTATCGGTGCTGTGCCAGCCGAGTGCCCATCGTCAGCTGGTGACGGGGTAGCAGCTGAAACTCCGGGAAGCACCAGGAGCTACGTCACTTCCCCCCCAGGGCTGATGCGCAGAAGGGGAAGGGGTGAAGGCGGCAGCCCGGCCCCTGACTCAGGCCCTGGCACATCCCGGCTCACCTTACCTTCTCCGCTCTTCCCTTCAGGGGCCAATCTCCCACCGGCTGGAAACCTGGAGCTCAGCCAGCTTCCTCTGCCCTCCCGCTGGACCCTGCCTGGCCTCAGACAGCCAAGGAGGGCTGACTGGGCACTACCTCGGAGTTGGGGATGGGGAGCGGGGAGGGGAAGGGGTCACTTGACTCTGAAGACCCTTCTGGAAGGCCTGGGTTCTGTAAGACCCCATGGCCCTCCGCTCCCACCCTCCGGAGGCGAGGGATGGGATGAGCTGGTACCAGCCCAGTTAGGTCTGTCCCTGTGCCAGAGGGTCAGAGTCCTGCTATTTCCCCCAAGCCCCGGAGAAGTCCGGCCCCCACCAAAACAGAAAGAGCCCCCATAACCCCCAACCAGCTAGAGCCAGATTGAACTAAGACTGCCCCGCAGCCAGGCTCTGCCCGCTGCCGCACACTGTGGCCCAACTGAATTTCCCTGTGGCCGCTCGCCGAAACGGCTGTCGTCTCGGGCCAGTGGGAGCCACACAGCTCGGCCCCCAGTGGAGCGGGGGCGGGGAGAAGCTCGCCAAGGCTCCCACCCACGTCCGTACCTGCAGCCGAGAGTGCTCCTCCAGCAGCCGGTCGTATTCCTTGGTCAGCCCCTCGGACTGCTTACGCATAGCCAGGGCTTCGTTCTCCGCCTTCTCCAAGCCTGCGAGGGGTAGAGGGCACCACGGGCTGTCGCAGGGAGCGGCGGGGGGCCCCGACCCAATCTCTCCCTCCCCGAAGGCTTCAGGCAAGCTCATGGAAGCGGTCTCCCTGCTGGACTAGCCGGCAGCTCGGGACCAGGGCAGAGAAGGAGCAGGGGGAGCCACGGGACTCTCGCTCGGTGTTGCCGGCGCGGGGTGGGTGTTGAGCAAGCAGCTGTGCCCTCTCGAAACTCTTCTCGGGCCTGGAGACAGGCTCGCTGCCTGACCACCCCCGGCCCTTGACCTGGTAAGCTACTGGCAGGAGAGGCTCGAGGGGAGGTCAGTAGGACTGGGGTGAGGAGGGGAGAATGCTGCCTTAAGGGTCCCCTTACCCCCTTTGAAATATGGCACTTTCCTCCCCATGCTCCACATCCCCAGAGGAAGACCTGGAGGGCAGTCAGTGGAATGGGCCCCCTGGAAGACAGGTAGCCTCTCTCCACAGCTCCACTGCTAAATGCTATCTGGTGGGGGGGTGGGAGGGAAGGGAGGAGAGAAGAGAGAGACCCAGCTGGGATAGCCTGCAGACGCCCGGGTCAGGTCTGGCACACTAAGCTCCTGGATGTGAGGAAGAACCTGTGCCTGCTGTGCTGAAGTCGCTCCCAATCCCTTGAGACGTGGAAGGGAAACTCCCACAGAGCCTCACCATCTGGATGGCTGGGAGCTGGAAGGAAGCGTGGACGGCCCCATCCCCTGGGCTGGGGCAACGGGGGCATATGCCATCTGGGTATCCCCCGCCCCTCTGGAGAGCGGGCAGCAGTCCCCGCAGGAAAGGGTTAAAGGAGCCCGCAGCCACTTTGGAGTTGCAAGAAACCTAACTCTTGTCCACTCCCTTCCTGAACACCTCCCTCTTGGCCCTGCAGCCTCCCCCGCCACCCCTCAAAAACAAAACAAAACAAAAACCAGACCTCAAAAGCCACCCTTCTTTCTGTTCTCAGCTGAAAGGCATCTCTGCTCCCCACACCTCCCCCTTGGCCTGGCTACTCGGCATTGTATGCTGCACAACACTGTACATCTTTCTGTATCCACTCTGCCAGCCACTGACCTCTGCTTGGCGTTGATTATCTTGAGTGTGTGCGTGCATGTGTGTGTGTTGGTCGCGGGAGGGAGGGTTGGAGGGAGTTAGGGAAAAGAAACAACATCAGGAAGGTGGGAGAACGTTTGCCACGTGCTTCCTTTGCACCAGGGTGGGGGTGTGGGGGCGGAGCAGGCACGGTGCCCCTCCTTCCCTCCCTCCCTCCCTCCCGGGACCCGACTGACTTTTCTTGGTGGCGGCCAGCTCTTGGCTCAGCCTCGTGACCTCCGCTTTCAGGGTCTTGTTCTCAATGAGGTCTGCATCCTTCAGGTCCAGGGTGTCTGTGTCAATGCCCGCCTCCTGGTGGGTGGCAGGGAGGGGAAGAAAGAAATTCGGGAGACGGGTCAGAGGAGAGGCAGGAAGACCCCTCTAAATTCTGCAGAGGAAGATGAGAGGGTGTTCCGCCTCCGCTCTGCCCACCCCCGGCTTCCCATCCCATCTTGCCACCTGGAGCCTCAAGGGGCTGAGAAGGGGATGAGCCTCAGGAGCACCAGCCTCCCAGCTCCCTGTTGGGCAACACAGCAGGGGGTTGGGGGAGGGGGAGAAGTGGCCATCCCGCCCCTGCTGAAGGGTCAGCTGAGAGTCAGCCCTCAACCTGTTTGGAGATTAGCAGCCCTCAGCTGACCATCAAGAGTTGTGCCTGGCCACCTGCTCAAGGTGTGTGTGGGGGGGAGGGTGTGGGCGGCGGGGGGAGGGCGGGGGGAGTAGAGTCATCACGGCCCCTCAGGCCACCAGGCAGCCGGAGCCAGCCACACCTCTTCCCAGTTGCCCAGGAAGGGCCGGCAGAGAGCCCACTTGCTTGGACTTGTACCGTCCCTCCTGCCTGGCGGGTCCCAGCAGGCCGCCCATGCTGGAGTTTGGCTGCCAGGCTCGGGAGCCACCCAGGAGGGAGAGGAAGGAGGAGAAGGCCAGACTTTTGAGGGAAGGCCCCCCCCCAACAACAGAACCCCCCTCCCCCAAGATCAAGCCCCGGGGGGGGGGGGGGACGGACTTGACTCCAGAGGGGCCAATCCTCCGGCAGTTCCATCCCCCATCGCTGCTCCCCGGCACCCCACCAGAAAAGAACAGGATTTCTGAGATGCGGCGCCGGAGGCCAGCGACACGGCAGCGTGAGGTGAAGGTGCCCGGGGCCGTGCCAGTCCCGGGAGCGCCCTCGGGGGCTGGGGGAGGGGGAGAGGCCGGCCACCACTCTCACCTTCTTCAGCTTGTCGTTCTCCTCCATGTATTTCTTGGCCGCGTCACTGGCGCCCTCTGCCTGCTTCTTGAAGGCCTCATTGGAAGCCAGCAAGGTGGCCTGCTGGGAGATGAGGGTGACCAGGCGCCTCAGTAAGCTGAAGTCCATCGGTAAGGGGGATAGAAGGAGAGATGGGGGAGGAGTAGGGGGAGGGAGAGAGAGACACAGAGAGAGACACGGCATCAGCATCTACGAGGGGCCCACACATGGCCCAGTCACATGCCTTCCTCCTGCCCCGGGTGGAATTTCTGGGCTAGGAGCGCCGGGCTCCTGCCTCCCCTGCAGCCGCCGCCTGCCCGTTGGTCCGGGAGACTCTGCTCCCAGACTCGTTCGGTCATTCGGTAGATTTGATTGAGGGCTTTACTATGTGCGGAGCGGCGGACTAAGCGCTTGGAACGGACAATTCGCCGACAGAGACCATCCCTGCCCGATGACGGGCTCACAGTCTAATCGGGGGAGACGGACGGCAGAGCGAAACAGAACGAAAGGAAAACAAGACAACATTATCACGATAAATAGAATCAAGGGGATGTACGCCTCATTAACAAAATAAATAGGGTAATAAATAATATATACAAATGAGCATGGTGCGGAAGGGAAGGGGGAGGGGGACCAGAGGGAAAGGGGCTCCACCGAGGGGAGGGGAAGGGGGAGGAGCAGAGGGTGGACTCCCTCGCCCCTCATCCTCACCCCTCCACTTAATCGGTCCAGGCCTCGTGGATGAGGCGGGCTTGGAGAAGGAAGGGGAGGAAGCCCCCATTGATCGGAGAGGAAGGGAGAGCCTGAGAGAGGCAGAGGGAGGAAGCCTGAGGCAGTGCCTGCCCATCAGGAGCAGGGGCACTTGTAGGGAAGACCAAAAAAGCAGAGAACTAGGCCAGGGCGAGGGCTCCTGGGAGGACAAGTGAGCACCAGGCCAAAAAGCCCTTCCTCCCTCTTCTGACTGGCCAGAACTACCATGCTTACATTGTACCCTCCCAAGCGCTCAGTACAGCGCTCCGCCCACGGTAGCGCTCAATAAATACGTTCGACTGACCAATCCTTCCGGCGGAAGGCCCACGCTACTGAATTCAGCCCTGCGGGGACTCTGGGCCAAACCTCTCTGGAGTCGACCCTTCCGGCACCACCTGGAGCCACGCAGGGGAGCCTGAAGACCCCGGGCTCACAGGCTGGGGCGATCGGGGACCGGGGGCCAGGCGGCGACGGGGCCGACGTCTCTCCTGCCGGCCTCGGTTTCAGGCTCGCAGAGGCCGTTTCGAGAACTTAGCCGGCCGTTATGTAATTCGGCCCAAATGAGGTCTTCTCTGGCTAGGGGGAAGGAGGGAAGAAACGGGGCGTGAGATAAGGTTTCGTGGCTAGTCATCCAGGAGAGGAGAGCGGGTGGCAGCCCGAGCCCAGGAACGGGTGGGAGGGGCTGCGGCTCCCCGAACTGGGAGAGGTCAAGGCAGGCAGGGGGAGGCTCACCGCCTGACCAGCCCAGAGCCTGGGTGGCAGTCACAGCTCCTTCCACTGCTGCAGGCGGGGAGAGGCCTTGCTCGTGGAGAAGGGGGAGGAATGGAGAAAGGTCCGCTCCCCAACACTTTCCCTCCAACCCAGCGGAAGCCCCCCGTCCCCAGATCCACACGGTGGGCAAATCTCTCCCGTTCTGAGACCGATCCGGGATCAAACCGGGCCCTCCCCTACCCCTCCCAGGCATTGGATGAGCAGGCTGAGGGAGGAGGGGGTTCAAGAGCATAAAGAGTAACCCAAGTAAGGATAGAGATAGTGGACAGAGGGCGAGCAGGGTTCAAGTTGCACATGATGAGGATGTCCAGGTGACGGAATGGTATCCAGAGAACCAGGGGCTACTTCCAACCCACCCAGAAAGCAGGCTGTTCGGGTCCCTCCTTCCTGACCGGAGGCCCTGATTCCCCTTCTTGCTGTAACTGCTCAACCCCACCCGGGGTCCTCCCCTAGTCTCTCGGGCTTGAGGGGAACAAACCTATCAAGACGACGATGATCAGAAGGCAGTGGAAGCCTGTGCCCACCCAGCTCAGCCAGTAAGAAGGCCCCGGGCTCCCACGGCCAGGCCTAAAGCCCCACCAACTCAGCTGAGCCCTTCTCATAGATATCCCTATTTAGGGGGAGATATTGGATAAGCTGAGAAACGCTTGATTTGACGAGGAAGGGGAGGAGGGGGACTTGGCCACTTCTCCCTGGTCCACTTGAGACGGACGTGGCCCCCGGCCCCCAGATGAGACAGCAGGAATGCCGGTGGAGAGAGAAGATGGGACCTAGAACCTCCCCCGCCCCCCCCGGCAACAGCAGGCAGGGTCCGGTACATGGGCCTCAGAGTTGGCCTCCCAGGGGACCGGCCTCGGCAGCAGGACTCGGGCTCCAGATGGCATAACAGGATCTGGCTGGGGCAGCGTTTTTCCAGTGACATGTGCCCTCTAAAATTAGGGCCCTTGTGCCGCGTGGCTGGGGCCTCAGGTTTCCTACCCATGTGCTGGCAGGCCTCTCCCCACCCCGATCTCTGTTCCAAGCAGCCCCATGTTGTCATCCCCCGGCAGCCAGGGGAGAGGCTGCTGCCCACCCTAAGACCCCCGCCCCGCCACCGACCTTCTCAGGGAGCAGCGCCAGGTGGCTCAGACTCAGAAGCATGGGCGGTGGGAGCGACACTCCCTTTCTCCTCCAGAGGAAAGCGCTAGCTGGGGAATACTGGGGGGTAGGAAGGTAGAGTGGGCTCCCAGCGGTGGTGGGCTGGGGGCCAGGCCTGCCATCTAATGGGGAGGGTGGAGACTGGATCAGCCAGAGTCCCAGATGGTGCATCTCCCCACCCCTCCCACCTCTAGGCTGCGGTTGGCGGGAGACCTTCTCGAGAGGAACCGGTGAGTAACCGTAGCTGAGCCGCCGCATCGTGACGGCTCGGGCCTGGCCGCCAGGGCCCCGGAGGCGGCCAAGGGCCGCCAGCTGGTTTCGGCTCTGGGCGGGAGGAGGAGGGGGAGGTGGGCTGGCCTACACCTGCCCAGCTGTCTTTGTCTGAGCACTCTTTCCAAGAGGGGGCATGAAAAAGCAGGAAAAACAAGGTGTGGGAGGAGGAGGAGGAGGAGGAGGAGGAGGAGGAGGAGGAGAGAGCACAAGACCGGGACCGTTTCCCACCCTTCCCGGTACCGTCCGGTCCCGGAAGGAACTGCGCCTTCACTTGGAGCTGTTAGAGCCAGGGGATCTGTAAGCTCGCTTGTCCCTTGCACGCAGCAACCATGGAAATGACCCCAGGCCAGAAACACTCAGGGAGCGGCCTCAGGTCTCAAATATCCCAACAAGAATTGAGGGAGGCCACAGACAGGCTTCTTCTCCTCGCTACTTGGGCCTGTATTTTTTTGGCCCTGGATCCACTCTGGCTCAGGCCCTAAAACCTAACAGAAGAAAGCGTGTGGGTGTCGGGGGGCGGGAGGAAGGGGATTGGGGGGGCGGAGAGAGGAGGGGTGGGGGAGGAAAGAGCCTGACTGGCCTGAGATACGGACACGGCATTTTTTTAGGCTAACTCTGATACGGCTAAAGGGTCTGTGAGTATTTCCTCCTCGCTGGGGAGGAATGAAGCCCAGAGGACTGAGAAGCTGGTGACCAGACCTATCTCTGTAGAGGCCAAGTGAGAGGGGAAATGGGTGAGAGTGGAAGGGACTGAGATTTAGGTGATACATGAGTGCAAGCTTTCCCCGGGCGGGGTTTAAGTGCTGGCTCTTCAGCTCGAATCCCCTCCCCTGGGAAGAACCAGGTCAGATGGCTTCCTTCCGTCAGCTCAGTGGGGGACGGGGGGCTGGAGGCTCCCTGGGTTTCACAGACCAGGGGGCTACCCCCAACCGGGAGACCGTGCCCGTTCTATAGAGCGGCTACATGAGCCCGCTGCTGCCATGGCAACATCAACAAGAGAACTATCTAGTGCTCCTGCTGGCCCGCCCACCTGCCGGACTCGTCTTTCCAACGGGCCTACTGTGGCTAATTGGGCAACGGCTGCCATGCCGGACTGGGGCAACTGGTGCTGCAGTGCCATCTGCTGGACAGCAGGACCCCCACCCACCCCCTCCTGATCTTACCCCATTCTTCCGGGACCCAATCCCTGTTCTGACTCAGTGTCGGGCCAAGGGAAAGAAACTGTAAAAAAAACCCAAAGATGAACAAAAAAGCCGATCCTCTCTGCTTGTCGGAAGCCCTCTTTAGCTCTGGGACCGCAGAGGGAGGGAGGGATATTTGGCGGTAACTCCGGGAGCCCAGAAGGTAACCTGGGCCCCCGGGCTGCTTGAGGAAGGCAGCGGCTTAGTGCCCAGAGCACGGGCTTGGGAGTCAGAAGATCTTGGGTTCTAATCCCCGTTCCGCCGCATGTCTGCCGTGTCACCCCTGGGCGAGTCACTTCACTTCTCTGGGTCTCAGTTGCCACATCTGCAAAATGGGGACTCAGAGTGTGAACCCTATGTGGAACAGGGACTGTGTCCAACCTGATTAGCTTGTATCTACCCCAGCACTTGGAACAGTGGTTGGCACATAGTACCATAACAAATACCACAATTATTATTATTAGAGAAGTGGATAGTGCACGGGCTTGGGAGTCAGAGGTCAGGGGTTCTAATCCCAGTTTCCCCACTTGTCCGCTGGGGGTGACTTTGGGCAAGTCACTTAGCTTCTCTGTGCCTCAGTTGCCTCATCTGTAAAATGGGGATTAAGACCGTCAGCCCCACGTGGGACAACCTGATTACCTTGTATCTCCCCCAGCGCTTAGAACAGCGCTTGGCACATAGTAAGCGCTTAACAAATACCATTATTATTAGCCATCTGGGGGCAAAGTGCCACAGCCAACCAGTCAGCTTGAAATTAAATGGAAAGCCTCACTGACAACTACAGGAATAGGAGAACTGGGTAGGGCTCCAGACAATAGTGAGAGACCAGATGGAGGAGAGAGGAAGAGGAGAGAGAGAGAGAACAAGTGGCCACCACAGGTTGCCTGCAGTGACGGTACTGCATGGCCCACCTGGCCACTGTGGCCGAGACTGCCTGGGGCAGGAAGGGAGGAACTGGGGCAGCGGAGAAGGTCGCCAGGGAAGGCACACTTGGATCTGACCTTGGGAGAGGTTATGCCAATGCACCCGACGGGCGGCCTAACTACTTCCTATAGCTGACCCTCAGAGCCAGAGGAGGGTCAGGGGTGCCTCACTGGCCCAGGTTCGGCCAACTTTCTGCCCCAGCCTTCAGTTTACCTTTCCGTACGGCGTCCCCCTGCCTCGGCCCTCCCAAAGGGGCCCAATATTGGGGCAGACAGAGGCCAGGACTCCTGGGTTCTCACCGGCTGGCTCCACCTCCGAGGAACTAGGGGATTTCGGGGAAATCATTAGACCCAAGGTCTCTGAGAACTGGAAGGAGTCAATTTCCTCCCTCAGACCCTCAGCACTAGGGTGACGGTCAATGAGATGAAGGGGGGGAAAAAGAAAAAATCCATTCAGACCTTTGAGCTTGGGGGCAATGGGTAAGCTGGGGATTACTACTAGCAAATACACCATGAAGCCTGATGCCCTGTAATCCTACGACTTAGCATCCCCAGTGGAGGTGGCCCTGAGTCACAAAGAGCAGGCCCTGTCAGATCAGATCAGACGGTGCCGGTCTCTCCTCGATTGGGCCCCCAGAAGCTCCAGGTGAGGCCGAGGCAGCAGGCCCCCTGGGGCGCTTGCTGCAGCATGGACACCCCGAGAGGAGGGGCAGGGGGCTGGGCGCCTTGCCGTGACCCCCGACTCCACGGCCCGGTAGGCCCAGAACAGGTGAGAAGCAGCGTGGCCTAGTGGAAAGAGGCCAGGCCTGGGAGTCAGAAGACCTGGGTTCTACACCCAGCTCTGACAAATGCTTGCTGTGTGATCTTGTGCAAGTCACTTCACTTCCCTGTGCCTCAGTTCTCCTGTTCTCCCACCTACTTGTACGGTGAGCCCCATGTGGGACAGGGACTGTGTCCAACCTAGTTCACTTGCATCTATCCTGGCACTTAGAATAATGATTGACGCAGTAAAATAAAAAATAAAAAGCCCAGCTAGAACCCCCTCCACACACAGGGGCATCACCCCACTTCTCCGGAACCCCTCCCTTCTGCTACCCCGCCATGCTTCAGAGCTCTCCCTCCTTCTGGGGCAGACAGGCGACAAGACCTTGCTTAGCCTCCACCGAGAAGCCGGGGGAAAGCCCATTCTCACACCCCCTACCACAAGCCTCAGGGACGGGAGCCAAGGAAGTACACGCTGAAGCCACTGGCAGTCGTTCTGAAGTCGCTCCCCCTGCCACCTCAGGCTCCCCCCTGTCATGCACCACCCAGACCCCCCCAGCCCGCCAACTCACAAGGACAACAGCAAGGAGAAGCCGGCGATGTACAGGTTCCTCTGGGCCCGGAAGAGCTTCATGTGGAAGTGCTCCATGGCCCCAGGGGTGGTCTGCAGGTTCACGGTCTCGGTCACGTTGTCGTACTTTCGGATCTCCCGCACGGCATCTAGGGATGGGGGGTGGGGGGAGGGAGAGAGAAGCATCTTGACGGGGTCCCCGGGGATGGGACGGAAAGGAACAAGTCTGGGCTGATGGAGTTAGGGCAACAGCCTGGTGTCAGCCTGCCCAGGCCTCCAGGGGGCAGAGGGGCGCGACATTCCGTCTGGCCATGTATCGATGGCTGGAGAATGTGGGAAGACGGCCAATCTGAGCCATCTTTTAAAGCCCCGGCAGCCTCCTGTTACTGAGATAATGGCTGACTGAACAGCAGAGAGAGAAAGCCATCTGCAGGTTGACCTCTCCCAAGCCATTCCCCGACCTAAAAGGGGGAAATGAGATCAGTGAAGGCTGAATAATGCCACTTCAGGAATTGGGGCAGGTGGCGAGGGGCAGGTCAGGGCACAAGACCCCTGGGGAGAGGAAGTAAGGGAGGCTGGGTGAGAACACAAGGGCGAGAGGCCAAGGGTGCCTGCCCTGGAAGCGCTGGGGGGAGTCGCCTAGGGAGGGCTCAAGGCCTTGGACAGATTAAGAGAGTCAGAAAGATTTGGGTACTTGGGTTCTATCTTAAAGAGGTGCAAGAGCTCTAGAGTGCTTCGGGATTAACCGGATGACATCTTGGGCTCTTTTGACTTTGTTTTGCCACAGCTTTGTCAGTTCGTGAAAATGGGTCCAATTCTAATTGTCATTTAGGCTTTTACTTCCTGCCTGAAGTGCCTACTCCACCTTCGGTAAGTTAGCGTCTCTCGACTAACGTAGGAGGAAAGCCAGAATGCAGTGCCCTAAGAATCCATTCCCAGTGAAGGGTTAAGATTCGAACACCCCTCCGAATGGAGCTCCTGGACTTGAGGCCCCAACCGACTCCCACTCCTTTAAAGGGACTAAGCCGGGGAAGGGTGGCGGTAGCTTACTGGGTTCATCTCGGGGTGGTCGAGGCAGAAAACGTTGTTGAAAAGCTTATGGAAGGCCAGGATAGAGATTATGCGAAAGTATGAAGGTTTGGCTTGGGGGAAATCCCTAACCGCGGCAATTGGTGGCAAACCTGACCCCAGCACAGCTGAATCCTTGGGGAGCTTTCAATAGTATTTATTGAGCACTTACTATGTGCAGAGCACTGTACTAAGCGCTTGGAATGAACAAGTCGGCAACAGAGAGAGACAGTCCCTGCCGTTCGACGGGCTTACAGTCTAATCGAGAAGGATCCCTGGACTTGGGCCTGGATCACCACAGGCCTGCCTGGCCAACGCTGACCAGGATATGACCCACAGTCACCCTCCCTGCTGGTTTTCAAGTAGCTATTTTCTCCAAAAAGCTTTTTTTTGAAGTCACTGAAAAGCCTGGCCAGCTTTCTTTGCCTCATCATTGGCCACTTTGAGGTATCTCTGCCTCCTCCGGGGGGCCAGGGTGCTGATGGTGTGAGACAGATGGGTTCCCCCTTTCCCTCGGCCTCACTACAGTCACTTCTGATCTTTTGTCCACTCTGACTAGGAGGCAATGCAAGGCACCTCTCCGACACCGCCTGTCAGAGCTGTAACGAATAGCATCGAGAGCGGATTTGCCAGGGACGTTCCCTCGGTTAATGAGACACCCTTGATGTTGCTAAAGCCATACGTTCTTACTACATCTAGGAGACAGAGTAGAGGCAGATTCCTAACAGTTAAAGAGCAACTTGTGGGGGATTTTCCTGGCTCCACCAGCTTGGTCCATCCAAGACCAGGAGGAGACTCTGCTTTCACTTCTGGGGAGCGGCAGGCCATTGCTCTCCCTCTCTCCCCTCTTCAACCAGGAAACGTCACAGGAACACCCAGGGTGTCCAAGCCCAGCCTAACCCAACGGGGTCAGAGCTCAATCGGAAAGAGGTCTCCGGGCTTAATGTATTAAGGAGGGGGCAGAATGAATGCCACAGCCCTAATAAGGCTCCCTGACCCCCCATCAAGCTCAGGATGGCAAAAGAGCTGGGCTGCCCGAGGGTCTCTGCCAGCCTCTCAACTCACCACTGGGCCCTGGTCCCCCTGACCAAGACTAGTGGCGGGTAATAAGCCTGTGGACTGCTGTCTTTGCTCTAGTAAGGACGGGCAGCATGGGGAGGAAGGGTAGAGGAAGTTAACTCACCAACCAACGCATCTCCCTCTCTGGGCTTCTCTAGTCATTCAGGCTCAGACACCACAGCTTCCCCATCATGCCAGCTTAGTTCAAGGGCACCGCCCCTAAGAGCTATCTATTCTGACTGCACGACGAGCACGATGATCAACCTGGGAGTGGGGCAGGGGTGCCTAAAGAGAAGAGGCAACTTCCTGCCTGGTGTTGGGGGTGGGGTAGGGGGTGCGGGTGGGAGGGCACCCTCTTCCCTTCCAGGTCTTCCACAAGCTCACGGGATCTAGTTCTGAGATATAGAATAGAGAACTCCCTGTCTTCTGTCAGTTCAGTCAAGAGAGCAAGAGGGATTTCCCTTGACACCTGGCCTTGTGGGTGGGAGACCCTGAGCGCAAAACTGAAGCCAAGAAAGCCTTTTAAAGAGAGGGGGAGGGACTGGACCAGGACAACGTCAAAAGGACAGGCCCAGTATTTCACACTGATCCCACTGCCTATTACGTGAAATTAACAGGCATCTATATATTTTCAAGGGGCTTTACGGTCATTTTTATTAGTCCTTCCCTGCTGCCCTCCCAGCAGTTCCTTGAAGACTCTGGAAACTGAGCCACACAGAACTTGAGCCACTCGGGATTCAGAAAGGCAGAATTAGGAACTAGTGGGGCCCTGATCAGCCCGAGACTGGAGAGGCTGGTGCCCTGCTCTATGGAGGTTCTGCCCGATCCAGAGCAGTCTGGCACCTCCTGAGTCACAGCAATAGCAATACAATCAATCAATCACTGGTCTCTGAGCACTTACTATGTGTAGAGCATTGTGTTAAGTGCATGAGTACAACAGAACAGTTGGTAGACACGCTTCCTGCCTTTGAGGAGGTCAAATATGATGGATTGACTGACCTACGGATATGGGAAGACCAACCAGCCTCACAGCTAACTGCCAGCACCTGCTCCTCTGAATTCCTCACCAAACTTCTAATTTAGACAGCGCAACCCCTCTGCTCTCCCCAGGGGCATCTGGGGTTGCCCTACCGCTTGGGGAAGGGCTCCTGGACCCCACACCCTCAGGCGTACCAACTTCCGGCACACTGGGCCCTCTGGAGAACCAGGCGGCTACACCGGTTCTTGCCCGGGCGCATCCCATCCCCTTCCAATCTTAAGGAGACACCTCCCACGGCCCAACCCGGTAAGGGTGGGACCCAAAGACTCCTGCCAGCTCCACCGAGGGGCGGAGACCTTTCCCGGCTAGAACGACAGGAAACGTTAAGGCAGTTCTCGGTCAGGCACCAAGGCTCGTTTGGAAATGAGGCCCAAGACCACTTAACCTCTTTTCTAACAAGAGAAGACTTCTGATGATGACGGGCTTTAGGACCTTGTGCCGCTGACCTTTCCTCAAATGCCCTCATCCCTGCACATGCTTCCTCCTTCCTTCTTAGCCAAACATGCCCCTCCTCTTTCCAGGCAAACCATTTCCACCTACCCATTAGGCCTTTCTCCACCCTTCCACGCCAGTCTTCCCGGGAGAGCATCACCTGGCTCCCAACTCCTACCCTCCCAACACACCTGTGAGCACTCTTGTTTATCACCATTCAGGTGTCTGCGCTGTTGTGTCTTTGTGCGTGCGTACATGTGGGTTTGTTTGTCCTTCTGTTTGCACGGACTCCCACATAAAATCAGAAACCCACTGAAGGCAAGGCCTCCTTCATACTGGGTCACCCTGTGCACCTAGGACATGGAGGCCACTCCCTGAATATTTTAGGAAGGAGCTGAAGGTCGTGTAACCGTGGAAATACAGAAGACTGGATCAAACTCACCAATGACTAACAGCACCAGGATGACAATGAGGACAACAAAGAAGGTGTTGCCATAAGATACCACCAACTGCACGAAGCGCGACTTGAAGATCTTCTGCCATCTGGAAGCAGAGGGACACACAGACACACAGCTGGTGAGCGCAGGGGACCCTTGGCACGGGGTGGGGAGATGGACGGGATACCAGCTTAGTGACCGGGCAACAGAGCAGTTCCTCATACAGCCTCCTCTGAAAACAGAGCTTCTAATAATAATGATGATGGTACTTGTTAAGTGCTTACTATTTGCCAAGCACTGTTCAGGTAATCAGGTTGTCCCACGTGGGGCTCATAGTCTTAATCCCTATTTTACAGATGAGTTAACTGAAGCATAGAAAAGTTAAGTGACTTTCCCAAGGTCACACAGCTGACAAGTGTAACGAATAGAACCGAGAGCAGATTTGCCAGGGACATTACCTCGGTTAATGAGACACCCTTGATGTCGTTTAAGCCATTTTACTACATCTAGGAGACAGAATAGAGACAGATTCCTAACAGTTAAGGAGCAGGACAAACTTGCAGGGGATTTTCCTGGCTCCACCATCTTGGTCCATCCAGGAGGAGACTCTGCTCTCACTTCTGGGGAGAGGCAGGCCAGAGCTGGGATTGGAACTCACGACCTCTGACTCCCAAGCCTGGGCTCTTTCCAGTAAGCCAAGCTGCTTCTCCCTCAGGTTTCTGGGACAACGTGTTTCTCCATTAGGAGAGGGGATTGCCCCATCCTGTGGGGGCTAACCCATGAGAGAACAGTTAGGAGGGCAAAGGTACAACTGAGGCAAGTCTCCGGCCCAGTTTCACGTGACCCAGTGATGCAAGGGCATCCAATCTCTGTAGGAAACAAGAATGTCGAAGGGCTCTGGAAGGACATAGTGAATGACAGGATTCCTCCTTCCATATATGAGAGAGGCTCTTCCTCCCTCTGGAAACACTGGGGAGGATCAATCGTACTTACTGAGCGCTTACTATATGCAGAGCTATTGTAGTAGGCGTTTGGGAGAATACGGTGAGGCCAGAGTTGGTAGAAACATTCCCTGTCCACAAGGAGCTTAGAGTTTACAGGGAAAGGGTGAATGTGCGGGGGTAGCAGGGAAACAAAGGAGAACTTGGGGCCTCCGGTACTGGTGAGATCCTATAACAGGTTCTACCTGCTCTCCCAGACCTCGGGATTACGAGTCAGGGTCTTGTGGGAGACCGGCTAACGCCATACACTTAGGCCGCCGCGGTGGACAACGGGCAATTACTTCCTACTGCGACTCCGTGCTCCTCACCCCCTTTCCACAGAGGGGAATGGGTCATACCTCTTGGGAGAAATGAAGGGAATGCACAGCAGCAGGACAGCAAAAACCTCGGCGTAGAGAAAGGTGGCAACGGCAGTCCACTGAAGACTCATCTTGGTTCCAGGGAGAGAAAGGCACAGGCAGCAGCTAGGTCTAGAATGAGGGAACATGGGGTAGAAGAGTTAGTGCAACCTGGTGCAGATACACACTACGATGAGAGCCAAAACCCGTCCCATCAACTCTCACTCTTCAAACCTGGCCTGGTGGGGAGGGCTTTCAAGATTCCCTGCGTCTTCCGGCCCGTTGCCAGCTATATTGAAGCAATCAGGAGGCAAGGTAGACTCAATTGAACGGAAGCCCCCGGAGACCCCTCGGCGGCCAGGAAATACACCTTTCCTGCAGACGGACTCGGCCGAAGCCTCAAATTACGTACACCCCCCCCCCCACCATGAATACAGTGAAACCTGAGAGGCCAAGTGCTCAAAAATCTCCTCTTCAGACTCTTACATGGTCTTCTCCTGTAGGTTTCACACACATATCCCTAAGCGTGGGGGTGTGTCACATACACTTAGACTGTGAGTCTGTCATTGGGCAGGGATTGTCTCTATCTGTTGCCCTTCCAATTATCCATTCCAAGCATTTAGTGCAGTGCTCTGCACCTAGTAAGCGCTCAGTAAATACTACCGAACGAATGAATAAGCCCACGGCAGAGCCTCTGGCCTAGTGGAAAAACTATCTGTTGCCAAATCGTCCATTCCAAGCGCTTAATACAGTGCTCTGCACCTAGTAAGCGCTCAATAAATACTACCGAACGAATGAATACGCCCACGGCAGGGCCTCTGGCCTAGTGGAAAAACTATCTGTTGCCGAATCGTCCATTCCAAGCGCTTAATACAGTGCTCTGCACCTAGTAAGCGCTCAAATACTACTGAACGAATACGCCGACAGCAGCGCCTCTGGCCTAGTGGAAAAACTGTCTGTTGCCGAATCGTCCATTCCAAGCGCTTAATACAGTGCTCTGCACCTAGTAAGCGCTCAATAAATACTACCGAACGAATGAATACGCCCACGGCAGAGCCTCTGGGCCAGTGGAAAAAACTCACTTCGGGGCGGCAGCTGCAGACCTGGCTCCCGTCTTCCTCTAATTCAGGAGGACTGCTTGAGCGCTTACTAGGTGGCAGAGCACTGTAGTAAGCGCTTGGAAGGCGCAATTCGGCAACAGCCGGAGGGCACCCCTGCCCAAGGACGGGCTCGATGGGGAACCTAAGTCACCCCCCACCCCCGCGGGGCTGGCGATCTCCGGTCTCCGGCGGGATGACGGGGGCTAAAGGGGAAAGCCCCCCGGGGAGAGGGGGACCCCCACCTCCAGTCCCTGCCCACCCCGGGGGCGCTGCGGGAAGGGCCGGTCCTGGTGCAGAGGGAGGCCCGGGCCAGGTTGGGCCGGTCCTGCCCACCGCGGAGGCTTTCGGGAAAGAAGGCAAGGCCCGGCCTTTGGCCCCGCACCTTCGGCCCACGCGCGGGACAGGCCGGGAGCC